>NC_090989.1:152703125-153011250 GCF_041146395.1 Eulemur rufifrons
ATGTGGAGGCCTCCCTAAAGGACATCAGGGACCTGCTGGAGGAGGATGAGCTGCTAGAGCAGAAGTTCCAGGAGGCAGTGGGCCAAGCTGGGGCCAGCCTGGCTGCCTCCAAGGCTGAGCTGGCAGAGGTGAGGCGAGAATGGGCCAAGTACATGGAAGTCCACGAGAAGGCCTCCTTTACCAACAGCGAGCTGCACCGCGCCATGAATCTGCACGTTGGCAACCTACGCTTGCTCAGCGGGCCACTCGACCAGGTCCGGGCTGCCCTGCCCACGCCAGCCCTCACCCCAGGTAAGCCCCACTCGCTCGACCCATGGGGAGACACTTGAGCTGGGGGTTTCTCTGGCCTCACTGACCACTGCTGGCCCCAGAGGACAAGGCTGTGCTGCAGAACCTGAAGCGCATCCTGGCCAAGGTGCAGGAGATGCGGGACCAGCGCGTGTCCCTGGAGCAGCAGCTGCGTGAGCTTATCCAGAAGGATGACATCACTGCCTCACTGGTTACTACAGACCACTCGGAGATGAAGGTGGGCTGGGCAAGCTGGGTGGAGGGGCTCTGGCTCTGAGCTCCACCCTTAGGTGGTGAGAACCTGAGTGTCCGCCCCCAACCCCCCAACATGCTCCTCAGAAGCTGTTTGAAGAGCAGCTAAAGAAGTACGACCAGCTGAGGGTGTACCTGGAGCAGAACCTGGCTGCCCAGGACAATGTCCTCGGTGCGCTGACAGAGGCCAATGTGCAGTATGCAGCTGTGCGGCGGGTGCTAAGCGACCTAGACCAAAAGTCAGTGCCCAGTCCTGTGTTCTTGCCCCGAGTCCCGCCCAGCCCTGCTCCCACGGCTTACCTCGTCCTGGCCCTTCTGCCCACCAGGTGGAACTCTACGCTGCAGACCCTGGTGGCCTCATATGAAGCCTATGAGGACCTGATGAAGAAGTCCCAGGAGGGCAAGGATTTCTACGCAGACCTGGAGAGCAAGGTGGCTGCTCTGCTGGAACGGGCACAGTCCACCTGCCAGGCCCGAGAGGCTGCCCGCCAGCAGCTCCTGGACAGGTGGGTGTGGCCCTGGGGCTGTGGTGCGGCTCCAGCCCAGACCAGCTGGGCTGATGGGGGTCTGGCCCCACTTCTTCCCTGCCGGTCCCACAGGGAGCTGAAAAAGAAGCCACCACCACGGCCCACAGCCCCAAAGCCACTGTTGGCCCGCAGGGAAGAAGGTGAGGTGATAGAGACAGGAGACCCACCAGAGGAGCTGCGCAGCTTGCCCCCTGACCTGGTGGCTGGCCCACGACCACCTGATACCTTCCTGGGAACTGTGGCTCCGCTCCACTTTCCTCCTGGCCCCTTTGCCAACTCCACAGGCCCGGGACCCCACTATCTCTCAGGCCCCTTACCCCCTGGTACCTACTCGGGCCCCACCCAGATGATCCAGCCGAGGGCCCCAGGGCCCCCCACGATGCCCATGGCACCTGGGCCTGCCCTCTACCCAGCCCCTGCCTACACACCGGAGCTGGGCCTTGTGCCCCAATCCTCCCCCCAGCATGGCGTGGTAAGCAGTCCTTATGGGGGGGCAGGACCACCTCCACCAGTTGCAGGCCTGCCCTCAGCCCCACCTCCTCAGTTCTCAGGCCCTGAGTTAGCCATGGTGGTTCGGCCAGCCACCACCACAGTAGACAGTGTCCAGGCCCCCATTTCCAGCCACACAGCACCACGGCCAAACCCCAGCCCTGCTCCTCCCCAGCCCTGCTTCCCAGTGCCTCCGCCACAGCCCCTGCCCACACCCTACTCCTACCCTGTAGGAGCCAAGCAAGCCCTCCCGGCCCCGCCAGCCCAGCACCACTTCTCTCCTGGCATCCCCACAGGTTTTCCGGCCCCAAGGATGGGGCCCCAGCCCCATCCCTCACAAGTGGCATTTGGGCCTCAGCCCCCGCAACTCCAGCATCCGCACCTCTTCCCACCCCAGGCCCCAGGACTCCTACCCCCACAGTCCACCTACCCCTTTGCTCCTCAGCCTGGTGTCTTGGGGCAGCCACCAGCCCTGCACACCCAGCTCTACCCCGGCCCCTCCCAAGACCCTCTGCCCCCCCACTCAGGGGCTCTGCCTTTCCCTAGCCCTGGGCCCCCTCAGCCTCCCCATCCTACCCTGGCATATGGTCCTGCCCCTTCTCCTAGACCCCTGGGTCCCCAGGCAGCTGCTCTCTCCATTCGAGGGCCCCCACCTGCTGGCCAGCCCACTCCTAGTCCCCACCTGGTGCCTTCACCTGCCCCATCGCCAGGGCCTGGCCCAGTACCCTCTCGGGCCCCAGCAGCAGAGCCACCCCTGTGCTTGCGCCGAGGCACTGCAGCTGCAGACCTGCTCTCCTCTAGCCCTGAGAGCCAGCACAGCGGCACTCAGCCTCCTGGGGGTGGGCAGCCCCTGCTGCAGCCTACCAAGGTGGACGCAGCTGAGGGCCGCCGGCCACAGGCCCTGCGGCTGATTGAGCGTGACCCCTATGAGCATCCTGAGAGGCTGCAGCAGTTGCAGCAGGAGCTGGAGGCCTTTCGGGGCCAGCTGGGGGATGCAGGGTCCCTGGACACCATCTGGAGGGAGCTGCAAGATGCACAAGAACAGGATGCCCGAGGCCGTTCCATCGCCATCGCCCGCTGCTACTCACTGAAGAACCGGCACCAGGATGTCATGCCCTATGACAGTAACCGTGTGGTTCTGCGCTCAGGCAAGGATGACTACATCAATGCTAGCTGTGTGGAGGGGCTCTCCCCATACTGCCCACCCTTAGTGGCCACCCAGGCCCCACTGCCTGGCACAGCTGCCGACTTCTGGCTCATGGTCCATGAGCAGAAAGTGTCAGTCATCGTCATGCTGGTGTCTGAGGCTGAGATGGAGAAGGTGAGGAGGGGTGCCCACAGGGACAGTGTTGGGGTAGTAGGGCAGGGGGCCTTGTTAAACCAGCCCTAACTGTCCCAGCTTGTCTGTTCCTCAGCAAAAGGTAGCACGGTACTTCCCCACTGAGAGGGGCCAGCCCATGGTGCACGGTGCCCTGAGCCTGGCACTGAGCAGCGTCCGAACCACTGAAACCCACGTGGAGCGTGTGCTGAGCCTACAGTTCCGAGACCAAAGCCTCAAGCGCTCTCTTGTGCACCTCCACTTCCCCACTTGGCCTGAGTTGTGCGTCCACTGCCCGGGATGGATGGGGGGCAGGACGGTCGTTGGTGCTGGGAGGGGTAAGGGCTTCGGAGCAGACCTGGCTCATAGGCCCTGCCCCGCCCCACCCTGCAGAGGCCTACCTGACAGCCCCAGCAACCTACTGCGCTTCATCCAGGAGGTGCACGCGCATTACCTGCACCAGCGGCCCCTGCACACACCTATTGTTGTGCACTGCAGGTAGGAGTGGGCAGCTGCCTGGGGGTTCCCCCTCCTCAGGCCCTGGGCCTCGCCTCACACCCACTTCCTACCACAGCTCTGGTGTGGGTCGCACGGGAGCCTTTGCGTTGCTCTACGCAGCCGTGCAGGAGGTGGAGGCTGGGAACGGGATCCCTGAGCTGCCTCAGCTGGTGCGGCGCATGCGGCAGCAGAGGAAGCACATGCTACAGGAGAAAGTGAGGGCCTGGGCAGTTGGGAGCTGGGGTGGGCCTTCTCCCTTGGGGTGATAGCCCCTGCCCAGCTGACCAGGCCAAATGCCCCTACACAGCTGCACCTCAGGTTCTGCCACGAGGCGGTGGTGAGACATGTGGAGCAGGTCCTGCAGCGCCATGGTGTGCCCCCTCCATGCAAGCCCCTGGCCAGCGTGAGCATCAGCCAAAAGGTGAGGGAGGGTCCCTGGGGGTTGCTGGGATAACCACAGCCTCATGAATCTTTCTCCTCATCTACTCTGTCTTCTCAGAATCACCTTCCTCAGGACTCCCAGGACCTGGTCCTTGGTGGGGACGTGCCTATTAGCTCCATCCAGGCCACCATTGCCAAGCTTAGCATCCGGCCTCCTGGGGGCTTGGATTCTCCAGCTGCCAGTGTGCCAGGCCCTGCAGAGCCCCCAGGCCTGCCACCAGCTGGCCTCCCAGAGTCTACCCCAGTCCCATCTTCCTCCCCACCTCCTTTCTCTTCCCCTCTGCCTGAGATCCCCCAGCCTGAGGAGCAGCAGCCAGTGCCTGAAGCCCCCAACTTGGGGCCCCCCTCCTCGTCCCTGGAGCTGTTGGCCTCCTTGACCCCAGAGGCCTTCTCTCTGGACAGCTCCTTGCGGGGAAAGCAGCGGATGAGCAAGCAGAACTTTCTGCAGGCCCATAATGGGCAGGGTTTGCGGGCTGCCCGGCCCACCGATGACCCCCTTAGCCTTCTGGATCCACTCTGGACACTCAACAAGACCTGAACAGGCTTTGGCGTGCCTGGTCCTTACACTACATCATCTCTTGTGCCCAGCAGGGTCTCTCTGGATAGGCACTCTCTTACTCCCATTCCCGCTGCCTTTGGCTCTGCCTGGCCCAGCCCACACCCCTGTGGGGTACGAGATGCACTGTGGGCCCTGGGTCAGGTTCTCCTTTGTGGGACCTGTTTTTCAGCTCTTTGCTATTGAAATAATAAACCAACCTGTTCTGTGGCCAGTGTCTGGGCCCACCGATGGCTGTCTCCTTCAGACCCAGCCCCAGTAGCTTCGCCAGAGGCTTAGCACCTTCCATAGATGGTAGGATGGTACCAGACTGAGTGATGGTGGGGCTACCCTCACTTTCCACACCCAGTTTTGGCTTGCTGGTCCTCCCCGCCTTTGCCATACATTTGTAAAGGGTCTAGGCACAGGGAGGGAATATTTAAGTGACATGGGAAAAATGCCAGGGGAAGACATCAGGCCCCTGGCAGATGTGATTTAAAAAAAAAAAAATTTAATATTATTACAGTCAGAAAGGAGGACAGTTCAGAAGCAGCTGCCAGAAGACACTTGGCTCCTTCCCCCCAGTCTGGGTCCAGTGCATTGGCCCCACACAGCTCCTGCCATGCAGACAGCCAAGGGCATCTCATCCGCTGCCCGCCCTCAGTCCAGCTTCTCCAGCACAGAGGGTACATACACCAGGCTGAGCTCACTGCCAAAGTTGCAGACAATGGCAGCATTGTCCAGCACCAGGATCTGGCGGGCAGGCTGGGCCTCACTGTTCTTCCCCAAGTAGACTGTCTGTAACAGGTCCCCATAGTTTAGGTCCCAGAAGGAGACACAGCCCTGGCCACCGGTCACCAGTAGGTTGTCTGAGATGACACCCAAGCTTGCACCACAGCCAAGGTCCTGGAAGCAAGGACATGACAGGCTCAGTATCTTGAGTCCTTCCCTGAAACACCAAGAATCCGGATTCCCCTCCCCTCATCCCCCAACCTGCCTACCTGCTGAATGGAGTAAAATTTGATGCCCGTGCTGCGGTCCCAGATGCTGATGAGGTCATCCAGGCCACTGCTGATGACACAGGAGGTGGTACAGGTGAGGGAGGTGACATCCCCGCGGTGAGCAAACATGTGGCTGACCCGGCTGCCGGTCAGCACATCCCACAGGCATATGGCCCCATCTTGTCCTCCACTGGCCAGCACCATGGTCTGGGGGAACAGGCCCAGGAGAGCAGGGTCATTGTGGTGAAGTACCTTTGTTGACAAGAGTGTTCCCGTGCCCTGGTGGGTGAGGACCAGCTCCCAGGAGTCAGCCCCTCACCTGGTCAATGTACACAGTCGTGATGGCCCCTGAGTGGCCCTGCAGGGTGAAGAGGCAGCATGAGTCCTCCAGACGGAACACCTAGACAGGGATGAGCATGAGGTTCTGGTCTCTGGGATTTTTCAGGTTACACTTTGGCCCAGCCTCTCCCTGACTGACCCATAAAGCTCGCACCCCTGTGCCAGGCCCTCCCAGCACCCAAGAGATGAGAAGATACTCACTCTCAGTGTGTGGTCTTGACTCCCAGTCACTAGGCGCCCAGCAGCGGCTTTCAGGGCTGTGATGGGTTTTTGGTGTGCACAGGGTACTGTGTGGGTCAGGTGACAGGCCACTGTGTCACTACTGCTGTACACAGGAGATGCGGGGGAACTGCCCCGGCCTGGGGTCCCTGAGGACAAAAGGCCAAGTGAGGGATCTCTGAGAAGGCACTGGACAGGCTCCTCTGCACCCCACCCAAACGACTACCCACCCCAGGCCCTCTGACCTCTAAACTGCAGGGGACTAAGGGCAGTATGGGTCTCCAAGGAGAAGAAATCGAGGGAACCGTTGAGCCGCGCAGCTACAATCCTGGAAGAGAAGAGCAGTTGCCAGGGTGGCTCCCTCAACACCCCCCCCCCCCCCCCCCCCCCCCCCCCCCGTCTCAGGGCTGAGCACATCAGCACACGACAGGCTCAGCTCTGCTGGGCATTTGGAAGGTGGTCATGTGGACTAAATGAGCTGATATGCATAAGGTGGCACCTAGTGAATATCATATATGGTTGGAAATCAAAACCCAATACAAGTAGGGGGTTCCCCTATGCAGCCTGGAGCTTAAGGGCAGGTTGCTGAGGAGGGGAAACAGGACACAATGTGGCTGCCATCTCTAGCACATAAAAGCAGCTTCCACCCAAGCACAGCCCATGCCAGTTCCTTTCTCCACAAAGAAATAAGGATTTTCTTTGCTCCCCAAAATTCCTAGGCACAGGCTGACAAGGGGAATGGGTATGTTTGCCCAATGGTCCCAAAGTCTCAAAGTAGCATTCAAAATTTTATTCCAGCAAAAGGCAACACATGTTTACAACCTCTGCCCCTGAATTTGAAGGGCCCACAGCAAACCTGGGGAAGCCAGTGTGTAAGAAGGGGGAGGGTCAGGAGGAGAGACCACTGACACCAGAAACTTTGAGGATCAGGCTGAGACATCTGGGCTTTCTCTAAAGTTAAGAACAAACAGCAAAGGAGAATTTCCAACACAGAGGGACCTGATGAACTTGGCTAGGCTGGAGAGTAGGATGTTAGCCTGTACAAGAATCCCAGTGGTGGCAGGAATCAAGAGAGCTAAGGGTAAGGGATGCTCTGCAGACAAAACAACAACTAAAAGGCCCCAGCTCTACATCTCTAGCTTAGATGGTGGTGCCACCAAGAGTCAGGGACCCTTGAAGGTGAGCCAGCATAAGACAGGCAGGTGAAGACATTCAACAGAAGGCACCTGGTCATGGGTGGCAACCCCCCCAGGGAGTGTGTGTGAGACAGAGCCCTGAGAATATCCACAGCCAAGAGGCGTGCTGAGGAGGGGCAAGGGGCAAGTGCAACAGAACAAGGGAAAGATGAGAACAGTGCCAAGCAACCAAGGAAAATAAAGGGTTTGTTTTTTTTTTTTTTTTTTGAGACAGAGTCTCACTCTGTTGCCCAGGCTAGAGTGCCATGGCGTCAGCCTAGCTCACAGCAACCTCAAACTCCTGGGCTTAAGCAATCCCCCTGCCTCAGCCTCCCGAGTAGCTAGGACTACAGGCATGCACCACCACGGCTGGCTAATTTTTTCTATTTTTAGTTGTCCTGCTGATTTCTTTTTATTTTTAGTAGAGACGGGGTCTTTGCTTTTGCTGGGGCTGGTCTTGAACCCCTGACCTCAAGCAATCTTCCTGCCTGGGCCTCTCAGAGTGCTAGGATTATAGGTGTGAGCCACCATGCCCGGCCGAAAAGAGGGGTTTTGACAAGACAGTTCTTCTGAAAATGCATTTCTAAATGTAACTGAATGTGTAACAAGATACCCACAAGGGTCAGTATCAACAAGCTAATAAGAGAAACTTCAGAAGGGTGAGAAATCAGTCCCTGTTGTCCCAGTGGTTAAGAGCCCTGGGGGCACACCATGTCCCAGGCCCTATTTAAAGTACTTCACACCTTGTAATTCATTCATTCATTCAAGACAGAGTCTCACTCTGTGGCCCAGCTAGAGTACAGTGGTGTCATCATAGCTCACTGTAACCTCAAACTCCTGGGCTCAACCAATCCTCCTGCCTCAGCCTCCAAGTAGGTAGGACTATAGATGTGAGCCACCGCTCCCGGCCCCTGTAACTCATTTAGTTGTCACCCCTCCTGTCCAAGTGGACTACTCTCTGCTCACAGGTGTGGGGCTAGGCACCAAGAAGGAAGTCAAGTCATACACCAGTGGAAGGGAGCCAGGACTCAAGCCTCAGAGTATGGCATGGCCATGAAAGGCTGGGGACACGAGGCTGAGCCAGGCAACACTGGGCTCTCACCTTTTGTCCAGAAAGACAAGGGCTGTGATGCCTGAGGAGACTTCCTCGCTGCTGCAGCATAGCACACCCTCGATGGCGTCCCATACCTGCAAGACCAAAGGCTGTGAGCACCTGCCCACAGTGAAGGCTCATAAGCCCCCTGTGTGGACAACCCCTGTGCCTACCTCCAGTCGGCCACTGCTCCGTCCCACTACAATGAGGTTGCCCTGCAGTTCCAAGCTCCAGATGGAACCATCCGCACTGGGGGCCCAGGCAAGGGAAGGGGAGCACTTCTCCGGAGAGCTGCCTTCATCCTCAAGGACCTGGGGCAGCGGTGGCACAGGCGAGGGTGGGCGCAGGGCTGGCGTGTGGGTGGCAGCCAGCCCCTCCTCCTGGTACACCCGCTGCACCAGGCGGCTGAAGTCATAGCCTGGGGAGTTCTGAGCAGCGTGGCTGCAGCCGGCCCGGTGCCGGGGCTCCGGCTGAGCTGGCTCTGAGGGTGATAGCTGCGTTGAGAAGTTGGTGTCGATTAAGCAGGAGAGGTCTGGCTGGTCCCGGAAGAGGGAAGGTGGCAGAGGGCCCCGAGGACGGTGTCGCAGCAGAGGGCTGTCCCCAGGCTCCTCTGGGCCAGCCTTCCCGTTGTCCGACAGCCGTTCCCAGCTCTCCTGAGCCTCAAACACACTGCCAACACCACTGTCCCGGCGCTGCCTGCTGGTGGGCCAGATGGGAAGGGTGAGAAAGGTTGGGGGCGCAAGGGTTACAGGAGTATGCGGGGACACGGAGTGGCAAGGGCTAGACAGCTGCACCTACCTTGGGCGTGGGATACGGGTGAGACAGTCCCCGGTCTGCGCGTCCCACACACACACGTGGCCCGCCAGGCAGCAGCTCACCAGCAGCATGCCGTCGCTGGCCAGACACTCAATGTCCTGAGGGAGCGTGCGCGTGTTGGCACGAGCCAGGTTCCCGGCCCTCCCCGCCACCTGCCCTCAGCCCACCCTCACCATGAGGTGCCCGCGCAGCACCAGCGGCACGATCTCCGTCTCGGGCGGCGTGTAGCCGTAGTCGTCGCAGGGCAACTCCCCGCGTCTCCGCCGGCCGGATACACCACCGGGCTGCCCGTAGTTGCGTGGGCAGAGAACGCGGTAGAGGCAGAGCAGCAGCAGCACAAGGACGATGCCCGCGGCTAGACCAAGCGCTGCCACCCTGTGCGGGCGGGAGCGCAGTGAGGTGCGTCCCCCACTCCCTCTCCCCTCCCTCCGGCCCCTCCCGTGCTGCCCTTACTTGTACAGCGTGACGTCTCCGTGCGCCTGCGCCCCGCCTGGGCCCTTGGGCCCAGCCTCCCAGCGCTCATCGGGCCCCGGCCCGCGCGGGGGCCATGCACTGCGGCGGTCCTGAGGGTGCCGCCCCTCCAGGGCCTCTCTCGGGTTCAGGCGGAGCGTGACCGGGATGACAGGCAGCAGGCTGATGTACCTGGGTCCAGGCAGTGGTGGCCTTAGCAGGGACGCTGCCCCGCCAGCCCCAGTCCCTTCCCTACTCTTCACGTGGGACTCAGTTCAATCTACTAGAGTCCAGCCCACTCTCTCCAGGTAGTCCTCCCAGCATGGGGGGTGGGGACAGAGGTAGGCCCTTCCCAGCCCAGCTCTGGCACCCCAACCTTGCTCAGTCGCAGATACTAGCACCTGGCTATCTCCCTCACTCGGTCAGGCACAGGGTGGATCTCATTCTGCCCAGCAGCTGGCAGCAACCTGTGACTCCTCAGAGCCAGGGCCACTCACTTGAGTTGTGGCTGCTTGAAGCATTGGTTCCCACCTCACAACCTTATGAGTTGTTTTAATTATTTGAGATGAAATGGAGAATGCAAACCAGTGGGTCTCCCATGGTAAGGGGGAAAGGGGATGGTGAGCTGATACCAAGTGAGGAGGTGGCAGCTGGCATGGCCCAACTCACCTCTTGGCCAGTGTGATATTGTAGTAGCTGAAGAGTGTCGGCCAGTGGCGGAAGGACAATTTCCTCCAAAGTTCCTCATCCTCAGGCCCCCAGGTTACCTCTGGGACTGGGCTGTCATGGACACCCTCTGCCAGACCCCAGTGCTCAGGAGGGTCGCCTGGCGACGTCTGGTTCTCAGGTAGTTTAGGGGCATCAGGAGGGAAGATGGAGAAGGCAGGGTCTGGGTGGCTGGCAGGCAGCACACCACTAGGCACAGGCATAGGAGCCAGGGCACCCTCACCCAGTGGGCTCTGCTCCGTCACCTGGGCAGCGAGGTAGGTGCGCAGCCCTGCTGGGTCTGTGTATACCAGGATGCCGATCCAGACAACAGTGCCAGCCTGCAGTAGAGCATCGGGTGCTTAGTGTGGAAGAGGCAGCATAGGGACCTCAGGCTCTCCCACCACCACCCGCCAACACTTGCCACTGGAGGGGCCTGGTTCCCTTTCCATGGTCAGGGGCTGAGTTTCCCGGCCTGGAAATGCACTGGGACACCTTTAGGCTTGACGTCCCCAATCCCTAACCTCCACCACAGCTGGGCCCAGAAAGCTCCTACCATTCTCATGGTCAGCATGGCCAGAGGGCCAGCTGCCTGCCCTGCTCCAGAAACCCCAGAGGTCCTACTCCGCAGAAAGCCTCAGCCTCCTTCCCCTCTCAGTTCAACTCCCCAGGAGAGGCATTGCTGCCCAGCAGCCAGCCCAGCTCAGCTGGTGACTGACTGTACCCAACATGTTCTGATGTCTGCCCACTATGTAGCAGCCGACAAACCCTGACCCAGGGAAATGCGGTGGCCACAGGTGGTTCTGTCCCAGAGCACCCAGTCTAGCAAGCTCCTGTCCTGGGGAGATGATAGCTCCTCTACCTGATGACCCTGGAGCTGCTTCTCCCACAGAAAAGCTTGTCTTCTCAGAAACCACTGGGGTTGGGCAGGGAGGGCACGACGGGCAGCTTCCCAAAGCCAGGTTTCAAGGTGCCACCAGGCGCCTGAGAAGTACCCCTCCCCTCCTTCAAGGCAAAGTACAGCATCATGAGGGAACTTGAGTGCTGGCCCTCCAGAAGAGGGCAAGGCACGGCAGGGGTGGCAGGTACCATGATGAGGCGCTGTGCCAGGCGGGTGCGGGCCAGGAAGTAGATGACACGCAGCCTCTTGGGGAGCCGCAGGTTTCGGAAGGAAGACGGTTGCAGCGTGATGGTGTGGGGTGTGGACGGCCGTACAGCCAGCTGCCTCTCGTAGCGTGCTGGCCGCCCCACTGGCTTGGCTGGGGGCAGGCAGGCCTCAGGGGGCAGACGCTTGTTCAGGTCCGCTAGCTGTTGGGGGTGCAGTGATCAGGGCCTGAGTCTGCTGTCCAGAGGCTGCCTGCGTGGGACCACTGCCCCTGCCCAAGGTCTGTACCCCTCTCACCCAGAGGTTCCCTGAGCACGGCCAGGGCCGAGGAGGAGGGTGGGCAGGGCAGGGCTCAGCCCACTCCTACCTCCATCCGGCGAATGTCAATGGACAGGACAGTGGTGAAAAACAGCATCTGAAGGAAGAAGTCAGACACCAGGCCCACGACGGCGAAGAGACAGAACTCCTGGAATGAGAGCACATGGCAAGGCACCATGACCTCCTGGCCCTGAGCCCTAGAGAAGGCTGCAGGCACCTCAGAATCTGCAGGGCAGTGGCAGGCAGGGCACAGCAGAGATGAAGGAGAGAGATCCTGGTCATTCTCCTGAATCTGGGAGTAGCCAAGGACAGCACCAGCAGCTCGTCCCATCCCCACCAGGGACCAGGAGAGACCCCTCACACCTTCTTCCAGAGAAGGCTGAAGGGTGGGTGCTCTCCTGGAATATTCCAGTTCCCCTAGAGGGGTGAGGGGCCTGATCCACCTTGGAAATTTCTAAGACCCATCGGCTTCCTCCTCAAAAAGTCCTCCCCCACTGAGGCCCTGGCCCTGCTTGTGTACCCCCAGTCTAGCCAGAGGCCATGCTTGACCTAATGTGGGGGCTCTCAGAAAGGTTCCTGGCCAGCCACTGCATTGCACCAATGACGGGAAAGAGAGGGCAGGAGGGATTAATTCTGCCCTGAAACAGAAAGAGTGATCTCTGCTCCCCAAGCTCTGTCAACAGATGGAATTTTCTGAGGTTTCAGTTTTCCTCCCCTACCGCTGAGACCTCTGGCACATCAGCACAGTTGCTACTCTGGGGTAATGATGGGGTATAGCATATAGCAGCCATGTCAGCTCTGATGTCCCAAGACTGTACCCTGTCCTGCAGACACCGCTCCTTTCCCAGGAAGAAAACTCTGGAGTCCTTCTGCTGTCTGCTCATCCCCACCCCTCAGCAGGCCTGCCAGCCCTGGGGGGAGGGCAGGGGATGAGATGACAGCATCCTCCCCTTCTTGCAACTCCTCTTGGAATGGTCAGCAAGTCTGGGGTTCCAACTCAGTGCAGGGCCACCTCCACAGCTCACAGCTCCTCAGCCTAGTGAGGGCACTTTGCCAAGAGAGCAGGGGCCACTCTGGGCAACGGGTGGTGGCCCTCCCACAGGCCAGGCCAGGCCATATGTCTGGAGGCTGTAGCTACAGGCCAGGCCCAAGGGAGGAAAGACAGGGAGGGATCAGTTCAGGGGCCCTGTGGTATTTCTCCCTGAGAAATGGGAAACCAGGCCTGACTGGAACTGCACAGCCAGCTTCCAGTCTCTGCCAAGCCCACAGAGCCTCCTCCTGCCACTTGGCTGAATGGGAAAGAGGACAGGGCCTAAGACAGCCTGCCTGGCTAGGGGCTCAATCCTGGAACCCAGCCAGCATTTACTGATACATCTGAGCCAAGCATTCCAGGGGGTCCCCTCTCATAGGCAAGGGTGCCTGTGTAGAAGAGGGGTACACCTGCCCACAGCTGGGGAGCACAGCAGTTGGTTCCACACTCATCCAAGCAGCATGCGTTGGGGGGTCTTACCTGGATGGCAGGCACTAGGGTGAAGTAGCCAATGAGGATGATGCCTAGCTCCGTAGCCATGTTCTTCATGATGGACCAGCTCTCGCTACTTAGGCCTGTAGAGGGCAACAACAGGGCATGGGAGTAACACATGACCTCTCTCTGCCACGTGTCTGCACACAACCTCGTGGTCCTCAGAAGGGCAGGCATGGGGAGAGTGCCCAGCCCTCTGAGGCAGCCATTCCACCCAAGTGCCCCAACCCTCAGGACCCAGACTTCAGGGTGTTGCCACCACCAAACAGCTGCTGTGGGGAATAGGGGCTTTCGAGGCTTGAAGGGTACAGAGGAGAGCTATAATCATCAGAAGGGTGAAGGCTGGGCGCGGTGGCTCACACCTGTAATCCTAGCACTCTGGGAGGCCAAGGCGGGAGGATCGCTCAAGGTCAGGAGTTCGAGACCAGCCTGAGCAAGAGCGAGACCCCGTCTCTACTAAAAATAGAAAGAAATTATCTGGCTAACTAAAAATATATATAGAAAAAATTAGCCGGGCATGGTGGCACATGCCTGTAGTCACAGCTACTCGAGAGGCTGAGGCAGTAGGATCGTTTAAGCCCAGGAGTTTGAGGTTGCTGTGAGCTAAGCTGACGCCACAGCACTCACTCTAGCCCGAGCAACAGAGTGAGACTCCGTCTCAAAAAAAAAAAAAAAAAAGAAGGGCGAAGTAGGATGTGGAGGTGAGAAAACCCAAGAGGAAAGCCAAGTGGCACCCACTCTAACCAGATCCAACCTCTACATGCTGTTCTTGTCTAGGCTGCAGGGGCCAGCAAGACAGTGTGCCCACCAGCCATGTGGCAGAATGGCTCAAAGGATGGGAGAGCTAGCTGAGTTCTTCCTCAAGCCCCTCCCCACGGTGAGCCCCTTGGCCTCAAGCAATCACACTGTCGCAGGCATAAGGCTCTGAGCTCCTAGTGGGCAGAGACCATCTCAGCTCAGCTCTTCCTAACTCCACATCCAGCACAGGACCTGGCCTATCAGAGAAGCTCACAAAGGTTTGCAGAATGAATGAACAGCCTGCCTCCAGCCCCCTTCCTCACAGACATGGGGTGAGGAGGAGGCGGCTCAAGAAACCAGACCTCCAGGCCTAGGCTCTCTCTTTTCTCACTTTCGCCAGAACCCCAGATCCCCAGCTCCTACCAGTGAGGCCAGAGAGGGCTTTTCTGGCAGCCGTGGAAGCAGGACCTGACTGACCAGCGCCAGGGGCCTGGGCCCAGTGTGCTGGAATGAGGCAGGAAGACAAAACACTAGACACTGAACTTCCCAGACAGAAAGCCACCACCAAACAGGAGCCCCAGAGCAGAGTCCAGTTTGCTTTCTTATTGACATATGAACCAAGACTCAGTACAGTCCAGCTACCCTACGGTTCCTTAGGGCACATGCTACCAAGCTGCCAGGGCCTCGTGGCCCACTGCATATTACGCTGGAGGCCACCAGGGCAAGGGAGGTTTTGGGGTCTCTCTGTTTCCTCAGGGAGCACAACAGTAGGAAGAACGGGTCCCCCCCCCAAGGCCCTATTGCACCCACTTCCCGCCTCTCCCACTGTGTTACCTTGGGCGATCCGCAGTTTCACCTCGAGGTCCACTGGGGTGGAGACCACCGACTTGGTGAGCACCAATACATTCTCTAACCCAATAACCACCACAAGGTAGGGGAAAATCTCTCTGGGAACAGAGAAGAAGGTAAGGGACAACGTTGTGGCCAGTTCCCAACAAGCTTGAGCCCCCGTGGAGGTTGTGGGGTTGCCAGCCTGGAGCGGAGACTGCTGACTGACTCCCACAAGCACAGGGCAGAAACTCGCCCCTCGCCACCTCAACCAATAGGGGCTGTGTCTACACAGCTCTCAGCTTTCAAGGCTCTAAAGCCTTGCCAAGGGGCCAGCAACCATCCAACCAGCTCAGGAGAAGGGCTGGAAGAGGCCCCTTACGGAGAGCTCTGCTGCCCCTGCCTCCAGATCTCACATCACCTGGCCCTTCCCATGCCAGACTCTGCTGGCTGAAGGCAACGACTGCTGCCAAGACCCACACCAGTAACTCCAGGCCAAGCCATCACAGCTAAATGGAAGGGGATGAAACCACACTAAAGCTCTGCTCACTCACCTTGGTTGAGAAGTTGTGTGTGGAGAAGAGCAACTGCTCCTAAGGAAAACTCTACTGGCCATCTGAGCCCACTGTCTCACACTACTAGTGACAGACTGTGAGAGAAGTCTATGCACAAGGAAAGCCAGCGAGTTACAGCTCGCCAGGATCTCTGCGGCAGAGGCAAAGGAAGTGAGGGCTCTCAGAAGGGTACAGCAGACTGTACGGGGGGAGGGGTGGTGTTCAACACTGTCAGGTTCAGGAAAGGACACAGGTGTTCCATGAGCAGGGAAAGTGACAGAAACAAAACACAAAGTTGCTTTTCCTACAACCAGCCTGATGAGCCAAGGTGGGAGACAGGCCAGTTGGTTGATAACCACTGACAGACAGACAGGCAGGGCCTAGCCCGAGCCACGGACAGCAAAGCCTGAGGACAAACCCAGGGACGGGCTTCCAGACTAAGATTCAGAGAGGAATGGCAAGGGGAAAGTAAACATCAGTGGAAAAGGTGATAAATTATGATGTGCACGTATCTTTCAAAAAGCTTACTTTAAAATGAGCTATTTTATTAGGCATTCCAACGTTCTAATAGTGAAAAAGAAAAAAAATGTACCTTCCATATCACACTCTCTAGGGCTCAAGCCAGTAGGAAGCAGTGTGCATGTGTATGTGTAATACATAAACACACACATACATATCCACATATGTAATACATATTCACATACACACCTTAAACACACGTATACACACATATACACACCCAGACACATACACCCTCATAAACACAGAGATACATGTATGTACATATACACACACCTATATATGCACAAACATATATATACTATGTATACACACATATGTATGAATACAAGGTCAGATAACTTAAAGAGGAAGAAGATGTACCTCTTAAATGTCAAAACTAACAATGTGAAGACATGGGGTAACAGCAAGCATCCAGTCCAGAGAAGGCCAAGTGCCCAGATGTGCAAGGCTCTCTGGCCTGAGGGCCCACCCTATGGCCCAATGGAGCCCGCTAGAGACCTACCCGCCATTGAGGGTGGGCGTCAGGCCGAAGAGTGTGCAGAGCCCCACAGACATGAGCAGTGAGCTGAGCACTGTGACCACGGCAGCCAGGGCCAACCCCCACTTGGACTTGACCATGTCGATCTTGCCTGGAGAGCAGAGAGGGCACATCAGGGTAACACCTCCCCCAGCCCCTGGGCCACACAGGCCCCTCTTAACTGAGCTCCTGGAAGTAGAGTTTACTATGACAATTGAGAAGGGAAAGCTCCTGGTTTAACCAAAGAAAGGGACAACCAGGAATGCTTCCCAATCTTACAGACACAGTACACCTTTCCCTAACCCAGGAAGGGTTTTTTCCTGAGAAGTGTGAAAAGCCCTGGACCCACTCAAGCCCCTGAGACTCTGCTGGGGGATAAAGCCCTGGCTTTGGTGACCACCAGGCATGTTCCATATTCTGCCCCAAGCCACCTCCAGGGGCAGGGAAGCAAGTGATGTGGAAATGCCCATTTAGCTTAGAGAAAGCTCCCAGCCTCCCTGCCATGGACCTACGCGTGGAGAAGTAGATGTAGGCAAACAAGATGATGTAGGTGGTCACAAGGGGGATGAGTTCGGCGATACCAATCTCCTCCTTGAAGTGCACGTGGACCAGGCTCTCCGCCCGAAGGCTGCAGTTGGGGCTGGGATGCAGGAGCATCAGGCGGGCACGCAGGCTACTCAGGAACCTGGTCATGGAACGGAATCCGGGGATATAAGGAGTGTCCCTCTTGGTTCAGTGGCCAAGACAATCCCTGGAAGGAACGTCTATCAGAGCCTCCCTCCTCCCCCTGTGTTGGGAGGGAACTTCTCTGTGGTGTCTAAGCTTCTCTGTAGTCTCCAGGGGCATTGGAAGAATTACAAATGAAGAAAAAATTGCCTCAGGAGCTCCCCCTGCTCCTTTCTCAGTCCC
Organism: Eulemur rufifrons; assembly: GCF_041146395.1. NCBI lineage: Eukaryota > Metazoa > Chordata > Mammalia > Primates > Lemuridae > Eulemur > Eulemur rufifrons. The sequence goes on from NC_090989.1 coordinate 152,720,285, forward strand.
CCTTTCCCGACCTATTAAACCACTCCTATCAGAAGCACTTCAAATGCCCTTGCCAACATGGGGAGCTGCCTGTAGGGCTCACTGGGAAGGACTCAGGACACATGGGGCTCAGTGGTAATCAGCTAGGGACACCTGCCCTAGGCTCAAGAGGGACCAGAGGAGGTCTGTGCCAGGACACCAAAATTGCCAGCCCTGCTTTAGTCCCTTATGCTTCTTAACCAGCTGTCAGATCATTCCCATTTAAATGTAGCAGACAACATCCTTTAGTCTAAAGGACATAAGCATTTCAACAGGAAGCCTGGAGTGTAAGTTCCCAGGGGGCATTGAGAACAGGTACCACTCAAAGCCTCATGTCACCACACAGACCAGTCAGGAGCCCAGGGCACTGTAAGCCTTACTTGGCATGGTAGCGCTGGAAGACCAGGGTAATGGTGTATGAGACCATCCTCTTCCTGGTGTAGAGGCTCACCCCGCTGTACTTCCCAGGAACACCAAACAGCAGGTCTGAGGGTAGAAACCAGCAGGTACTGACAAAGAAACGACAGCCACTGCAGAGCCACCAAGGACCTCTTCTCCACCTTCACCCTTGGAAACAAGGGGTGAACCCTGATCTGCCCGAGCATCCATCAAAGAAGAGATGGTGAGTGACCAATAGGCACCCTTACAGGTCCTCAGGGAAGCTGAGCTCAGGCTACCTTTGAGCGTGGCTGAAGTCTGCAGGGTTTTAGGCTCATGCTGGTGGATGGTCCTGATGATGTCAGGATCAGCATGGAAGCGTTCCCGGTCATTCTGCCAGAAGTTCCCGGGGGACAGCAGCAGGCATCCATGTTCTGGGAGTAGGTTCCGGAGCTTTCTGAGGCCTGGCAGCAGGTCAGTTACCTGCAGGCACACCTCCTCCAGGCTCCTGGTCCCAGAGCTGTGTAGGAGACAGGACAAGGCACCTGTTGTGTCTGCCTCCACAGGGTAGACCCACTGCACTTACGGGTAACCCTCTGTCATCGGGTACTTCAATCCTCCATATCTGCTCGCTGGTCTCTCCAAAGAGCCTGATGATTAGGGCAGTGAGTAAAGCACTTCCAGGTCAATAACCTAATCATGCGGCTGTCTGACCTTCAAAGTGCATGTGGAGCCCGAAAGTCCATCGTCTCCGAGGCGAGGCAAGCGTGGGCATCATGGAAGCATGCATAGCCCTACCCACTAAAACACCTTGGCCAATTCAGTGGGTGAGTAGGAACGGGGTGAAAATTAGGGGCTTCATTTAGTTCACCAAATGTTTGTCAATACCATTAGCTAACCGAAACCTGGCAGTGATGCAGCCTGTGAAGCAAGCATAATCCAGAGACCTACGGATGGGCTGGGGAGCACCACCTAGCTGGGGCTTCAGAAGGTATCCCCAGGTAGAGCTTGCTTCTTGTCAGCAGAGCCGCCACCATTACATTCACATCTCAAAACCCACAGGCAGGAAGCCATGTGGATCACGAGTCAGTCAGCTCTCAGTGAGCACGTCACAGAGTCAGCCCAGTGGACACTTACTCTGAGATATAAGAACGAAGCCCAGGGCTCTGTTTGTGCCACCTGCATAGGTCCAGGGAGAAATGCAGCCACAGTGGACCCACAAGGGTGCTGAGAAACTCAAGGCTGGCTCACTCTCCATTCTTTTTGCTTGTTCTATTTCTGCAGAGCTGGCAGGCTCACTGGAGTTACCCTGAGGACAGGAACTCTCCCTTTAGTACAGAACGGGATTCACAGAGGCTGGAGTCTGAGAGGGGTACCTGTCTCTCAGCACGTGGTTCCGGATCTCTTCCACCAGCTGGAATGCCCGGGACAGAGGTGAGCGGAACACATCTACTGCCAGAAGGTTCTTGTGCCAGGGAAACACAGAGGACTTCACAAATATCTGTTGGATATAAGCCACTGGCGCACCCACATACTGCAGAAGAAATGGGGGAGGGAGCAGAAAGGTCAGTTCAGCACAAAAGGAAGAGACGTGGGTCCGATTCAACACAGGGAATCTACTAGCAAAAGCACTGTGGGACCAGGTGCGGGCAACCTACGACCCACAGGCCAAATCATAGCCCGGCACCCGCTTTTCTAAATCAAGGTTTACTGGAGCACAGTCATGCCCATTCCATTACTACTGTCTATGGCTGCTTTCACGCTACCACAGCAGAGTTTAGTGGTTGCGACAGAGATGGTTTGGCCCGCAAAACCTAAAATATTTACTATCTAGCCCTTTATGTAACATGCCTGTACACTGAGTACAGACCATAAGCTCCCAAGAGGATGTACCCTGTCTTACTGATCCAAGTTTTGCCACTTGCAACAGGGCAGTGGTTTTCAAAGATCAAAAGACCCAGTTGTAAATCCCAGCTCTCCAAATGTATGGCTTAGAAATACTTTTGAGTTCTCTGGATTTCAATTTCCTCACTGTGAAAAAGGGGCAACAACATTCACCCTGCGGCATGAAGAAGACGTATACACACAGGTATACTGAACAGTGTCTGCAGAGATTAACAGAAATATTAGCAATAAACAGTCGGGCACATCACTTTGACCCCAACAGCCCTATGGGAAGCAAGGAGAGGCGCAGGCATCGTGTTTGCCTAGGGTTTCATGCTCTAGGCGGGTGGCACAGGGACTTAAACCCAGGTCTTCTCACTGAACATCACATACTTTTCTCAGTAGAACCTGCCATCGACGCTTAAAGAGCTTACAATGGGCACATAAGTGACGAGAGTGTGCCTATGTGCAACTCCCAGTGATCAGTGTGTTGCACCCCTGACACCATGCTGGGTCAGCCGGGGCAGGGTTACAGCTCCGGGAGGAACTTAGAGGAGCCATGAGGCTACGGAAGGATTGGTGGGAGAGGGCCAGGGAGGGCATCTGAGGAGCAATGGATGCTGAGAGCACAGGCAGCCGGGAAGCATAAAAGAGTCCTGTCAGGTAATAATGGAGTCACAGGGAAGATGAGAGATGGGCTAGGATAAAGCCAGACTGAGCATCTGGATTATAACCAGTTGACAAAGCAAAGCCTGGGTGTCTCTAAGGTGGAGGGGCAAGCCAATGAAAGCAGCGCGCTGGAGAGACTACTCTGGAGTTACAACGTCAAGTGGAGACGAGGAAAGCCTGCCCACGGGGGCGATGCTCTCTGTGAGGTACAGGCTGGATGGGGCCGGGCCTGGCTGAGGGATGAGGGGGTTGTTGCCATGCCCGAGCTGCAGCTGGGAACTCCAAAAGGAATGTGTGTGGACGAAGGGAAGGCCATTAGGTCATTCAACGACGCCATACTCCAGGTTATCGCACTGGCCAGGGCCAAGATGCTGACCAGGCACAGCAAGTTAACACTTCCTGGGCCCCTGGCACAAAGGAACAACCTGAAACAACCACTTGGCCTTTGTGAAGTTTGAGTTTATGACACTGAATCTTAGTGAAGGCTCTGAGGACAGAAGGTATCATCCACTTTGTCTTCTGCACCACACTTAGCCCACTAGAATCTGCCCGTGGGTACAGAGGCACCCGGATGGAGCCAGCTGCCACAGGCTTGACCCTCACACCCACACAGGCCTGGGGGGGGAGGAGCACTAAACTGGTAGGGAAGATGTGGGCGGGGCCCACTACTCACTGTGCTGGGCTCTACCACAATCTCCACTTAACATTCAAGTGAGGCCGGGCGTGGTGGCTCACGCCTATAATCCTAGCACTCTGGGAAGCCAAGGCGGGTGGCTCGTTTGAGCTCAGGAGTTCGAGACCAGCCTGAGCAAGAGCGAGACCCCGTCTCTACTAAAAAAATAGAAAGAAATTAGCAGGACAACTAAAAATATATATACAGAAAAAATTAGCCAGGCATGGTGGCACGTGCCTATAGTCCCAGCTACTCGGGAGGCTGAGGCAGGAGGATCACCTGAGCCCAGGAGTTTGAGGTTGCTGTGAGCTAGGCTGACGCCATGGCACTCTAGCCCAGGCAACAGAGTGAGACTCTGTCTCAAAAAACAAAAAAAAACCAAAAAACAAAAAAAAACCAAAAAACAACAAACATTCAAGTGAGAAACCAACATGGAAAGGTGGCATTCTAGTGAGGGATGGAGGAAGAATAAGGGCCAGTGGAGTTTAGATGGCTCTGGGCAAAGAAGGACTCCCAACTAGATGGAAGCTGTGGTAGGCAGCCTTCTAACAGGGTACCCAGTAATCTGCACCTCCTGGTGCCCATGCCTTGTGTAATCCCATCTCTTTAACAGTGGGCTGGACCTAGGGAACTGCCTTTGACAAACAGAATACAGCCAAAGCAATGTTACCTTTGAGATTGGATTATAAGAGACTGACTCCTTCTCCCCACTGGCTCCCTTCTTTTGGAGTCAGCACGCTGATGAAACCGGCCATCACATTGTGAGTTGCTCTGTAAAGGCCTATGTGGCAAGGAATTGAGGGGACTTTCAGCCAATACCCCACAAGGAACTGAGGCCCTTGGTCCAACAGCCTGCAAGGAACCTGTTGGCAGCCAGCCATTGAGTGAGCTTGGAAGCAGATCCTCCCCCAGTTGACCTTTGAGATCACTGAAGCCTTGGCTGACAGCTCTATTACAGCGAGAGACCCTGAGCTGAAGGACCAGATAAGAAAACCAAGGGTCAGAGAGATAAAGTGATGTGTCCAAGGTCACACAGCTGATAGGCAGCAGAGCCAAGATTAAAACCCAGGGCTACGTGATTCCCAAGCCCATTTTTTCCTCTACAGCCAACCTTCCTGGGTAGTTTTGAACAATGTGAGAACAAGACACAGAAGGAAAGACCCAGCATAAGCAGCGAGGGAGAAGAGCTGAGGTCCTGGGTACTTCCGGAGTCTCTGGCCCCCGCTGTTCATAATATGAGGTCCCTGCCCAGAGCTTCTTAGAAACTCTCTGGCCAGTCTCAGGCTGCCACCACAAACACTGCAATGCTGGCCTTGGAATCTCAGCGTGGAACAAGCCCAGCCACCTCTGTGGACTTGCCCAGCAGGGTGTGAAGTTCAGGTTTCCATAATAAGCTGGTCTACGGGAGCCAGGCCAGTGCTGGAGACCTCAGGCTTTTAAAAAATATAATCTTTCCTTTATATTTAGATATAGCAACCTAGAGCTCCAGGTATTTTATCTTTACCCTGACCCACCCAGGGAACCCACCCATGTTCCCTTCAGAACATGATATAGAGGACTCCTGTCACTCAGCTCTTCCGGAGAAAAAGGCTCCTGATCCTCATCCTCCAGCCCTGGTGGGCAAGGGTGTGTGGTGAGAAGAGCAGACTCCGGAGACTCACCTGGATCCACGTTCTAGCTCCACCACTCCCTGGCTATATGCCTTGGCAAGGGTCTCTATGCTCCCCAAGCCTTAGTCCCTTACTTACTGAGGGAAAAGGGAATAAAATTTCAGACCTCACCAGATCACTGTGAGGACCAAACAAAACAATGCATGTGAACCATTTAGCAAAGTGTCTAGCTGAAAATATATTAGTTATAACTTTTCCATTATCCCTTAAAACTACAAAAACTAGAGTTGGCATCCCAGGCATAGTCATCTCAGTCTCCAGGCTTCTCCAAGTTCAGTAAGATTGATCTTTTTAGCACACCATTTTCATTGTGTCATTGCTCTAAGGGAATGGCTTCCAACTGCCCACAGAATTGAAGTTTAAACTCCACAGCCTAGGATTCAACTTGGTCCCACCTATGCTATCATCTGCCTCCAAGAAAAACAGCAGAGTCACTGTTTTCTAAATGAGTCAAGCTATTTCTTTATTCAATAAGAAACCTTTCTTGAATTTCTATTATGTATAAAACATTGGAGTATATAAATTTGAATGAAACAGGACTCCAACAGGGTTGCAAGATAGAGCACAGAGGAGAAGCAGGACATACAGCTGCAAGAGAGCTGGGGAAGGCGTCCTGGAGAAAGTGACACTGAACTGAGGGTAAAGCCTAAGATAGTGCACACTACAAGGCAGTTGAAGCACCTGAAACTTCCTCCTCCTCCTCCTCCTCCTCTCTGCTTGGCCAGCCAGACTTGATCAATGACAACGATGACAATGGTGATAGCCATGAACATTTGTTGGATGCAAACAATAGGCCAGGCACTGTGCTAAACCCTTGCATTCTTTCACTTAATGATAGGATGACAACATATGATGTATTAATAGGTACAGTTATTATCCCTATTTTATGAATGCAGAAAGTAAGGCACAAAGGTGTTAAGTAACTTGCCCAAGGTCACACAGCTGGGAAATGAAAAGTCTCTGCTGTTTCTGCTTTGCTCTTTACTTCCTCTGCTAAAAACATCCCTCTATCCAGAGATAATTGCCCTTCTTCAAAAGTGGCCACAAAGCCACTGATCACAGTGACTCCAACACAGGCTGGACCTAACTCTAACACGAAGATCTGGCGGGATGGATTAGAATCCTTTCTGGAGGACACACAAATGTGCACCTGCAGGGTACAGCCATCATCCCATTGTAGAGAAGCACCTCAGCAAAAGGGGAGAAGGAGGGCTACATAAAAAGAAAGCCAGCTCCAGCACGTAGAAAGATCCACAATTCAATGAAAAGAAACCAAAACAACACAATACAAAATAGGCGCAACATTTGAACACACTACACAAAGGAAGTTAGGCAAATACAGTGAGGTCCCTAGTCATCTGGGAAATGAAAATTAAAATCACAATGAGATCTCTCGATGTATCTATTAGAATGGCTTTTTAAAAAGCAAAGAACTGACAATACCAAGAACTCTACAGCACAAAGACTAAATCTTATTGTATGGAAATTGAAAAAATAATAATTTAGGTCAAGGGATATGAAAACAATGACATTTCATCTCTGTAGTCTTCTTTTCAAAAACCAAAGTCCAGGCCGGGCGCGGTGGCTCACGCCTGTAATCCTAGCACTCTGGGAGGCCGAGATGGGCAATCGTGTGAGCTCAGGAGTTCGAGACCAGCCTGAGCAAGAGCAAGACCCCATCTCTACTAAAAATAGAAAGAAATTATATAGACAGCTAAAAATATATATAGAAAAAATTAGCCGGGCATGGTGGCGCATGTCTGTAGTCCCAGCTACTCGGGAGGCTGAGACAGTAGGATCGCTTGAGCTCAGGAGTTTGAGGTTGCTGTGAGCTAGGCTGACGCCACGGCACTCTAACCTGGGCAACAGAACGAGACTCTGTCTCAAAAAAAAACAAAACAAAACAAAACAAAACCAAAGTCCAAAGTGTATCAGGTTTCCTTAGTTTTTGACTGAAGTCCTTTTTTTTTCCAGCATCCTACCCAGGATGCCACATTACATTTAGCTGCTGTGTCTCCTGAGGCTTCTCTTAGCTTGTGACAGTTTCTCAGCTTTTCCTTGTTTTTGCTGATCTTGATAGTTTTAAGGAGTCCTGGTCAGGTATTTTGTAGAGTGTCCCTCCACTGGAATTAGTCTGATGTTTTATTCATGATTACACTGGGGCTATGGGTTTGGGGGAGGAAGATCACAGAGGTAAAGTATCCTCCTCTTCACATGTCAAGAGTATATGCTATCAACATGATTTATCACTGTTGATATTAACCCTGATCACTTTACTGAGGAAGCGTTTGTCAGGTTTCTCTACTGTAAAGTTACCTTTTCCCCGCTCCATATGGTTCTCTCTAGAAGGAAGTCACAATGCGCAGTCCAAACTTAAGGAGTGGGGAGGCCAGAGGCGATGGTTTACATCTGTAATCCCCGCACTTTGGGAGGCTGAGGCAAAAGACAGCTTGAGAACAGGAGTTCGAGACCAGCCTGAGCAAGAGCGAGACCCCCTCTATACCAAAAATAGAAAAATTAGCTGGGTGTGGTGATGTACACCTGTAGTCCCAGCTACCCGGGAGGCTGAGGAAGAGGGATTTCTTGAGCCCGGGAGTTCGAGGCTGCAGTGAGCTTGTGCCACTGCACTCTAGCCTGGGGAACACAGAGAGACCCTATCTCTTAAAAAATATGTAAATAAATGAAAATAAAAATAAAACAGTGGGGAGTTATGTTTCACCTCCCTGAGCGAGAAGTAGCTACATATATTATTTAGAATTTTTTTGCCCAGGATATTTGTCTATTGTTGCCATTTATTCAATCTTATAGACTCAGGATGGACTCATGGGCATTTATTTTATACTTTGCATTATAATTCAATACTGGTTTATTTTATTGTAAAAATTGCTCTAGCTATGACCATTGGGAGCTCTTTCAATTTGTCTCTATGTCTCTTTGACATATACTTATTCTAAACTTTAAAAATTTTTGTCTTCCCTTCCCAACCAGAGTGAGATCTCCTCAAGGACAGTGAGACTCTCTCTGTCCCCCACATCATCCTGCTGGGCACACCAGAGACATGACATGCAATACACGAGTGTTCAACAGAAGAATGAGTGAAGCAATGAAGTTCTGGTTCCGTGGTGTGGAGAGTAAGTGCCTGCAGTGTGCTGCCCAGTGCCTGAGCCTCCTAATTTTCCTTAGGAAACCATCCTCTCTCATCTCAGCCAGGTGATGACAACTAGGGGAAGTCAACAATGAAGGACCTACCACTGGCCACAGGGCATGGGATGCGGATAGGCAAATAAACCCACTCAGAGCCAGCTGGGATCCCTCTCAGCCTCCACTGGATTGGATGTTGCAAAAACATGGAGCTGAAGCTGCCAGAGCCGCTCTCAGGAAGACCAAGAGTGGAGCTGACCCAGACAGGACAAAGCTAAGAAATGCACTCCTTTTGAGGCCCAAACCATGTTATGCTGAAGTCAGCCCTACCCCAGGCTATGAGTCACATGTGCCAAAAAATTCTCTTTTCACTAAGTCAGTTTGGGTTGAGTTTTCTGTTCCTCAAAACTAAAACAGTCCTCACCACTCCCGGTATTGCTGGCCTGTATTTTTATCATGGACAGTCAGTGGAGGTGAGATAACTGACCACTGAGCTGCAAGATACCAGGTGACTGCCCCGAGGCCTGAGTCTCCTTCCCAATCCTCCAGGGGATGGGGGCTCCAATCAGAAAGAGATAAAATGGACAATACTCTGATTCCTGAGCCCTCAAGTTATTCTGCACACCCACCTAATATCATCGCAAGCCAACGAAGAGCACTAAGGAAGTTCAAAGAGCTCACAAACCAACCAACCCCCTTACAGCCTTATCATTAAACATCTATTCCACACCACCAGGCCCACTGAACTCTAATAGTCAAGAAACATCCACAAATACAGGCTACCTTGCTGGGATCTGGGAACCATCAGTTCCCTTCCATGGTAGACTGCTTTAGGAGGTTAATGGAGGTAAAAGGTTTAACCACGAAGGTCCCAGAGTGAGCCAACGGCCAAGCTGGGACGTGAAGCTACAGAACTGGTTTCTGCCAGCATCAGACTATGTGCCCTCTGACCTTCATAGGCACAGGCCCAAGATGCCAGATTTGTGCACTTCCCATTGACACCACGTGTAGTTGTAACACATACCTATCTTTCCAGTCTCTATTTCAGCAACAGCAGAGTCAATTTCATAACAAGTTATCTGGCTGCTACATTAGCCAAAAAGGAAATGGGAAGGAATGTGTTATCGCTGTCAGATAGAAAGTAGGAGATGAGCTCTGTTCCCTGGGCTTTGGTTTTCCTACTCAACAACAGACTCTGCAAGTCCAGCACCAACCCAGGGGCCAAAGCACAATACATGAAGGAAGGGCACTTTGTCCATTACCTGGCAGGTAAAAGGTGAGAGGAGCTAACGAGTTTGTATGAGTTCCAAATCATGAGGGCAGAATTACAGTGAGTTAAGTCCCATGCTTGAGCCGCTCAACTGGAGACTGTTTTTTCTCATTTATATCAGTGCTCCCCGAGAGAGACAGTCAACCAGGAACAGTATGGTCCAGAAGCAGTGGGCTATGGTCAGGAGACCTAGAGTTCCAATCCTGTGTTGACTCCTTATAAACTGAGTACCTGAGCCACGTAGTCACTCTGGGCCCTAGCTTCCTTATCTGTAAAAAAAAAAAAAATCAAAACCCTGCACTTTTTACCTGACTGGATTATGAGGATAAAATAGGACCTAGGGGATCTGAGAAAATTAGGTGCACACTGCAAACACTAGACAGTGTTGGGACTCTGATGCTAGCACACTCTAGGGATGCTCAGGTGTCCTCCTGACTGCCCAGGGACAAGGAGGAGATGGCCTGTCTGCCAGGACACTGCCCTGCACCTGCACATGGTATGTGAGCAGCCCAGGGTATGAATCCAGGCCCAGCTGGCCACAGCTAGGACAACTGCAGATCCCAGTTTTTCCAGAAAAGCCACACTGTTATTGCATCATTTAGTGTTTCCTTTCAGTAAAGGTTATTCATTAAATGCATAACTAAATATTTCTGGTGCCTTTGTAAAGCTGTTCAAGTACATGAATTCACAAATCAGAAGCTAACCACCCTCCCCCTCGATCCCAAAACCCTGCTTCAGCAATGTCCACCTGACCCTGTGCTCTTCTCAGGAACATGCTGAGCACCTACCCACTCCGGCTGCTCATTAGGCTCTCCATGTTTGCGGTCAGAGTCCGCAGGTGGGGGCGAGTAATCCTTCACAGGAGTCGTGAATTCCACGGGGCCTGTCCCTGGCAAGGGGAGCTTCAGCAGTGGGTAGCTGGGATGAACAAAAAGGAGAGAAGAGTTAGGACACTATGAGGAGCAGAGTCTTCTCTGAGATAGCAGTGACATAAGAACCACTGCAGTTGCAACTAAATTCTCTCTGCCAGGAAGACTGTACAAATGTACAAAATATTAGAATCATAAAATTTCAGACCTGAAAGTCAGAAGTCATCTAGATAAGAATTTTTCAAATGTATTTTAGTCATATAAAGCTTATAAGACAGCCCAATAAATAAACTGGTTAAATGTTTTCAGAGACTCAATAAAGGCAAGATGCTGAAAATGAAACATAAAAAACTTCTTGTCAAGTTAGGTATAAGACAACGATTAAAAAACTGGGAGGAAACTATAAAAATCCAAAAGGATTCCAACTCAGATGCCTGAGCAATTGCTCCATTTAAAAAGACCATGAAGCTGGGCATGGTGTTATGCGCCGGTAATCTCAGCTACTAGAGAGACTGAGGTGGGAGGAATACTTGAGCCCAGGAGCTGGAGGTTACAGTGGGCTACAGTTGTGCCACTGCATTCCAGCCTGGGTGGCAGAACGAAAAAAAAAAAAGAAAAAAAACCAAATTGTACCTGAGACTACAACATAAAAGTATCTTTGGGAAAGATGAAAACCTGCTTATGCTGAGTCACAAAAGGCACTACACCTTGACATCTCCCCTTTAGCTATCACCCTAGAATCTCGAATATGATCAATCTGAGGAGGACAAACAGCCAAGATGAAATTCCACTGGCAGAAGGAGCTAAGTAGGGTTTGCTTCTCCCACCTCCTTCTCCCTTTTTGGACCTGCTTTCTTATCTGTCCATTTCAGGGGGTGGTGCTACCAATAACTGGCCACCAGTAGCCTGGTGGTTTTTCTCAGTAGTCCTTCATTCAACAACTATTTAAACATCAACTCCAGGCCAAACATTGTGCAAGGCCCAGAAGTGAACAAGACAGACAAGATCACTGCTCCCCTAAAATTGACATTCTAGTTGGGGCGGCCGGTGGTTAGAAGAGCACACTGGAGGGGGATAAGCAAGAGGGAACGGCAGGAGACTGACTCAGACAGGCAGGCAGAATCCCAAGCAAGAAAAGACTGGACTTTACTTACAGCAATTCAAAGTCCATGATGCCCCAGGTGATAGACTTCCCAGGCCACTTCCTGCCAATCCAATCTTCACACTCCCAATTTGTGCCTGTCTGATCACCAGCCACCTAAGGCCTGGGTCATCCAGTTATCTATCTGGTGGTCACCTTAGCCCCAGGGGTCATCCCCTTCCTGAGCCACCTCTGCGCATCAAGGCCTGTCTGCCACTTGTCTCCCTGAGCACAGGGTCCCTTAGGCCGCCAACCAGGTCACCTCAAAGCCACACCTCCCTCTCCTGAGATTTGGTGCTTTGTTCCCAGAAACAGGTTTTCAAAACACTGTTCCCTCTCAGCTCGTTTTTCCCTGCCAGTTTGGGGAGAACCAGAGTCTGCAAGTCCCCTCCGCACCCCCAGCAATACACCACAGCCCACGAAGGAAGTCCAGTCACTGCCTCCCCCTTTCGGCGATTTTTAATTGAATTCACTGTCTTTTCCTTTTTGAGATCTTCTTTATATGTTCTAGATGTGAGGCCTGAGTCCTTTTTCCATGTATGTGTTTACAGCTGTCAACTCCCTCTTGTGCTGTTTTCACTGTATCCCCTAAGTTTTAGTATATTGTGTTTTTGTTTTCATCGTCTCAAGGTATTTTCTAATTTCCCTTCTGATTTCTTCTTTGACCCATTGTTTTAGAGTATATTGTTTAATTTCCAAATATTGGTCAATTTTCCAATTTTCCTTCTGCTACTGATTTTTAGTTTCATTCCACTGTGATTAGAAAAGATACTTTGTATGATTTTAATCTTTCAAAATTTATGAAGACTTGTTTGTGGCCCAACACATGGTCTATCCTGGAGAATGTTCCATGTGCACTTCAGAAGAACGTGTATTCTGCTACTGTTGGGTAGAGTGTTCTGTACATGTTTATTACATCTAACCTGTTCATGGTGTTCAAGTTCTCTGTTTCCTTACTGATTTCCTCTGGCTGTTTTATCCATTACTAAAAGTGGAGTATTGAAGTCTCCAACTTTTACTGCAGAATTATCTATGTCTCACTTCGATTCTGTAAATTTTTGCTTCATATATTTTGGATTTTTGTTATTAGGTGTATGTGTTTATAACTGTTATACCTTCTTATTGTATTGAAACATTTATCAATATATAATGTCCTTCTGTCTCTTGTAACTTTTTTGATTTAAAGTCTATGTTGTCTGATAATATAGCCCCTCCAGCTCTCTTTTGGTTACTATCTGCATGAAATTTCTTTTACTATCCTTTCACTTTCAATCTGTATTCTTATATCTAAACTATAGTGTATATTTAAAGTGTCTTAGAGATAGCATATAGATGGATCTTGCTTTTTTAAAATCTCATCTGCCAATCTCCTTTTAACAGTTTAGTCCATTTCATTTAATGTAATTACTGATAAAGGATATATTTATGCCATTTAGTTGTTTTCGGTATGTCTTACACATTTTTTTGTTCCTCAATTCCTCCATTATTGCCTTTCTCTTGTATTTGATTTTTCTGTAATATGCCATTTTGATTCTCTTCTTTCCTTTTCCATATGTTTAAAGTTAATTTCCTAGTGGTTACCTTGGGGATTATAATTAACATCTTAAACTTACAGCAACCTAGTTTGAATAATGTTGTTATAGAGCAGATCAACAGCAAATTAGAGCCAGTAGAACAAAGGGTCAGCAAACTTGATTATAAAACAACTAAAATTAACCAGCCTGAGATCAGTTTCAATAATACACAAACACTCTGCTCCTATATATATTCGTCCCTCCCACTTTATATTGTTACTGTCACAGACTACATCTGTATATACTGTATGCCCATTAACATAGGTCTATAATTATTGTTTAATGCATTTCCCTTTTAAATCACAAAAGAAAAAGAAGCTCCAACCCAAACCAAAAGTACTATCATACGGTTACCTTTACCAGTCATTGTTCCTTATTTTTTCTTATGGTTTCAGTCACTGTCTAGTGGCCTTTCATTTCGGCCTGACAGATTTCCTTTAGCATTTCTTATAGGGGAGGCCTACTGGTAACAAATTCTTTTGGCTTTTATTCACCTGGAAATGTCTTAATTTCTCCTTTGGTATTGAAGGATAGTTTTGCTGAATACAGAATCGTTGGTTGGAAGCTTTTTCCCCCCTTAAGTATTTTCATCCCAATGCCTTCTGGCCTCTATGGTTTCTGAGGAGAAATCAGCTTTTAATCTTAGTGAGACAAGTCGCTTCTCTTTTGATGCTTTCAAAAACCAAGGTTCAGCTGTTTGGTTTTTGGACCAAAAGCTATTTTTGGACATAACTAAAGTTCTGCTGGGGAAAGCACTGCACAGTGCCTGGGTCTGCCCTGGCTTTTGGGTGCAGAGAGGAGTCACAGGGCCCAGAGCTGAGACTGCTGGAGCTCTACTGTACAAGATGAAGCCAGGCAGTACATTTCATGTATCTGCATTCAACTTCCACAAATAGCTGTTCAAAAATACACCAATTAAACACAACCTGTTTCTCAAGATCTGAACTATTAAATGTAACTGTGAATTCCAGGAGTCTGAACATTCCAGTAGGAAGAGAATGAAAGGCAGCAAACTTTAAAGTGACCCCTTCTTAGGATAAAATCTCAGAAAAAAGTCCACAAGCTTTGAAATGCTTAAAATGGCCCACAGTCCTTCTTCAACCTTGCCCTGGAACCACACGGAACTCCCTGGTTTGTCCCCTCCTCTCTTGCTTCTGAGGCTCTGAACCTGTGGTAACAGGTTTGCCCATTCTTCTCCTAGATGACTCGATCTTCGAGGCCTCAGCTGTAGTATCATTTGCCCCAGGAAGTCTTTTTCCTTTCCTCAAAGTCTGTTTTGGGACTCCTCCTCCTATGAGTTGCCAAAGTACCCATACTCAACCCTAACATGACTCTTATCACTGACAGTAGACCTGCTTGTTTCTGTGAAGCAATGATGGTGGTTTCTAACTCTTACTGAGCACATACTATGTGCCAGCCACTGATCTAAGTGCCTTCCATCTATTTACTCACATAAGCTGCACCACAACCCAATGAGGTATGCAGAAGTTATAGCTCTTCTACAAAGTAAAAAAACTAGTATGTGAACACAGGCAAACTGGCCCCAGAGTCTATGCTCCTAACATCACACTACACTGCCTCATATTACATTTCTGTTTTGTTTGAAAATTTTAACCACCATGTATTCCTTTTAATTACAGGTGAGAGGAAAATGCCAAGAAAAAGATTCTACAAAAATGCAAAAGGCAAGGAAAGGAATAATCACTCTGTATGGCTACCAAATTCTAGACCAAAAGGAAACCTTGGAAGGAAAGTATAAGGCAATTTTCAGAAGTAAAAATGCTCAGTTTCCCAAGGTCAAAAAAAAGGCTAAAGACATTTTAAGAAAGAAACTGCCCAGGGATGTCTACCACCCTGCCATGTTGTTTCTGCAAAACTCATTTCAAGAACCAGATTGTATCTTGGTGCATCCTTATCTTACAGGGACAGAGGAAATGAAACACAACTTCCCTTGTCTTTCCTGTCTCAGCTCCACCCATCCAGCTTTTCAGGCCAAGCACTTCGATCTTGACTCTTCTCTCTCAGACTCCACATCTGGTCCTCAGAAAATCCTGAGGGCTCTACCTTAAAAACATATCTATTAGGCTGGGCCTGGTGGCTCATGCCTGTAATCCTAGCACTCTGGGAGGCCAAGGTGGGAGGATCGTTTGAGTTCAGGAGTTGGTGACCAGCCTGAGCAAGAGCAAGACCCTGTCTCTACTAAAAACAGAAGAAATTAGCCATCTCTACTAAAAACAGACGAAATTAGCTGGGCAGAGTGGCACACGTCAGTAGTCCCAGCTACTCAGGAGACTGAGGCAGGAGGATCGCTTTAGCCCCAGAGTGTGAGGTTGCTGTGAGCTAGGCTGACGCCACAGCACTCTAGCCTGAGTGAGACTCTGTCTCAAAACAAACAAACAAACAAACAACCCCGTATCTATTAAATAAAATCAATCATGTCTCACCATCTCCATTGCTTACACTTAGACTAAGCAACCATCAACTCTCACCTGGAATAGCATACTAATGTCGATGACTCCCTGATTCCATCCTTGAAATCACTTCTTTATGTCCTAGCCAGGTATGGAACTGAAGTCCAAATTTCTCAGCATGGCTTACAGGGTGCATTAGTATCAGAGCCCTCCTCTCCTGCTCTGTCCTGTCTGGTATCCCCTAAGTCCCTGTCGGCCATGTACCACACACCTTTCTGCTACCAGGCCTATACAGCCTGCTCCCTGCATCTGGCCACCCAAGGCATCCCTAGAGGCCGCTGGTGCCCTACTTATCCCCTCTGATCTTATTTCTGGGCATGCTGGCTCAACTACCAACTGCCAGCACTTGAACCTCTTTGCCTGAAAGTGTTCTATTGCTATTAGAGGCCACTCTGCCTAAGTAAGACAGGCCACAAGTGATGGGAATTAATACTAACTGACAGCAACCCTCAATCAGTGGTTGATACTGCTATTGTATCAATTAGGAGTCAGCAGACAACCACCCATGGGTCACATCCAGCCCACGGCCTCTTTTTGTGTAGTCTGTGGGCTAAGAATAGTTTTTACATTTTTTAAAGTTTACATAAAACAAAAAAAGAAAACAGAGAAAAATGTGACAAAGACTCCATGTGGCCTGCAAGGCCTAAAACATTTACTATCTGGCCCTTTATGGAAAGAGTCTGCAGACACCTGGCCTGGGCAGTCCTGCTCCCCGACACTAGGTGGGTCGTGCTGAGGGCATGTTCTGCACTGTTGCTCGGTGTTCCCAGTGAGATCACTCTCAGTTGCCCAAGCTGGTAACCTGCTAGATGATGCACCTTTCCTGGTATCTCACTTCCCCACCTCCCTACACCAGTGCTCATTTCCTCTCATACATAAGCTACTTATTACTGAAATCCTTGCCTCTGAGAGACCCCAAACTAAAACTTGGGTTTTGTAAGTGAAGTCCTGTGGACCAATGGAGTTTGCGCTGAGGGCTTGGACTATAGGTTCATGCATCATCCTTCCTCCCAGGGACAGGTTCTCAACCATCAGTGCCTCTACCCCTTTGCATTCCAAGACCTGGCCTTCCCTTCCATGCCAAGGTGGTCCATCTGCTGCCACCTCTGGCAGGGGCCTGAGTGCAAAAGCAAAGACTGTTAGGGTCAGAAGCACACACCCTGCTGTGTGTTGGGGCAAGGTGAGGCGGTGGCCATCCACATTCCAGACTGGCAGCACCACAGCACATCTCGTGGGCATTTTAGTGGGCATAAGACTTCCATCTATTCCCTTCAAAGTATATTTCAGTACCTTTAATGGTACTTTTCCCCCCGCTTTTTGAATAAGCAGCCCTGCATTTTCATGTTGCACTGGGTCCAATAAATTATATAGATGGTCTTGACTCTACATTCCTCCCATTCTCAACCCCAGTCGTCTGTGATGGGAAGCTCAGGAGTCACTGAGGACATCCAGAGGAAGCAACCACAGAAATGACTCAGAGAAGATGTCATGCAAGACTCTTCCTTGGAGACATGGAGGGTGGGAGATGCTTTCTCTCTTCTCTTCCCACAGGTAAAAAATACAGGACAAGAGGTTGGGTAGTGAACGACTAGAAGAGGATATTTCTGAGATCCTGATTGCCCTTCTGTTGGGCACAAAGGAATCTTAGGGTGTTGGGTAATAAAGGAGTCTTTGACCTCCTACAGGCCTTTGAGAGCTTTTACAGGACCTATCTGTGAGGCCATGGGTAACTTCTGCTTGGGAAGAGGCTCTGGCTTTGCAATGTTGAACAAGTCAGGGCCATGGAGCAGCTGCAGGGAGCTGGTCACTTGAGTTCTCTTGAGTCTAGACTTTAGGACAGAGGTCAAAGGCACTTTAGGACTTTATTATCAGCTATTCAGCCTCGCTATTCACAGCACAATGGCACAGGCACAGACAGGCTTCAGTTACTCAGATTTCTTTCTTGTTCACTATATATGTGTGTGTGGTGTGTGTGTGTGTGTGCGTGTATAGAACAACCACATAGGCACAGAAAGAGGGAACCTGTTTCAAAGACCTCTGTTTATGTACCCAAGGGGCCACGGTGATCATAGAGAAACTTTAGATGTGGGCAGACAGGGGAAAAAGGTTGAGAAGTGGAGACCACCACAACTGAGATGTTCAGCCTCAGCCTAAGGGTATTGCTTTCCTGCAGAGAAAAAAGAGTAGGAAAGGGGCCAAGTCTGTTCTC
The DNA here is from genome assembly GCF_041146395.1 of Eulemur rufifrons. Taxonomy (NCBI): domain Eukaryota; kingdom Metazoa; phylum Chordata; class Mammalia; order Primates; family Lemuridae; genus Eulemur; species Eulemur rufifrons. The sequence goes on from NC_090989.1 coordinate 152,738,252, forward strand.
AAACACCCACAGGTTGCTCATCCTTCAAGAGGTTTAGCATGGCTTCATCACGATTCCAACAACTTCTCCAAGTTAAAATCCACGTTCTCTCACTATGAACAGCAGTTTGTAGAATCACAAGTAACCCAATGACTCTGACATTACTTTCTGACCTACACACAGGGTAGTCTAGCTAACATGGCACCCAAACACAATCCTTCACCCCATGGTGCACCCACCGCTTACCAGGGCAGGTCTGGAACAACAGCACCTTCTGCCTTGCTGAGCCGCTGCTGGGACACATCTCAGGTCCCAGTGCTTAACTTTTAGGAAATCTAAACACCTCTTGCCACAGTGTCAATTTGCTACAAGTTTCATCAGATTTTCCCAGAGGAAAGAGCAGTCACTGTGCCCAGGGGCCAGGCAGCAAGAACAGCTAACTATAGCTCACTTGCAAGGCTCATCACTGAGGTCATGTGAAGTAGCATGCTTGGCTCTTAGTCAGGTAAACCTGCAGCCTCAACAATAGCTGAGAGAAGAAAGTCACACATCCTCAGTGCTGTTCAAGGGGAGACTGACTCTCCGTTTACATATGCCCTCTCTCACTCCCAGAATTCTCTCTCCACTTGATGGAGACAGGCACCTTCCTAAGCTGTCATTGACCACCATCCCCTCTAGTGAACTGGGTCTTTTGCAGCTCAGGTGGCTGTTAGATCTGTACACGGATACTAAGTGCAGCAGTCCTTTGGGTTCAAGCTGAACAAGTCTCTCATCCCAGGAACAATAAAAGGTTAGCAATTAAATAGAACCTGAATATCTAAGGAAACTACTAAAAGCTGTCTATTATCAATACTTTGTTTTCTGTGGCAGCCTGAGGCTCTGGCAGAAGAGGGAGTTGCTCTGGACAGAAAAGCTTCCTGGCATCGGGTGCGGTGGCTCACACCTGTAATCCTAACACTCTGGGAGGCCAAGGCAGGAGGACTGCTTGAGCCCGTGAGTTTGACACCACCATGAGCAAAAGCAAGACGCCGTCCGTCTCTATTAAAAACAGAAAAACTAGCTGGGTGTTGTGGTGCACACCTGTAGTCCCAGCTACTCGGGAGGCTGAGGCAGGAGGACCACTGAGGCAGGAGGTGAGCTAGGCTGACACCATGGCACTCTAGCCCGGGCAACAGAGCGAGACTGTCTCAAAAAAAAAAAAAAAAAAAAAAAGAGTATGATTGTACAGAAGGGTTTTCTCTCTTCAAAGCAAAACAGGACAACTACAAAAATTACAGGAAACCACAATGCCATTAGAGAGTGAAACCAAAGGAGGAAAGCAGATGCTCAGAGAGGCATGCCAGGGTATTAGCCTATCTTTTTGTTGAGGGAATGGTAAGATGAATGAGTACCCCACAGTGAAGGAGGCAAGAAACATGCCACTTATTCTCCCTGCAGGGCTTAGCTCAGGTGTTCTCCTCCCAGGAAGCCTCCCTGACATCATCTCCCTTTGCACCATGGCCAGGTCATATCTGCTATGCACACTATCCAATGACAGAGGTCTCAGACTATAGGTTTTTGAGGGAAGGGACTGCATTTCTGTATCATGGTCTGGCACAGTGCTTGGCACATATTATAGCCACCTTTATGAAAGTGGCTATAAAGCCCACCTTTATGTTTTCACCTCAATTTCTGTTGAATAGAGCCACTTGCCTCAAAAGGGCTCTCTGTTCTCTGTCTAGGCAGATCCTATCTGGCCGTTTCTGGCCCACCACACACAGCTGGGACCCTCTTTCTTAGGCCTCTTGTTCAAGGAGTAAACACCTTGCAATGAAAGGTATCAGCACCAGTGTTCTTCAAAGAAATTCTTACCACCATGGTAGAGTGGAGAAAGTATAGCTTTTGATCTGCCTGATGGACCTGCCAGCTGCAGCAACCACTTACTAGCCCTCCACGCAAGTCTCATCACCTTTAAAAGAACTAGGAAATAATGATCTCCAAGGATGTTAGGAGACTGAATGAAATGCCACATGTAACGGCACCTGAAGACCTACATAACTGATGGTCAATAAAGATTAATCTTCCTTCCTTCCCTCCAGCCCAAATCTACCCTAAGCCTCACCCATGCCTTTCTCAGAACTGAAGTTCAGCCAAGTGCTCTTGGGAGATATAAGGTAAGCATTTGCCCAGCTCAGCTGCACCTGGACCGTACTTGTAATTAAATATTGTCATTATCATATCTACCTATTCCCCCAACCCCTCCATCCCATTCTAATTCACCCCAAGCTAGGGAAGTGTCCTCCATACTTGAGAACTTAGCCATTTCATAAGCTTTTCATACCAGAGGCCCTCTCATCATCTATCCAGGGACAGTATTTTGAAACATTTGTATGATATCAAATTATTCATTCAAAGATAAGATCCAACTGCACCCAAGCAACTGCTATACACATTCTATGTTCCCTGCCCAGGAAGCTGCCTGGTTTCTGCCCACTACACCCAATCCCCAGAAGATGAATGGCAAAGCAGAAACATTCTTTCCTTTTCCTGTAGCTAGAGCTGTCTTTGTAAAAAGGGAATAACAGCAACAACTACCTCTTCAACTTAACCCCCTTCAACAGCAGTGATAATGACCATGAGTGCCACCACAACTGCTGCTATAGAAATCAAAATAGCCAGGTGAAGTGGCTCATGCCCGTAATTCTAGCACTTTGAGAGGCCAAGGCTGGAGGATCGCTTGAGGCCAGGAGTTTGAGACCAGCCTGTGCAACATAGCAAGAACCTGTCTCTAAAAAAAAAACAAAACAAAACAAAACACACACATACACACACATAAAAAACAGGTATGGCTGTAGTCCTAGCTATTTGGGAGGCTGAGGCAGAAGAATCACTGGAGCCCAGGAGTTTGAGGTTACAGTGAACTATGATCATGCCACTGCACTCCAGCCTGGGTGACAGAGCAAGACCCTGTCTCTTTAAAAAAAAAAAAAAAAAAAAATCAGCTATCAGCTATCAGTAAGGGGGCGGGGGGCGGAGAAAAGAAAGAAAGTTAAAAAAAAATAAAACAAAAAAAGATTAGAAGAGAAAACACTTTTAGCTCAGATATGTGGCAGAACTTAAGAGGAATTTAAGAAAGACACAGCCTAGTGGTTCTCAGAGTGTGGTTCCCAGGCCTGGCAACTTGTTACAGAAGCAAATTCTTGGGCCCACCCCAGACCTGATGAATCAGAAACTCCAGGGTGAGGCCCAGTGATCTGTGTTTAACATGCCATTCAGGTGATTAGCACATAGGCCAGGACTAGAAACATATGACTTCAAGAGAGAGAAAGAGAGAGAGAGATGTCAATTAACTTGGAAAAAAACAAAACAAAAAACAAAAACCCAAGAGGTGGGTTCTCAGAGCACTCCTAATTCATTACTTACAGGACATAGCTACAAGTATTTTATCTTGCACAACACAATTTAGCAAAGTCTAAACACCAATACAAACACACTAAGCCAGAGTGAGGCAGGGTGACAGAGTGCCACAGGTGCAGGCACCAAAGCCTAAGGCCGGGATTTGAACCCCACTTCCCCTACTTATTAGTTGTGTGGTCCAGACAAATCTCTAAGTCCCCATCCCCCTTTGTTTTCTTTTTTGGGGTTTTTGTTTTTTGTTTTTTTTTTGAGACAGAGTCTCACTCTGTCACCCGGGGTAGAGTGCCGTGGCATCAGCCTAGCTCACAGCAACCTCAAACTCCTGGGCTCAAGCGATCCTCCTGCCTCAGCCCCCCGAGTAGCTGGGACTACAGGCGTGAGCCACCACACCCGGCTAATTTTTTCTATTTTTAGTTGCCTGGCTAATTTTTGTGTCTATTTTTAGTAGAGACGGGGTCTCGCTCTTGCTCAGGCTGGTCTCAAACTCCCGACCTCAAGCGATCCTCCTGCCTCAGACTCCCAAAGTGCTAGGATTACACATGTGAGCCACCACGTCCAGCCGCCCATCCCCCTTTGTTAAATGGAAGTGTAACTGGACCGTTTCTGAAGGTTATTGTAAGGATTGCAAGGACACTCTATACCTGAATCATCAACGTGGCATCCAGCAGAACACTTTCATACATCTTTCTTATTGCTAATTAGGGAAGAACTTGAGATCATTAACAACTGAAATGAACACAAAGTTCAGTCCTGAGCCATCCTCCCTCTAGCACAGCACTGCAAACATCTAAAATATTAGACAATGAATCTGGAAAACAGAATTCTTTCCAGAAAAAAGGATAATAAGATAGGCTCTTTTTGTGGCTGTTGGTGTTTAGGAGACAAATAAGGGTCATCAGCTATCATCCTATGTCAAACCCCTCTTTGTACAACGTCATTATCAGCCACAGTCTTCAGGCTTCTACAAGGCTCTATGAAAGACAGACAGGAACCAAGGGCAGCTATAGCTCTTACTACAGTCCCTGGTGAGTGCAACAGGTCCCAAGAATTAACAAGGAGTCAGAAGGAAGCTCCAAATCAGCACAAGAAAATGACTAGAGAGCAGAGAAGCAAGTCTCTAGGCTGAGTCTGCATGATAGTTATCCAAGCAACTTTGCCTTGCAACCCTCAAAGGTGGTTCCTGTTCTTAATCAGGTACTAAAAGGAAACTACTACTATTGAGAATGAAAATTAAAAGACCATGCCTTTCAATTATCTCACAGTTTCTTAAAAATGTGTAAACATTATTTTGAGATAGACAGAGTAACTGCGATGTGAACAAACCTAGTACATCACTAAGTCAGGGGCAGGCTGGACTGTTAATTCACTGGCTAAACACCCCAGGACTAGAGTTCTCCACTCAGCAGTTCCAATGAGCCCAAGTTCCAATAGTATAAAAAGCACACAGAGTCCAAGGGCTCCATAGCAGGTAGGGTTAGGAAACCTATTGTCCCAAGACACTGGCCCAACATACCCAGAGGAACCCAGAAACATACCAGCAGGCTAAGATGCAAAACCCCGTGAAGAGGATGATGGGGATGGGGTAGGATGCACAGAGCAGCCCATGGTTGTAGAAGGCCTGAGATATCTTCTCACGCAGCCTTTCAGTCAGGGTCATCCTCAGCTGAAGTCACCTTGCTGCCATCCCGGAAAGTGACCATGGATCAGCCTTGCATATGTTAGACAGCACTGACAATGGATACCATCTGTAGCTACCTGGTCAGAAGGGAGAAAAGTCAATTAACAAAGAGCACTTAGTTCTGCACACTAGGGTTGCTGGGGGAAGGTAGCAGTTATGTGGCCAGGGAACAGTTTCAGAATGCCTATATGCAAGGCCTGAGACATCAGTCCCAACACCCGCGCGTGCACACACACACACACACACAATTTTAGTCATCTCACAAACAACTGTAGGCCTCTCTCTAATCAGTCTAACCAAAGAAGCCAAAGAACTGCCCCTCTAACTCTGGTAATAAACTCTCAATCCTCTTCCATATTAGGCATTGCTACAAGGCCACTCCCCAGAGGGAACTTTTCTCACACGTGACACAGGAAAGGATGCCTATGTAACAGACATCACCTTCGGCTGCTCTCTACCAAACAGGTATTCCTCCCACTCTCCTGTGTGTGCAGGCCAGACTGAGAGAAATCCTTGGGGAAAACCTTGACAGAGGAATGGCTCCCCCCGCCAAAAACACATTCTTGTACAAATAATGATTCATTGATAAAGAATGTTCAGTGGGGTCAGCCCTCAACACAAAAACACCAAAAAGCTTAGACCCCTGACATTAAAGTCCTCAAACAACATTCACTCTGGCAGCAGTATTAGGTTGAAGTCTCTTCTCCTGGTCCCACGGTTGTTCCTGGGAGTGTGTGAGCAGAGGGCCTCTCCTGTTCCTGCCCGCCCAGTGGCTGTCCCCTTCTTTGAGTAACAGAAGCCCAGTGGCTCAGAATTTGGCCTGAACAGGCTATCAGTCAAGGTGCCCCTGCCTGACCCAAGCCACACCAGTTGGTCCTCTCTTCCTGGATTTTGAGCAGAAAGGAGCAGAAAGAAAGAAGCAGGAACTGGATATTCGTGATACATGATACTTACTCATCCCACAGAGGTTCCTGCTCCTAAGATCCCCAGGCTGTTCTGGCTCTAGTCCTTTCTGAAGACTGGCTCATCAACTTTTCCTTCCAGTCTGTAAGCCATTCCAAATCCTTCCAATACATCCTCTTTTTGTTTGTGCTAGCCAAAGTTAATTTCTGTTGCTTGCAAACAAGGAACCATAAGCCAGTAAAATCAGAATAGAAAAATCTAGAAGAAGGCCCAGAGATCTAGAATTCTCTTCCTGAGACCTCCAATGGAATCCAAGTTCAGCCCTACTTCTCTTGTTCCATGTTGCTGTTTTCTTTGGTCTGTGCCAAAAGGAACCTCTCCAGATTCGTGTCTTGGCTTGGTTATGCTCACTGATGAAAACCCAGACAAAAAGATGACTCCTCAGAGAAGTGTCAAGACCAGAAAGGAGACACAAAAGGAGTCATACCACAGCCAATTCACAAGACAGAACAAATGGCTATCACTCCTTCCACCTTTCTGAAAGCACAAGCCTTAAGTGCACATGCAATTTTCCAGAAACCTTCTAAGGAAATACAAAGAATCCTCTGTGGGTCCATCCAATATGCAATGGATAGAGGAGGCAGCAGGCAAGAGCTGCTGGTCTGAGAAGCAGAGCTGTTCATAATAGCTCCACCATTCATGAGGCTTATCTGGTGGTATATGACAGGTCAAAGAAGTCTCAAGCAGTGGCCCCAGAGCAGGAGAGTAGCTATAGTGTTAGCCACACAGCAAACAGAAGGACTTTGAGGAAGCAACCAACATTCCTGCTCCTCCTGTGCCCCCTACCCTTCATCCTGCCCCTATGGGGAAAACAAACACAAAGGAGATGTACACCTGCACAGAGACACTATCAAGAGGATCCCTGAAGACTAATGGCCATAAAACAGTTAAGACATTTCCAATCTAGGTCCTTCCAACAAGACACATATCTCTTCTGTTAAATATTCCCCAAAGTCAGGTCCTCAAGGAAATTCTGATCCTACCAACCTCAATTCCCTTCTACACACTAGCAACACAGGAGAGAGGAGGGCCACCTTTGCAGCCCAGCTCTTATACTTAGAACTACTGATATGAGAAAAAGCTATCTAATTCATTTCCATTCTGCAGCAAATACAAATCTTTCTGACTTCCATTGATCTTTATTAATTAAACTAATTATTAATTTTCACAGCACCAGGAAAACAAAATCCAAATTCTGATTCATTACACAGCCCATCTACCTGAACCTAGCAAGAGAAGACATTTATCTCTACTCCACAGTATAAATTTTAATGCAAAGCTATTCAAAGCAAAACTTACCCAACCTGTACCAAAAACCTATTTTTCTCACATTGCCTCACACTTACAGGTTGCTTCAGATCAAAATCTACAGCTCTGCTTCCTGAATTTAAAGAGACACAGTCTTGCCCTGAAGGCTTGAGTGGACCACATTACATAAAAATATGTAAACAATCCTGCTGCCTTTCTAGGAGACCCCACTACAAGCAAAAACGAAGGAGCTTGTTATTAGAAATCCAAATTACAGTGTTGTACATGTAAAGAAAAAAAACTGCTGGAACCAAGGCAGAAGAACAGCCCTGAGGAAGCCTACAGAGAGGACAAGTGCAAATCAAGTCAGACCCACGGGCTCAGAAGGGTATTCAGGAACAGACTGTGTGTGTGAGAGCAGAGCGAGGAGGCTCATCCCTCCTTGTCATAAGTTTGCTTAAGGTGCTCAGGACTCTAAACTCATCCTAAATGAGAAAATAAATGTGGAAGTTTGGGAAAATTCCATATAAACACACAATATATTAACATAAGACAACAAAAAAAAGATGATGGCCTGTATTCACCAAACTCTCAGCATTTGTAATTCTCTTCAACCACCTCATACATATTAAAAACCAACCAAGAAAAATAAATGTGTTAAAGGCCCAAGGGAGGTAGAGAGAACAGATGAGGGTAAAAGAAAAAATGCAACAAACTACACAGACTGCAGGCACTGCCCATTTCAATGAATGATCCTAAAGTTTTCTATGATCATTCACTGAAAATCCTCACCACCTCCTCCAAGCTTCAGTCACATCAGGGCTATCACATATATATGTTCCTATCACAAATGTTTACTATCTCATTTCTCTGGAATAAATGCCTAGAAGTGAGATTGCTAGGTTGTATGGTATAAGTTTTCAAAAAAAACTGGCACAATATTTTCCAGAGTGCCTGTACCATTTTACATTCCCTCCAGCAGCATGAGAAATCTAGTTTCTTCACATCCTCACCAGTATTTAATATTGCCACTATTTTTTATTTCAGCTGTGCAAACAGGTATGTACTGATCTCTAATCGGGCCCTAATTTGCATTTCCCTAATGGCTAGTGATGCTGAACATTTTTTCATGTGTTTATTTGCCATCAGTATATCCTCTTCCATGAAATGTCTCTTCATTTCCTTTGACCATTTTCAATCTGGTCTGGATTGTTTGTTTTTTTAACTGTTGGTTTTTTAAAAAACTAAATTGAAATATAATTCACATACCGTAAAATTCACCCTTTTAGGATATTCACAGAATTGTGCAACCATTACCACTGTCTAATGCCATAACATTTTCATCACCCCAAGAGGAAACCCTACATCCATTTGCAATCACTCCTCATTCTCCCCACCATGTAGCTCTCGGCACCACTAATCTACTTTCTCTATAGATTTGCCTATTCTGGACATTTCATACAAATGGAATCATACAATATGTGTCTTTTTGTGACTGACTTCTTTCACTTAGCATAATGTTTTCAAGGTTCAATCATGTTGTAGCATGTATCAGTACTTCATTCCTTTTTATGTTTGAATAATATTTCATTAAGTGGCTATGCCACATTTTGTTTATCCATTCATCAGTTGGTGGACATTTGGGTGGCTTCCACTTTTTGGCTATTGTAAATAGTGCCATGATGAACATTCCTGTGAAAGTTTTTGTTTGAACAACTGTTTTCAATTCTTTTGAGTCATGATTCTCAGGAGTGGAATTGCTCGGTCATAAGGCAATTTTCTCCAATGTTTTCTCTTAAAATTTGCATAGTTTTACATTTATTTAAATTTGTGATCCATTTGAGTTAATTTTGGGGTAAGGTATGAGGTTTAGATTCTTTTTTTGGCCTACAGATAGCCAAGTGTTCCAGCACCATTTGTTGAAAAGACTATCTTCCACTGAATTGCTTTGATACCTTTTTCAAAAAGCAGTTGGCTGTACTTGCGTGGGTCTATTTCTGGGTTCCCTATTCTGTTCCAGTGTTCTACATCTGTCCATCCCTCCACCCACAATCAGTCTTGATTACTGTAGCTATAAAATAAGTCTTAAAATGGGTAGAACGATTCCTCCCATTTTATTCTTGTTCAAAACTGTTTTAGCTATCCAGTTTCTTTGCCTCTCCACATAATATTAGAATAATCTTGTCACAATCTACAAAAATCTTGCTAGGGTTCTGACAGAAATTGCATTAAACCTATATATCAATTTGGGAGGAAGTAACATCTTTACTACATTGAGTTTTCCAATCTATGAACATGGGATATTTCTCCATTTATTTAGATCTTTGATTTCTTTTATCAGCATTGTTTAGTTTTCAGCACACAATACCTATACATGTTTTGTTAGATTTACATCTAATATTCTTTGTTTTTTGAGCCCTGTGTTTTCTAGTTTTAGTTTCCACATGTACATTGCTAGCACACTGATTTTTGTATGCTGATCATTTATCCTACAAGTGTGCTTAAAATCACTTATTAATTCTAGAGTAATTTTTTGTAGATTCTTTGGGATTGTCTATGTTGACTATCATGTCATCTGCAAACAGGGACATATTTACTTCTTCCCTTCCATAATTTCTTCAAACATTTTTTTCCTACACCAACCACTCTTTCTCCTTTTCTTTTGGGATTTCAGTAGCATGAAAGATAAACTTTCTGTTATTGTCCCATGGGTCCTTGAAGCTCTGTTCATTTTTCTTCAGTTTATTTTAATCTCTGTTGGTCGAACTGGATAATTTCTATCATTCTACCTTCAAGTTCACTGACTCTTCTGTCTTCTCCATTCTGTTACTGAGTCCTTTCAATTAATTTTTCCTTTAGTTTGTCATATTTTTAAATTATAAAAATTTAAATTTCAAATTTTCTGTTCATTTCAAGAGTGTTCACTCTTGGCCGGGCGCGGTGGCTCACGCCTGTAATCCTAGCACTCTGGGAGGCCGAGGCGGGTGGATTGCTCAAGGTCAGGAGTTCGAGACCAGCCTGAGCGAGACCCCGTCTCTACTAAAAAAATAGAACGACATTATATGGACAACTAAAAATCTATATAGAAAAAAATTAGCCGGGCATAGTGGCGCATGCCTGTAGTCCCAGCTACTCGGGAGGCTGAGGCAGTAGGATCGCTTAAGCCGAGGAGTCTGAGGTTGCTGTGAGCTAAGCTGACGCCACGGCACTCACTCTAGCCTGGGCAACAGAGTGAGACTCTGTCTCAACAAAAAAAAAAAAAAAAAAGAGTGTTCACTCTTACTTGCTAGAGCAAAGTTTTTTTTTTTTTTTTTTTTTTTTTGAGACAGAGTCTCACTCTGTTGCCCAGGCTAGAGTGAGTGCCGTGGCGTCAGCCTAGCTCACAACAACCTCAAACTCCTGAGCTCAAGCGATCCTACTGTCTCAGCCTCCCGAGTAGCTGGGACTACAGGCATGCACCACCATGCCCGGCTAATTTTTTCTATATATATATATTTTTTAGCTGTCCATATAATTTCTTTCTATTTTTAGTAGAGATGGGGTCTCGCTCTTGCTCAGGCTGGTCTCGAACTCCTGAGCTCAAACGATCCGCCCACCTCGGCCTCCCAGAGTGCTAGGATTACAGGCGTGAGCCACCGCGCCCGGCCTAGAGCAAAGTTTTAATTAATATTTTAACTATACTTTTGGCTTTAAATTTTTTGATAATTCTAACATCTGTATTATGTCATGGTTGCCATCTGTTGCTTATCTTTTCCCTTTATGAGATGTTGACATTTTCCTGATTCTTCATATGTGGAGTAATTTTGAATTACTGGACATTTTGGATGATTCTAGATCTTACTTAAGTCCTACGAAAATTGTTGAAATTTTTGTTTTAGCAGCAATCAGCCAAATTAGATCCAGTCCTTAAGTTCCTACCTATCTTCTGTGGGCTGTGGTACTAATAATGTTAGATCAGTTTTCAAAGCCCTTGAAAGACTATTTTGATCTTTCCTACACATACCATCCAGTGGCCAGCATGAGAATACTTGGTCAGTAATCTACTCCACAGTTCAATCCTCAAAGCCTTTGGTATGCTGTTTAGGGTCAGATGCACGTATGTTAGTTTGAAGGAAGAGCCCAACTTTATGCATTCAGTTCGTTGAGTTTCTTCTTCTCTGCAATCTTCCTAACACTTTCCAGCTCTCAAGGGCTCTTTTCCTGGTCTTCTGGGTAGAAAGCCAGGGTTTTAATTTCTGTGTTCTGCTAAGCACCTCCCACAACTGTGACTGCGTCCAGGGCAAATTAATGAGAGAAAAGAAAGAACAAAATCAAGGATTCCCTCCATGCTCTTGGGACCATAGTATCTATAAATAAAAGAACTCCTCTCCCACCTAGATGCCAATGTCACTGCTGCCCCCACCACTACAGAAGTGCGTGGGGGACAGGGCAGGAGAAAATGGGGGGGAAAAAAAAAAAGCAAACATTATGCAAGATTTCTTCTTCTACTCCAACTTCTGACCCGTGGGCATCCCTATTCCTGCTCCTGAGACTAGAAAGAAAAGGTTTCTGTTGGACCTCTTTCTGTTCACACCCAGTGCACAGTTTCAGGTTGCTTTTGAGGATAGGCTACAAGATACTGTATGGATTAAAAAAAACAAAATAAAACAAAAACATAAACTCACTACCAGTTTACTAGTACTTTGAGTTCTGCTTTCCTTCCTCAAACCATCTGCGACCATTTATCTTTCAGGGTACTCAGATAGCTGATTAATGCATTCTGTCCATGATTTTAGTTGTACTCTCTCAGAGAGAAAGGGTAGAGTTTGCATACTCTATCTCAGTCAAAATCTGAACACCTACATTTTTTTAAATATAAAAATCTTCATAAATTTTAGGATTCATTGCCATTAAAGAAACTTTCCACATTATAGCTGTTGGCATTTTTCTCTCAATCACATTATCATTTCATTGTGAGAACCATGTAATGCCTTTCCATATGTAACAAGTTTTCTACAAAGGGCATGTATTACTTTTACAATTTGAAAAAATAAAATAAAGATTATATGCAAAAAATGCACAAAAGGAGAATAGAAGGAAATGTTAGTAGTGGCTGCTGGTCTTCATGTGGTATGATTGCATGGAGAAATTTTTCCTAAGTCAACTCTATGCTTTTAAATTTTTGCCTATGAGTACTGATTTTTTAATTTTAAATAAACTTTGTGATTTTAGTATAACATATTATAGAAAAGCATATGAATTATAGGCACACAGCTCCATGAATTACCACCAGGTAAACATAGCCATAAAACCTAAACACCACCCACATCAAGAAATAAAATATTACTCCAAATGCCCCCTTTATGAGCCCCAATACTGATCACTTTCAATTATAAAAGTAATAAATATACATGTTGATATTCAAATAGTACTGAAATGTATTTCTGATTTTACTTTTTGTGATGCTTATCTATTCATATGTTGTCAAAGTCTATAACATTTACTTTTTCAACTGTTATAAAAATCTGTACTTTTTCTATAAGTTGATTCTAAAATTTGGTAATCATTTTAAAGGCTTTTGAAATACCTGATAACGCAATTGTCATTCACTATGGAACCAAGCAGGGTATTTGGTTCCATAACGATGGAACTGTAATCTTAAATCACTAAATACTTGCCTTTTAAAAGAGAATGTTTGGCTGTGGAAAAGTCTGGCGGTTCCTCAAAAAGTTAAACACAGAATTATCATATGGTCCAGCAATTCCACTTCTAGGTATATACCCAAAAGAATTGAAAGAAGAGACTCAGATACTTGTACATCGATGTTCACAGCCGCATTATTCACATCAGCCACAACGTGGAAACAATCCAAATGTCCATCAACAGAATACACTGTAATGAAATATTAATATTATAAAAATGAAGTACCAATATATGCTATACAATATGCATGAACCTCAAAAACATTATGCTAAGTGAAAGAAGCCAGACACAAAATATGACATGTTACATGATTCCATTTATATGAAATACCTAGTAACAGATAAGTACATAAAGACAGAAAGCATATTGGTGGCTGCCAGGGGTTGGTTGGAGGAGGAAATGAAGATAAACTGCTTAACTGTATAGGTTTTCTTTTGGGATGATAAAAATATTTTGGAGCCAGACAGAGGTGGTAATTGCAAAACACTGTAAATGTATCAAATACTACTATAATAAATTATAAACTTTAAAATGACTAATTTTATGTTACCTGAATTTCATCTTAATAAATAAGGAAAATAGAGATATTGTCTTCTTACAATCCATCAATTGCTCAAACTCATGGCACAGTTTAGTTTATCTTATCTGGACTATGATTTCTTGTATAGCTTTTTATTTTTCTTGGACTTTCTAGTTGCCTTTTCTTCTCACTGCACAAAAGCAGCACATGCTGTCATCATGTCACTATCACCACCCTGCTCCTTGCCCACACTATTCATCAAATGAATCCACTGCCATCTTGAAGACATATAATTAATATACAAAGCTGTTATTCGGCCCTTTCTCATCCCTCTGAAAATGGAACAAAATAATCTCATTCAGAAAAAACACTGTATCTTACATTATACTCTTGACAGAGTATATACCTCAGCCCCAAACAATTAAAACACTGACAATAAGGTTATAACCAAGACATGACAATGACTTTCCCTAATGCTAGTAAGAAATTATGTTAGATGTTTTATAACTAATACATTCAGAAATTTACAGACCGTATTTTTCTCCTTTCTGCTATGCCTCACCATGATACTTAGTACTCCCAGAAATAGCAGAGGTGGCAGGAGGCTCCAGAAGGTCCTGGTCAAGGCCAGAGTACAAGGGGATAGGAAGAAACTAAAACCCCTGTCCAACCTATGTTACCAAAGGCATTAAAGAAAGTGATATGTAAGTTTGATGACCTTCTGGATACTTGGTACAATAAAAAAGTCACCACTGAGAGGTGCATCTAACACATGCAAGGTCTTAAAACCCAAAGCAGACAACTCCTCAAACCACAAGGTTATTTTTTCTAAGATATCTACTTAGAAAAAGCATGTCAAAATTAATCAAAATATGCAATGTGGCCACACACGGGCTTAAAATTTTGAACTAGCAATTCTACTTATCCTGTAAAATAAATAAAGATATACACAGATTTTGCTATAAGGATAGTCATCAAAATGATGAAATGGCACTCTGTGTAGCCATTAAAAATGAGGTTGTTTGATGCCTGAGACTTACTTGTAAAACAACAATTCAGAGAAAGAGATGAAGCCAGTCTGGCAAAATGTTGATATTGTTGAATCTAGATCAAAGGTTACCATACTTTTTCTATAAAGGGCCAGTTAGTAATTATTTTAGGCTTTGTGAGCCATGCAATCTCTATCACAACTATTCAACTCTGACACTATACCAGGAAAACAACCAGACAGAATGTAATCAAATGAGCATGGCTCTATCCTAATAAAACTTTATTTATAAAAACAGCCTTCACTTCACCCTCCAGCTGCAGCAGCTGCAGCTGACACCACCCCCACCCCCACCCCCCAAAAGGAGGCCGAGTGGCCTCAGCTGCAAGTGGAGTGGCAGCTCCCACCAGGAGACCATCTCTTCTTGCGGCCTTGCCATGGAGACCTGCACACGGCCAATGTGTACTTCTCCATCATATGCTGACCCTGGCAAAGCTGCCAGAGATATTTTCAAAAAAGGATTTGGTTTTGGATTGGTGAAACTGGATGTGAAAACAAATTACGCAGTGGTGTGGAATTCTCAACATCTAGTTCATCTAAAACAAACACTGGTAAAGTTACCAGGACCTTGGAGACCAAATATAAATGATGTAAGTATGGCCTGACTTTCACAGAAAAATGGAACACTGGTAACACCATGGGAACAGAAATTGCAATTGAAGACCAGATTTGTCAAAGTTTGAAACTGACATTTGACCTTCTCACCAAACAGAGGAAAAGAAAAGCAGTAAAATCAAGTCCTCTGACTGGGCACAGTGGCTCACACCTATAATCCTAGTACTTTGGAAGGCTGAGGCGGGAAGATCACTTGAGCCCCTGAGTTTGAGACCAGCCTGGGCAACATAGCAAGATCCTGTCTCTACAAAAAATTTTAAAAATTAGCCACATGTAGTGGCACACATCTGTAGTTCCAGCTACTTGGGAGGCTAAGGCAGGAGGATCTCTTGAGCCCCGGCGTTTTTGAGGTTACAGTGAGCTGTTATGATGCCACTGTACTCTAGCCCAGGAAACAGAGGAAGATCCTGTTCAAAAAAAAAAATCAACTCCTCTTACAAGAGGGAGTGATACTGACTTTGATTTTGCCGGACCTGCAATCCATGGTTCAGCTGTTTGGTAATGAGGGTTGGCTTGCTGGCTACCAGATGACCTCTGACAGTGCTAAATCAAAGCCAACAAGGAATAATTTTGCATGGACTATAGGACTAGGGACTTCCAGCTACATACTAACATCAGTGATGGGACAGAATTTCGAAGATCAATGTATCAGAAAATATGTAAAGATCTTGACGCTTTAGTAAACCATGTGTGGACATCAGGTACCAACTGCACTCGTTTTGGCATTGCAGCTAAACATCAGCTGGATCCCACTGTTACCATTTCTGCAAAAGTCAACAACTCTAGTTTGACTGGAGTGGGCTACCCTCAGATTCTGAGGCCTGGTGTGAAGCTTACCCTGTCTGCTCTTGGGAAGAGTATTAACGCTGGAGGCCACAAACTTGGGCTTACCTTGGAGTTGGAGGCTTAACTTAACTGAAAGAAACCTCTGGGAATGGATATCAGAAGATGTGGCCTTAATATATTTCCATTGTGATCAAGCAGGCTTTTTCCCTCCAAGGAGGTGCTCAAAAGAAAGGATAACCTAAGTAAGAGCTGTATTTTAAATATCTAGACAGTTACTTGTTAGGTGGTTTCTAGTTGAATTGGTTAGCTATCTAGTCAATGCTGCAATCCTGCAGTCACCTATACATTATTTAAATGTATATAACCGTTAAATGTGCTACTCACTAATATTACAATAGATCTTTATGAAACTGGGGGAGGTCTTAATTTATAAAAACAGACAGTGGGCTAAATTTGGCCCACAGGCTATAGTTTTCCCATCTCTAATCGAGATGATGGATACACGGAGGTTCTCTACACTATAGTCTCTCTTTTTGTACATGTTTAAAACTTTTCATAATTTAAAAAGTTCAAAAACTGTATCTATAACCATGTGCCACAGAAAGCAGAAAAACTAAATTTTTGAATCTTAAAGGTGATCATACTTTTCAAAATATTTATGAATAAAATAAGGGATAATGAAAAGGAGAAAGCTGGTTGGGGTAAAGATAAAACCTTGGTCACAGTATATTATTTGTCAAAAGTGGGAGACGGACACACAAGGTTTTTATACTGTTCTGTGTGACATTTTCCATAATAAAAATATTTTAAAAAGTAATCTTACTATTATAAAAGTAATGTTTTAGAAAAATATTTAAAGGTATGAACATATGTTCATAGTTTTATTAAATGAAAAGTGTAGATTACAAAATAGCAATAGGATTTATACCTGGGTAGTGGGATTATGAGTAATTTTTATTTTTCCTGTCTGTATTTTCTCCCCAAAATAATTTAATACAAGTAGTAACAGTAGCAGAGTAACAGTAAGTAGTATAGTACAGTAACAATAAGAATAGCTGCCATGGTAAGAGCCACTATTTATTAAGTGCTTACTTTGTACCCAACACTAATTTAAACACTTTACACCCAATATCTCACTTCATCTTCACAACCTAGGTCAAAACAGAACCAAGGTAAAAAACTACTACAACCTTCTAGCTGAGGAGACAGAACCATAGAGTTGCTCAGAAAGGTGTAAAATAAACATCTTGATGTTATTTTACAAACATGAAAAAACCTATGCCTGGACTATGTTTGGTCTAAGAGAAAACAGCACAGATTGCTTACCCAATCACCCTCACTCCTTCCTTGAAAATACAAAAAAAAAAAATACACACACACACACACACACACACACACATATATATATATGCGCCAGGCCTAGGGTAGGCACGAAGGTGAGCTCACTAGCTCTACACTAAGGAGAAGACACTCTTTGAACAAGCTGCATGGGTAAGGGTTTCTACTTGCCAGGCACAGTGGGTGAAAGAATAAAACCCCCCACTCTTGAAGGCTCAGCAAGGAGAGAAATAGGAAAAGAAATAACCAAAAGCAATGATAAATCAAGACGATGTCAGAAAACACTACCCCCTTGTAGCAATACAACACTTGATAGGTTGCAAATTGCTTTCCTACATTAATGTATTTTCACTAGAGGCAGAAATAGCAGGCATTAAAATCCCCAATTTACAGATGAAGAAATAAATCTAATGACTTCATTGGGCTGGGTCTTGCCCACCAAAGCCCATCTCTTTATCCTCTCCTTCAGGTGACTTCATCCATTCCTCTAGTTTTAAATACCATCTATTTGGGTGCCCAGACCTCTCTGAGCTCCACACCCATACACCTCATTACTTCTGGCATTTTGGCTATAAAACCACACATGGTCTCACTACAGGCATTTCAGCCGTAAAACCACATACGCACTCCTGGGAAAAACTCACATGCCGCCAAATCAAGCACTAAAATTACCAGGGCCTATGAAAAGAATGGTGTTGGGGCAAGCCATGGCAACCTATGGAATTTTGTGACTAGAAGAATAACCCATTTAGTAACTATCCTAATGAAAACTGGAGTTTTTGTACCACAATATTCGTACCAGTATCACAGTCAGTAAATTCAGGGGTCTTTGCTTCTTAGTTGAAGGCATTCATATCTAATAGAGACCAATTTTATCAAAAGAAAACGTGATCTAGGCTGAGGTTTCTCTTTTTTTTTTTTTTTTTTTTTTTTCCCCACCCTATACTTGCATCAGAATAGGCTGAGGCTTCTCTATCCGCCTTCTCAGCTTCACAAGCAAGAGCCCTGAATGGGACAGTGTCACCATACCCACCACCGCTTGCACTAACAGAAGCTACTTCCGTAGAATTCTCAGCCTCTTTTTTCTCCTTAGAATCTTTATACATTGCTACAGCTTTCTTTCATTATGAGAAAGCTTGCCACTGATCACTTCTAAACTTTAGCATGCTAGGGAAAAAAAATCATCTATGAAGCAAAATGACTTCATGTTACTGAAACCATTCCCCAGTTTACAAGCTCAAATGAGCTAATTCCCTTTAGAAAAACCGTATTAGCAGCACACCTGATTCACCACTCAGACTTCTCACCTGAATTTCAGCCTCCGCCCCACCTCACAGACTGTACAAGAGCTGTATTTGTACAGCTGCCATGCTGCCATGCCCAAGCTTTGGTCTTACCTTTCCACCTCACAACCCTTACAGATCCCTTCTCACCCCTCTACAGTCCACCTTGTCTCAGAGGTCAGAGTGGACACAGATTCTACAATGCCCTGGGCCAGATCCCTTCTGCACTTAGAACAAAGCCCAAATGCCTGTCCCTGGCACAAAGGCCTCCGCACAGCCCGCCTCAGTCCTCCCCACCTTCACCTTGAGTCGCCTCCCCTGCTCTCTTCCAATGCCTATGTGTGCCAACCTCAGGGCGCTGGTGCATACTGTTCCCTCCTTTATTCCCTCTTCTCTTTATAGGCTGGCTCCTTTTCATCCTTCAGGGGTCTCAGCTGAAATGTCTCTTCTACAAAAAGACATTCCCTGACCATATGTTCTCCAGTTCTTCTCTTCATTTTTCCTCACAGAGCCTATTTTTTCTCTTTCAGTACATTTAACACTCTGTAACTGTATGAGTAGTTTGTTCCCTGGTTTTTTATCTGTCCCGTCAATACTGTAAACAAACTCCCTGTCTGTTCACGATTTTTCATCAGGACCTAGAATAGTACTTGGCATGTTAAAAGCACTTAATAAAAACTTGTTGAAGCTGGGCATGGTGACACGCACCTGCAGTCCCAGCTCCTCAGGACACTGAGGCAGGAGGGTGACTTGAGCCCAGGAGTTTCAGGCCAGCTTGGGTAACAAAGTGAGACATCAACTCTTTAATAAAAACTCACACACACTTACACACACACACACACACACACACACAAAGACCTGAGAATAAACTTAACAAGAAATCTCTTAAACTCGTCAGGGACACAAAAGAAGACTTGAACAAAGAGAAAGTTATGTCATGTTCTTAGTGAGGAAGATTCAACATCGCCAAAATGTCACTCTTCCTACATTAATCTAAAAATGTAACACAGTCACAAGAAAGACAAACAGGACTTTTTTTTTTAACTAGACAAACTTATTCTAAAGTTCACACAGAAAAACAAATATAGCCAGGAAAGTTCTGAAAAATAAAGATGACAAAAGGGAGAACTAACTTTACCAAATACCAAAACATGTTATAAAGCTAGAGTAATTTAAAAGGTATGGTATTAATACTAATACATAAATACACAGATTAATGTAACAGAATAGAAGTCGAGAAACAGGCTCAACTATACATGATATGTGGCAAAGTATATCATACACTAAATAAATGATAAAGGCAGTATTTAATCAAGTGGGAGAAAGATGAATTGTTCAATAAAAGGTATTGCAACAAATGGGTTGCCATCTTTAAGAAAAATTAAGTTGGATCCACATTTCACAGCAAAATACATTCCAAATGGATAAAAAAAATGAAAGGTAAAAAATGCAATATAAAAAGTACTTTAAGAAACCAAAGGGCCAGGCGCGGTGGCTCATGCCTGTAATCCTAGCACTCTGGGAGGCCGAGGCAGGAGGATCGCTCCAGGTCAGGAGTTCGAAACCTGCCTGAGCAAGAGCGAGACCCCATCTCTACTAAAAATAGAAAGAAAGTTGCTGGACAACTAAAAATATATAGAAAAAATTAGCCGGGCATGGTGGTACATGCCTGTAATCCCAGCTACTTGGGAGGCTGAGGCAGGAAGATTGCTTAAGCCCAGGAGTTTGAGGTTGCTGTGAGCTACGCAGTGCCCGGGCAACAGAGTGAGACTCTGTCTCAAAAAAAAAAAAAAAAAAGAAACCACAGGATAATTTTTCATAATCTCTTACTGGGGAAGATCTTTCTAGGTATGACAAAGAATCCAGAAACCTAAAAAGGCCAATAAATAAAACCAATTAGGAGCTAAATTTTCTCATGACAAAACTATTTCAACTAAAAAGATAAATATATTTCAACTAAAAAGATAAATAATCTGGAAAAACATAACTGTTACTCATGTTGTTGATGAGGTGCTAAGTTCTCTCATATATAAACAATTTTTACAAAGCCACTTAAAAAAATACCAAAGCTCAACAGAAAAATGGGCAAAAGATACAAACAACTTTTTCACAGAAGAGAATGTAAATGGTCCTTCAACCTTACGCAACTGAAGAGATACAAATTAAAACTGCTCCTGAAACAATATGAGTGTTCATTCTATTCTTTCAACTTCTCTGTAGGTTAAACTAAAAAGTCTTTTGTAGGGGAGGTATGAAGTCCATACAGAGAAACTATTTTTTTTTGTCTATCAAACTGGCAAAGATGAAACCATTGGTACCACACTGTTAGAGAGGGTTTGAATAAACAGGCACTGCCACACACTACTCAGGGGCACAGGAAGATAAAACAGCTACAGGAGTTTATCTGGTGAGAGCTATCAAAATTACAAAAGCACATGCTCAACAACCCAGCACTTTCGCCCCAGGGAAGTGACAGAAGAGACAGATACTCTTGGCCATGTGTAGGCTGATGCACACAGGTTACTCACACCAGCGTTGACTGCGCTAACAAAATTACAAACTCCCTACAGTTCCACTGATAGAGCTCTGGCTAAATAAATTAAAGTATATCCTAACAATGGAATATCATCCAGCTGTAAAAGACAGCAAGGAAGCTCTTATGTATTGATAATGAACTATAACAAAGAAACATTCCAAGAAAAAAGCCAGGGAATATAGTGTGCTACTTTTGTGTACGAAAAAGGAGGTCTCTGTGTATTTATCTATATATGCACAAAACATCCCTGAATGGACATATGAGAACTGATAACACCAGCTGCCTCTAGGGAGAAGATCTGGTACCCAGGGGCAGGATGGAAGGGAAACTTTCCCATGTATACTCCATTGTACCTTTTGAATTTTGTGTCATGTGAATGTATTCCTGCACTGAAAAGCTAAAATTAAAAAACGATGAATGAAGCTTTCCTGTGGAAGCAGAAGCCCTCTTCCCTGAGCTTCTGTAACTGTTTTCACCCTGCTTCTATTCTGATTCTCTCGGCTTCCCCTGATTGACTGTGGTCCACTCGGGGAGAATCACAATTGAACAACCTTGCATTCCCTAAAGCACCTAGCACCTCATTTGGTGACGAGTGGAAAGTCACTGCAGGTCTGTTCACTATGCAAAACCTGCCCACTGGTGCAAACAATTCATCTCTTTTAGAGAAAGAAAGGTTTTTTTGCAAAGTGGACCGCTGCTCAGGGCATGAAACTCTGCTTCTCTAAGCAACAAAATTAGCCAAATAAGCTGTAAGAATTTTGAAGAGACCAAGGCAACAGTACTGAAAAAAGAAAGGAATTTCAGTTAATGAATAAATGCTGATTTCAGAGAATTTGAAGCATAAAAACACACGTTCAAGAGGATGATTACTGGCCGGGCGCGGTGGCTCACGCCTGTAATCCTAGCACTCTGGGAGGCCGAGGCGGGTGGATTGCTCAAGGTCAGGAGTTCGAGACCAGCCTGAGCGAGACCCCATCTCTACTAAAAAATAGAAAGACATTATATGGACAACTAAAAATCTATATAGAAAAAATTAGCCGGGCATAGTGGCGCATGCCTGTAGTCCCAGCTACTCGGGAGGCTGAGGCAGTAGGATCGCTTAAGCCGAGGAGTCTGAGGTTGCTGTGAGCTAAGCTGATGCCACGGCACTCACTCTAGCCTGGGCAACAAAGTGAGACTCTGTCTCAACAAAAAAAAAAAAAAAAAAAGAGGATTATTACTGCCACATTTTAGAGTAACTGTTGGGTGGCACAGCAACACCCAGATTGAAGGAAGACCAAATTACATTAATCGGTTGTGATGGTTGTCATAAAAAACCATGTAATGATGCCAACTCTCTTCACAATTGAACATCAACAGATATATTAAAGATTTTTTGACACAATGCCAGCTACTATGTTCTTACTCCCTCTTGACCTGGTCAATAATGACTAACAAAGGGATTGAACTGACCACCACTGAGAATGTGGGTAGACAATCCATTTTACAGCCAGAAGCAGGCCAGGTGCGGTAGCTCACACCAATAATCCCAGCATTTTGGGAGGCCAAGGCAGGAGGATCGCTTGAGGTCAGGAGTGCAAGACCAACCTGACCAGCAAGACCCCCTCTCTAGAAAGAATTTTTAAAAACAAAAAAATTAGCTGGGCATGGTGTCATATGCCTATAGTCCCAGCTACTCAGGAAGCTAAGGCAGGAGGATCACTTGAGCCCAGGAGGTGGAGGTTGCAGTGAGCTATGATTGTGCCACTGCACTCCAGCCTAGGCAACTGAGTAAGACCCCAACTCTGAAAAAGAAAAAAAAAAAAAAGCAAAGCTAAGCTAAGCTAGAAACAACCCAGGATCCCATGGGGGCAGCCCTGTCATTTCACAGCATAAGACCTTTGACCCATCTCTTTTGGTGCCTCTGAAAAAAAAAAAAAGACCCTTGACCCAGGGAGAGAGTGCCCTCAGCCTCAGCTCTGGCAGGTACTGGTAAAAGCATGGCTAGGACCAGCCTTCTCCTACTAGCCACACATGAGAACATTGGGCCACAAAGGCTAGAGACCCCCTGCCTGACTTCCCGCTAGAAGTGTGCTCTGCTGGAGGGCACCAAGACTCTTGACAGTTTATACAATCTAATCCCAAAAATGGGAGCTGTGACCAGTCTCTGTTTTATTACTACTTCAAGAGCTCTTAAAATAAACGTTGCATGGAAGATGGTTCCATTCCATACACAAAGAGTGCAAAGAGCTGTGTATGAGAAGAAGAGTGGCACAGAAGAAAGCCAAGAGATGAGGCTCACCTGGGGCCCTTTTCCTTGGAATCAGGGTCCAGGAGCACCTACAGCTCTCCCCAGCACAGCTGCAGACTTCACTGGCCCCTTCCAACAACCTCTCTCCCAGGAGGCCCTCCACCGCGGTAGCCCCTTCACGCCCATCTGCCACCAAGGGCCTCTTGTCCCCATGCCTACCATCCTGTTCATCACTGGACCCATACTGGGCCCCAAGAGCTCTTCCACACTCTTAAAGGCAAAGGGTGGGGTGCACTGGACTTGCAAACCTTCTAACCAATGCAGGTCCCTGTCAAGTCAATGTGTGAAGCCTCACAGATAAACAGAAATCACATCTACATGGTGCTCATTCCCAGGTGTTTGGTCAAAGTCTAAAAAACAGGTTTTGTTTCTGTCTCAAACTGCAAGGACTGCTACAAGTTTTAATTGCTCCTTTTTCATATCTGTAGTCTGGTACTAAGCAACATTTTCCAGCTAACAAGACAACTACAGATTATGACAGGCTCTGGGACCACACAATTCGTCCAAATGTTGACAATCACTTGTCAGACTGGAATGTGCTTGTCTTCCTGACATTTAGTAGGCAAAGGAACAGAAAGCTACAGAATTTCAGAGCTAGGAGAGATGAAATCACCCAGCACAATTCCTATTTTTAAAGATGAAGAAACTGAGGTTTAGGGAGGTCCTGCCACAAGACCGAAGTCACACAGCAAGCGACAACAGTCAACACTACGGTTCCGGTTCCAACTCCCAACTCGGGAGCACTTCCATGACAAAGAGTTGATTCCTCAGCACCTCTCAACAAAATAATTTGTTTTAACCTATTTAAGAGCAGTCTAGCATTCAGACTTAAATGTTCACTATAATCAGTGACAAAGTACTGTACCTTGTTTTGTGGTAAAAATATATGTAACATAAACTTACCATTTTAACAGTTTTAAGTGTACAGTTCAGTGGCATTAAGTACATTCACACTGTTGCACAGCCATCACCACCATCCATCTTTTTTCATCTTTCCAAACTTTACCTTTTCCAGAAGTAGAAGTTTAACTTTTTGCTTTAACTAGAAGTTTACTCTATGACCTGTCAAAGTTGTTTTGACAGAGTCTCGCTCTGCCGCCCAGGCTGGAGAGCAGTGGCATCATGGCTCACTGCAGCCTCTAATTCCTGGGCTCAAGCGATCCTCCTGCCTCAGTCTTCCAGTCGCTAGGACTCTAGGTGTGTGCCACCACACCTGGCTATCCTGTCGAAGTTTTTTCTGTTAAAGACAGTCATCTGGCAACCTCTGCCCCCTAGGCCATCTGTGTATTATGGGTACAGTGAAGCCGCCATTCTTTCAATCTAAGGAATTGCCTGCTTGAGGAAAGATTGTAAAAGTCCTTAATGGACTGAGTCATGACTCTTATGATCAAACACCAAAAGGCACCTATTGAAAGGGCTGACCACAAAGACACTACCCCAAAATGGAAAACATCTCCGATACGTTATTTCCTAGTCTTCAGTGACATCATGTGCTTCTCAGCCTCCCTTGCTGCTTCCTTGCAGGCTTTGTTCCTGGCCAGCTCTCCTCATCTACCCTTTCTTCCCAGGGCTTCTCACTCATCCTGTCTCCTGGCTCCAAGTCTCATATCTGTTTGTTGATGACTCTCACACATGCATCTCTTAAGCCTCTTTCCCAAGCTCCATATTTATCCTCATCTCCACTCAGATGTCCAATAAGTACCTCAAATCTAACAAGACCAAAATACAACTCTTGATTTCCCCCAAATATCTGTTCTTCCCAGCCATCTCAGTTATTTACACCACCAGCCACTCTGTTTATTGCTCTGGCCAAAAGTTTAGGAAACATCCTGAAAATAAGCCCACATCTGAATCAGGTTGTTTTAACACATTTACCTCCAAACCAGATTCCCAACCTGATCAACCAAAATCATCTCTGTGGCTACTCTCCCATCACTGGTCATATTAATGGCCTCTACTTTCCTGCCTCACTCCATCCTCCACAGATCTTTTTTTTTTTAATCCACCCATCTGCACACTGAAAACCAAGACCTTGTTTTTTTTGTTTAATTTTTTTTTTTTTTTTTTTTTTTAAGAGACAGGATCTCACTATGTCACCCAGGCTGACGTACAGTGGTATGATCATAGCTAACTGCAGTCTTGAACTCCTGGGCTCAAGTGATCCTCCTGACTCAACCTCCTGAGTAGTTGGGACTCCAGGTGTGTGCCACCACACCAAGCTAATTTCTTTTATTACTTTTTGAAGAGATGTGGTCTTGCTATGTTGCCCAGGTTGGTCTCGAACTCCTGGCTCAAGTGATCCTCCTGTCTTGGCCTCCCAAAGTGCTGGGATTACAGATCTGCGCTACTGCACCTGACCATACATCTTTCTCAAGCACAAATCACTAATATCACTACCCTGTTCAAAATACTCCAATGGCTTCCCAATACATTTAAGTAAAATCCCAAATTTATTACCAAGCTACAATCCCTACAAAATCTGGCTCCTACCTACTTCTCAGACCTTCCCCCCTTCTACCCTACCCCAGGCTCCAACCACATGGGAAGTTTGTGTTCCACCTTTGGTTTTGAGTTTCTGCATTAATCTTTTATTTTTTTTTAAAGAGATGGGGTCTCACTCTGTTGCCCAGGCTGGAGTACAGTGATGAGATCATAGCTCATTGCAGCCTCCAACTCCTAGGCTCAAGCAATCCTCCTGCCTCTGCCTACTCCTGAGTAGCTAAGACTACAGGCGTATACCACCATGCCAGGCTAATTTTTTCCTTTTTTTTTTTTTTTTTAAAGATGGGGTCTTCCTCTGTTGCCCAGGCTGGTCTCAAGCTCCTGGCCTCAAGTGATCCTCCTACCTCAGCCTCCTGACTTGCTGGGATTACAGGCATGAGCCACCACACCAGGCTCTGCACCTCCCATTCTGCTGGCAAAGCTTTCCCCCAGATCTTTACATGACTGCTGCCATCCATCTCTCCTCTCAGGTCTCCCAAAGACCTGTCCCAACCCAAGTTAAAGCCCTTCCTCCACCACTACCCAATCCATCTCTACCTCATTTACAATAACAGCAAACACTTAAGTAGGGCTATGGTATACCAAGCCCAATTGTACATGCTTTAACTAACTTTATGCTTTCCACAGAACTTTTCATTGAAATTTTCTTTTCTTTCTTTCTTTCTTTCTTTTTTTTTTTTTTTTTTTTTCAGACAAAGTCTTACTCTGTCACCTGGGCTAGAGTGACTATCCTGTTTTCTCAGTACCAGTTGAAGACATTGTCCTTCAGCCATGAACAAGGCTGAGCCCCTTTTTTCAACAAGCTTATGTCCCAGGGAGAATGAAGGGACACACAGTATAAATAAAGAAAATTTCAGGACGGGTGTGGTGGCTCACGCCTGTAATCCTAGTACTCTGGGAGGCTGAGGCAGGAGGATCACTTGAAGTCAGGAGTTCAAGACCAGCCTGAGCAAGAGTGAGACGCCATCTCTACTAAAAATAGAAAAAATTAGCTGGGTATGGTAACATGCGCCTGTAGTCCCAGTTACTTGGGAAGCTGAGGCAGGAAGATCACCTGAGCCCAGGAGTCTGAAGTTGCAATGAGCTATGATGACACCACTGCACTCCAGAAGAGGAAGGAAATATGTTATAAATTTTATGGTAAAATCTGAAACAAAAAGCAGAATATCTGGCCGTTAAAAACAATAAACCAGAAGTAACGTTATACAGAAAGCATGAGCCAGAGGACACTGGATATAAACCCAACTCTGAGCTGCCTAGTGGCCAAGGCAAAGAGGGAAACATCATTGACACAAGTCACAGTGTATTTTATCTTTTTTTCATTTTTTTCTTTAAGACAGGGTTCTTGCTCCGTCACCCAGGCTAGAGTGTAGTGGCATCATCATAGCTCACTGCAACCTCAAATTCCTGGCCTCAAGCAATCCCCCTGCCTCAGATGCCCAAGTAGCTGGGACTATAGGCACGTGCCACCACGCCTGGCTAATTTTTCTATTTTCTGTAGATGCCAAGGTCTCACTCTTGCTCAGGCTAGTCTCAAACTCCTGGCCTCAAGTGATCCTCCCGCCTTGGCCTCCCAAAGTGCTAGGATTACAGGTGTGAGCCACTGTGCCTGGCCCGACAGTGTATTTTATGCAAAATCAAACCAGTGGCTCAGAAGAGGCACAGCCATTCCAGTCATTTGACCTGAAGGAAATTTCTCATCAGCCTCAGAGGTTTCCTTGGGAAGAAAGATTGCAACACAAACTGATGGGGTCATGCAAAATGGTTGAGTAAAAACAACTGGAAGAGGGGCCACAATTACGCTGCTTCCTCCTGATCTAACTTTACTCAAAAACAAAACCTTGCAGATCTCAAACAGGACCATTAAAGCACCTTCCAGCGCAATTCCATGGATATTCTTTGTCACAGTTGAGCTTGGGATGGCTTTTACGAGATGAAAAATTCAAGACTGTCCTCCCTGACAAGAATATGAGATAGAACATTCATATTCTTGTCTTAATGACAGGCAGGTCTTAATGTTCCTAACAGTCACTGTCGCTGGAAGTGATAAATGCAAATCATCATCAAACCAAAGTTCAGGCCTGAAAGAAGGGACCTAATCACAGCAGGGAGATGAGGCGGCATGAACATGACCTGTTAGAGGGAGGAAGGGTTGGGTTGGGTAGGCCAGTCTGGGGCAGCTCATGGGATGGGGAACTACTGACTATGACAAGCGATCTTCTGAGTGATAGTGCAATCTTCAGAAAGGTGCAAACCAAACCCACAGCCAAATGCAGCAAATTGTGTTGGACAAGGCTACTCAAAAGAGAAAGTTACTGAAAAACATAAAAACAAATGAGATTTTATGTTTAAAAAAACCAAAAGTGTTGCTGAATAGTTTTTTACATGAAAAGATGGTCACAATATAATGTGGAAAACGTATACAAAACAGTATGATCCCCTTATGCAGAGAAAGAGTGAGCAAGGAAGCCTGAGACAAAGCCTAAAAAGAGGCCTGGCAGTGGTTACCATTAGGTTACAGACAATGTAAACTTTGGGTTTTTTGTGCTTGTCTATTAATTTTTCTTCCACATGGATAACTTGTATTAAAAACCAAACAAACTAATCCTTCAAGAAATTTAGAAGTACAAGATTGCAAGAAAAAATGGAAATAGCACTATAATCCAGAATGCAATCTTATTATGACATCATCTAAAAGCCAGAAATTGGCTAAAACAAGAGCCAATTATGGACTTGGTTTTATACTATAAAACTGATGCTGATAGGAATCAGCGGGCAAACACATTGTAAGCACTGGCATCATGCTCTGGTTTGGGGTGCATTTGTACAGAGTTCTCAAAGTGTGGTCCCCAAGCCAGCAGGAGCATCTCTTAGGAATCTGTTTGAAATTCAAATTTCCAAACATACCTCTGACCCGCAGAATCAGTGACTCAGAGGGTGGGGTTAAAACAAGCCATCCAGGTGATTTTGATTCGCGTTAAAATTTGAGAACCAGTGGTATGGATGATGGCAATGTCCCCTCTTCTGTAAAAATAGCTTGTCTAGTTAGGAAAATATTTCTTGCTCAAAACCCATTCTGTTGGCCAGGCACAGTGGCTCACACCTGTAATCCTAGCACTCTGGGAGGCTGAGGAGGGAGGACTGCTTGAGGTCAGGAGTGTGAGACCAGCCTGAGCAAAAATGAGTCCCTGTCTCTACTAAAAAATAGAAATAATTAGTTGGGAACTACTAAAAATAGAAAAAATTAGCCAGGCGTGATGGTGCTCACCTGTAGTCCCAGCTACTAGAGAGGCTGAGGCAGGAGGATCATTTGAGCCCAGGAGTTTATGGTGGCTGTGAGCCAGGCTGACACCACAGCACTTGAGCTCAGGCAACAGAGCAAAAACAAAAAAAAACCATAGCAACAAAAAACACATTCTGTTATCTTAATTGAAACTCCTGAACAAAAACTAATCTATTCAATTGTAAAATGATAAGCTGGAAAATGATAAAGATATTTTAAAAATTAGGTAGAATTCTGGAACTGCTCATTCTGAAATAATGTATCAACACTGTAGTAGAAGAAACTGAATAAAATCAAGTCTAGTTTGGCATTCTGAAATAATGTATCAACACTGTAGTAGAAGAAACTGAATAAAATCAAGTCTAGTTTGTAAAAATGATAAGGAACCAATGCATTTGAAATTTTGGTATTTTGATGATTTGAAAATACTTTAAACTTGGGGAATGCACAAATATAACTATTCCAACTGCCATATTTTAGTGAACTGATTATTTTAGTCCTTCTGTCCTGACTAAAATTAACATGTTTAAAATAGAGGAGGTTCAACAAAACTGTAACTTCTGGTTTTGTCTAAGGGGCCATATCAATCACTATAGCTTCAAATTTAAGACTGATGCTGCCCGGGCGAGATGGCTCACACCTGTAATCCTAGCACTCTGGGAGGCCGAGGCGGGAGGATCGCTTGAGCTCAGGAGTTCGAGACCAGCCTGCGCAAGAGCGAGACCCCCCCCCCCCCGTCTCTACTAAAAATAGAAAGAAATTATATGGACAGCTAAAAATATATATAGAAAAAATTAGCCAGGCATGGTGGTGCATGCCTGTAGTCCCAGCTACTTGGGAGGCTGAGGCAGGAGGATTGCTTGAGCCCAGGAGTTTGAGGTTCCTGTGAGCTAGGCTGACGCCACGGCACTCTAACCTGGGCAACAGAGTGAGACTCTGTCTCAAAAAAAAAAAAAAAAAGAAAGAAAAAGAAAAAAAAAGACTGATGCTATATTTGAGACATAAAGACTATTGAAATACCAGATCCTCTTTCACATTTGTGACTGCAATTTTTAAAATAATTTGTAACTGGTTGTAACACGAAATACCATTCTCTGTGATTATGTGGAATTACCCTAAACTTCACTAGACTTCTGACTCAGGAACAAATGCACAACACCTTGCCTATTTTATGCTTTCAGACGATAAATCAGTGGTTCCCAAATGTTATGGTCATGAACCCCCAACAGCAAACATCAAGTACACACTCCCACTATATGTATATTTATATATAAATTACATACATGTACTACTGTGATAATATAGTATACATTATAAAATACAAAATAAAAATCAAATAAGGCTGAAAGAAACATGAAAATTAGTTTTAATTTTTTTTTTTTCTGAGATAACCATGCACCCCTGATGCTTATGCACACCCTCTTTGGACTCCACTGGACCCAGCAACCCTGCAAGCATTCTCGGGCAGTGCCCCTGACTGCTCAAGCAGCAGCTGTCAAATGGCAGCAGCCCAACTGCCATCTCCACCATCCCCACACTCAAGTCTGTGACAGTGGCTTCCTCCCCCCACCCCTACTACCATCTTCTCTACCCCTCACCTGCCAACAACCAACAGAGAAGACTGAAGCTAGCAGGTGCAAGAACAGCATAAAGCATGGACTCTGTCGTCAGAAAAATCTCAGGCCGGGCGCGGTGGCTCACGCCTGTAATCCTAGCACTCTGGGAGGCCGAGGTGGGTGGATCGTTTGAGCTCAGGAGTTCGAGACCAGCCTGAGCAAGAGCGAGACCCCATCTCTACTAAAACTAGAAAGAAATTATATGGACAGCTAAAAATATATATAGAAAAAATTAGCCGGGCAGGGTGGCGCATGCCTGTAGTCCCAGCTACTCGGGAGGCTGAGACAGAAGGATTGCTTGAGCTCAGGAGTTTGAGGTTGCTGTGAGCTAGGCTGACGCCACGGCACTCACTCTAGCCTGGGCAACAGAGTGAGACTCTGTCTCAAAAAAAAAAAAAAAAAAAGAAAAATCTCAGTTTGCACAAAGGCTCTGCCTCTAACTCTTCGGTCCCCAACCCCTGGGCCACAGCCCAGTAACGTCTCTGGCCTGATAGGAAAACAGGGCCTCGCATCACCACCTGACCTCCCGCACCCGCCTCTACATGGAAAAATTGTCTTCCATGAAACCAGTCCCTCATGCCAAAAAGGCTGGGGACTGCTGCTCTAACTCACTAGGTAACCCAGGGCTGGTCAGATAATGTCGCTAAAACTCATCTGTGAAGGGGGTGATAATGGTGTCATCTCATCTGGTTATTATGAAGATTATGTGAGATAAGCTAATATTAGAGCACCTAGCGCAATACCTAAACAGCTCAAATGCTCCATAAATATTACCTATCATTTTTACTTTTGGTGGCAAACAAAGTCACCTGGACCTTGTTTCTTTAGCTAACTCAGGAAGGTAGCAAGTTATAATGGAAGTAGCTCAGGTGGCAGAGTCCAGCAGACCTGGTTTAAAGGCCTGGTCCACCATTTATTATACAAGCTTGGGTAACCTTGGGAACCCAGTTTCTCTATAAGGAGTCATCTCAGCTGTTCAACGTGAGTGATGACCCCAAACCATACATGCAGTACCTGTCACAGCCAGTAAAAACTAACAATGGTGGCCAGCAAATAATCACTGATGGTCAGAGTAAGCAAACAGCACATGAACCTAAGTGTCATTGTGTCATTCCAGGGTCCCTGGAACACATTCATGTACGTGGCTAGATACTGAGAGTATCTTCCACCAAATGTTAATAAATACATATGCACTGAGGACCACAGACAGCCATGGTTCCTTTCCCAACTGGACAGTTTACTTGTTCATATGTAACCTCAGGCAAATGAGAAACTTTATGCCTGTTTTCTATTCATGAACGTGGAGTAAATTTTTACCCACCTCATGACAATAAACTAATCTAGGCTGGGAGCATGGGGATTCCCAAACCAGTGATTATTAAGTACAGGAGACCTCTGGGGAGGTTCTGTTTTTTCCACAATAGCAAAAGAAAAGGGAGAGCATTCAAACACTAGATGAGTTCATAATAAATGAAAATTAATGCTCTCAATTTAAATTTACAACCAAAAGAGTGAATATGCAAATATATTTATACTTACATATATTGTGTTTTTTATATCATGTGTGCTCAGTAGGAATGTTGCAAATGTGTGAAACACCTAAAATCTAAACATACTTTGGAAGATACAGGTCTTCAATTAGGCATCATTCAGGGATACCTGAAATGCATACCGCACTAACTAGACACTCTTGATTTTTTTTTTTTTTTGAGACAGAGTCTCACTCTGTTGCCCGGGCTAGAGTGCCGTGGCATCAGCCTAGCTCATGGCAACCTCAAACTCCTGGGCTCAAGCAATCCTCCTGCCTCAGCCTCCCGAGTAGCTGACAGGCATGCGCCACCATGTCTGGCTAACTTTACATATATATATATATATATATATTTTTTTTTTTTTTAGTTGTCCATATAATTTCTTTCTATTTTTAGTAGAGACGGGGTCTCGCTCTTGCTCAGGCTGGTCTCGAAATCCTGAGCTCAAGCAATCCTCCTGCCTCGGCCTCCCAGAGTGCTAGAATTACAGGCGTGAGCCACCGCACCCCGGCCGACACTCTTGATCTTGATTCCCTAACAAAAGCTTCAGCCTTTAGCACAATATCCTGAGATGGCAGCATATTAATGAGGACACTGCATAACCAAACTCCACAAAACGTTTGGTCAAATAAAAGAAACGTACACAAAGCTAACAACATTAAGAAAACCTTTTCTATGTTCGCTTCACAAGAATTATTACAAAATCCCCAGTTTAATCACCCAGCTCTGATTGTCACCACAATCAGAAGGTAGAGCAGTAAGTGACCCGCACTAGGGGAGACTCACCCGCCCCCTTCAGAATTTCCACCTGCACAACTTTCTTCGATTCAGTCTAGATCCTGGGCTCCTTTCAACTAACACTATCATGACATTATAATCCTGTATAATACTGAGATAATAAACCCACTCTGAAGTAAACAGAAGCAACACAAGTAAACAAAGTTTAGATTCAAGCAATACAGAAAACTAGAAACCAAACAGGACCCAGCAAAGAAGCTACATGCTGCCTCTCAATCAGATCGTCCAAAAGAGGCAGGCGTGGATAGCATGCTCTCCCCCGCACGCTGGAAAACCCAGACAGCCCCAAAGCAGGTTCTACAAACGACAGCTGCCCCGGGAGGGCGAACAGGCCAGGGGATGCGACTGCGCGAGCCCCTCTCCCCGCAGCAGGCTCTCGGGGCGCGGCGGTAGGGGTGGGAACGCGGCAGCCCTGCCCCCTCGCAGGGCTGCAGCCTCCCGGGCAGACCCGCAAAGCTGCTGGACAGCGCCCACTCCCGTGCACCCTCGCCCCAGGCGGCCCCATCCCGGAATTCCCGAGTCAGCGCGGCTGGAGGCCCAAGCCCAGGCCTGCGGGCAGGAGCCGTGGGGACGCGCGAGGCGGTACCTGTGGCGACAGCAGCACCCAGGCGGCGGCGGCAGTGGCAACAGCAGTGGCGGCGGCAGGGGCAGGGCGCGGCGTGCGCGCTCTCGGACCGGAATCCGGTGCGTGGCGCCCGCCTTCTCCCTCCAAGTCGCCGAGGGCCCGCAGAGCTCCCCGCCCCTTCACCTCTCACCTCCTACCTTTCCCCTCCCGCCCGGCCGCCCTCCGCACGTGCGCCCAGTGGCGTGAGCATGCGCAGTGGAGCCCGCTCGCGGCTCCCGCTCGCCCCCTGGCGGACACCCGCCACACAACCCTGAGGGCGGTCTCGGGGGCTGTCCCGGGCCGGGCGGGGCAGGAAGCTGGGAGGGGTCAAGAAGCCCGCGCCAGAGCTTTTGACAACAGGTCCCAGAGAATCACCAAGAACATGCACAAGATGCTCATGTTCCCTGTTCCATAACAGCAAAAAATTAGAAGCAGCCGAGATAACGCCGCAAGTGTAGGTGGGTTGAATGAATTATGTCGATAAACGAGTTTCTCCACAGCCACTTAAAAAATAAGTTTTATCCTCGTTTGTATAGTGGCGAGTACAAAAGAAAAAAAAATTAAAAATAAGTTTTATGACTGCTGACTGAAGTTGAAAGATGTTCTTGAAAGATGGTTCTAAACAAGCTGAAGAGTATGATCCCATTTGTGTTAAAAACACAGTGCAAGAAGGGTCCAGGGTGATGCTGTGTGGTCATGGTTACCTTTGGGTGGGAGGATTATGGGTGTTGGGGTTTTTCCCATTTGCTGATCTGCATTTAACCGTTTTGCACATGGACCAGGTATTTGTAATAGCAGTAGCTACATTCATTGAGTGTCAGGTGCTGAGCAGAGCACATTGCACACATCTTCATTTGATTTTCCTGAAAGCAGGAGGTAGATCTTGTTTCCGGGTCTCACAGAAGGGGAAGGGGCCCACCCCATCGCTTGCCAAACCCCGGGTACCGCCCGTTGCGTTTGTCAGTAGACCCACTAGCCGGGAAACCTTGATCACTCCACCTCATGCCTTTGCTGGACCTGGGTCTCGGAATGTCAGGAGTCAGTGTTGCCTTTACCCTGCTGCCCTGGAGGCACTCAGACACTCACCTGCACCCACCCTGGGGCTACCTGGACAAAGCAGCCTCTGTTCCTGCCCTAGAGGGCACCAGCGCTGACAATGCAAAAAGTACAGATGTAGTCACCTACGCAAGGTAGAAATCAGAGATGGCCCTTCTGGCTGCTGCAGCCCCTTTGCCCTCCTATGCTTTCTTCAGAGAGTCATACGCTTTCACTCAACCTGGTTCCCACTGACTCTGAATTACCCCTCCAGGGCTGCCAGTCTGGCCTTCCTCCCTGCCTACCATGCTGTTGTCACAGTGAAATTAAACAATCTGAGGGTCAAGCATGGTGGCCTGTAATCCTAGCACTTTGGGAGGCCAAGGCTGGTGGATCACTTGAGGCCAGGAGTTGGAGACCAGCCTAAGCGAGACTCCATTTCTACAAAAAATAGAAAACTTAGCCAGGCGTAGTGGCACATGCCTGTAGTCCCAGCTACTTGGGAGGCTGAGGCAAGAGGATCACTTGAGCCCAGGAGTGGGAGGCTGCAGTGAGCTATGATGACACCACTGCACTCTAGCCCAGGCAACAGAAGGAGGCCCTGTCTCACCAAAAATATAAAATAAAATAATGGGGACGATTAGCCTTAACCCAAAGTGAGCTTCAATATTATGCCTTGTATTCAGAATTGGCTTTTGGCTTCAGATGGGAATTGTTATTCTATAAAGAAAGGAGCCAGGCATAGTAGCTCACACCTATAATCCTAGTACTTTGGGAGGCCAAGACAAGAGGATCACTTGAGGCCAGGAGTTCAAGACCAGCCTGAGTACCACAGCAAGACCCCATCTCTAAAAAAAGATGTTTTAATTAGCCGGGCATGGTGGTGCACACCTGTAGTCCCAGCTACTCGAGAAGCTTAGCAGGCGGATGGCATGATCTCAGGAATTGGAGGTTGCAGTGAGCTATGATCTTGCCACTACACTCCAGCCAGGGCAACAAAGAAAGACTCTGTCTCCAAAAAAAAAAAAAAAAAGAAAGAAAGAAAAAGAAAGGAAGGAAAGAAGGGAGGGAGGGAGGAAAGAAAGGAAAGAAAGAAAAAAGTCTTCAGTTTTTTAAATTTTCTTATTAAACCTACCATGACCCTACAGGACCAAGTCCCAACCTCTTTCTTTGACTGCCAAGTTCCTAAAAACAATGTGGTTCCAACTGGTGTGTGACTGTAGTCCAGCTAGCTACTTAGGAGGCTGAGGCGGAAGGATAGCTTGAGTCCAGGAGTTCAAGGTCAGCCTGGGCAGCCCCGTCTCTTTAAAAAAAATAAGTGGTTCCAAACTTACTTCACAGCATAATCACCTAAGAAATATTAAAGTTAAATCAGAGTCCTCCTGAGCTCTGCCCACTGACCCACTGAACCAAAGTCTTTTCTTCAGAAAGAGTCAGGAGCCTGTCTTTTAACAACTTCCATGGTAGCACTAGCCAGACTGTCTTGGGAACTGGTGTCACCCCCCTTACTTACCACCCCTTCCCACACAACCCTCCACCAAACATGTGCTTGCAGGAGACTGACCCTCAGCAAAGTCTGGACACTCTTCCCCAAACACAAGAGGCTCCAAAACTGACAAGCACCTAGCTAAGTACTTCTGTGCCTTGACCCACAGGTAACAATCCTCCACTACACAAGGAAGACCCACCAATAGCCCTGTGGAGCCTCTGGCGGAACTGAGGCTCATGGGCCCCTGGTAAGTCTGCTACAGAATGCCTCCCATTGAGCACAATGAGGTGGCCATGATTTTATGGCTTCTCCCACAACATTTTACTATGAAAACAAAGAAACATTGAACAAACTATACAGCAAATACCCATACACCCTAGATTCTGCAGCTGTTAATGTTTTGATTAGTATCTCATGTCTAAAAAATCTATCCCTTTATCCATGTATCAATCCATCTTATTTTTTATGCATTTCCAGGTAAGCTGCAGATACCCAATATTGCAGACATTATTTTACATATAACAATTCAGATGGAACAGCTCCATGTGGCCCTAACTAGACAGTTCAACCTTCCTTCAGATTGTTCCCCATAAGAAAGACAAATTCAAAAATTTTAAAAACTAAATGGAGCCTGGAAATCATCAAGAAATGGTAACAATTCCCAGTACTTGAGTTTCTACCCTCAGCCAATTCTCAAACCTGACCTTAATTAATCCTCAGGACAATCTTGAAAGACAGAGACTGAGTCTACTTTACAAATGTAGAAACCTTCCTTTAAAGAAGGGAGATGTGCCCACGGTCACTATGAGAACTGACCAGGCGGCCTCAGGTTGGGACCTAAGACCCCAAATTCCAGCTCACTGCCCCATTGCCTCAGCCCATCATGATCACAGAGAAGGGCCGTTTCACAGAAACATAGTTCTGTCTTTGCAATCATCTGCTCTAGGGATGGTGCTCACAATGAGTTAAGCATTAGTGACAGCAGCTGGCAACAAGATACAGTGCAAACAGTTGCTTCAGGGACACATTCCTAGATTCAAATCCTGGTTCTAACACAAACAGCAGCTCTGTGGCTGGCGGAATTAACCTCACGGAACCTTGACTTAGGAATCAGGTTCTAAGATGCAACCAAGAACACCAACCTCCGTGGCTTTGGAAAAAAATTTAATTAGGAGTGTGAACACATGTAAAATGCCTAGATTCCAATAAATGGTAGCCACTCTAATGACCACGATACAGTCACTAAAAAATATTTAGGCTGGGCATAGTGGCTCATGCCTA
The DNA here is from genome assembly GCF_041146395.1 of Eulemur rufifrons. Classification (NCBI taxonomy): domain Eukaryota; kingdom Metazoa; phylum Chordata; class Mammalia; order Primates; family Lemuridae; genus Eulemur; species Eulemur rufifrons. Next base: position 152,775,751 of record NC_090989.1, read on the forward strand.
TAATCCCAGCACTTTGGGAGGATGAGGTGGAAGGATTGGTTGAGGCAAGGAGTTTGAGACCAGCCTGGGCAACATAGTGAGACCCCATCTCTACAAAAAGAAATACATAAATAAATTAGTTGGGCATAGTGGCTCATGCCTGTAGTCCGAGCTACTCAGAAAGCTGAGGTGGGAAGATTGCTTGAGCCCAGGAGTTTGAGGTTACCATGAGCTATGATCAAGCCACTGCACTCCAGACTGTGTGACAGAGCAAAACCTTGTCTCAAAAAAAAAAAATAATAATAATAATAATAGTTTAAAATCTCAAAGTTGCATTGATATTCATTCAATGTCTTTATTACCCCACAAATTCCTATCATGTGTTAGAGACCAGGGATACATTAATTCCCTTCACTAGAAAGTTAACTGTCTTAATGTGAACCTTTAAACAAACTTTACAGGCAATGTAAGGGTTATTACAGAGGTCATAATAGCCAATAGTAAAGACCAACTGTTGATTGTTGGGTTCTTGCCAGAGGCAGGCTTTACAATATATTATCTCATATAATCCTTCTGATGATCTTTATAGGCAAGTAAGATAAACCCCATTTTACGGATGTAAAAACTGTAGCATACAGAGCTTTAATAACCTACCTGAGGTCACACAGCTGCTAAGTTGCAGCAGCAGCATCAAATATTGATCCACCCAACCCCAAAGCCTCTGAACTTCTGCCACTGAGCTTCCAAATGCTGTAAGGGAAAGGTAATTGGTTGGCAGGAAACCAAAGAGCAGGCTATTTGAGTAGAGCCATGTAGGGTAAAAGTTTGCCAAATGATAAAAACAGCAGCAGTGGCTAATGCTTAAACCAGGTACTAGGCCTACTTTATATGCCATCATTTATTGATGCTGACAACCCCAATAAGCCCCCTGAAATGGGCACTCATATCTCCTTATTTTGTAGGTGAGGAAACTGAGGCCTAGAGAGTTGAAATAACTTAAGATCACTATATCAATTATTTCAGTGTCTGCTTCCCTGCAAGCAGATCACACACACACACCCCTGCCCACTGTCAAGTGGCTGTGGAACCTCCCCACAGGGTGAGTGCACTTACCGTCTCCATTGTCAGCCTTGGCCCCATGTCTTGCTTTTGGTAACAGAGTGGGAGTGAACAAGACCTACACCAGGTCTAGAATAAGTTTCAAGAGCCACTGCTTGTGTGAATGAGCCTCTTGTTCCTTCCCATAGCCAAGAGAACAAGTCCCATATTGGGACTGTTCCTTCCACATCCTGGGTCCCAGGATGAGAAGCCCCATGGAGAACTGTAGGCCCTGACATGCAATGTAAATGAAGGATGTTGGGATTTGGGGCCTGTGTGTTACTACAGGAGAGCTGGAAGTGGCAGAGTCAGGATCCTAACCTAAACAGGTATAAGTTAAATACCATGAAATTCACCCATCTTAAGTATACAATTCAATGATTTTTAATAAATGTATGGTGCAACTATCATCACAATCTTATTTTAGAACATTTTCATCACCCCAAGAAGAAACCTGGTGGAGCCCATTCTCGCTCCCAGGCCCAGGCAATTACTAATCTATTGTCTGTCTCTACAGATTTGCCTTTTCTGGACATTTCATACAAATCGAATCATATAAGACATGGTCTTTAGTATCTGGCATGTTTTTTGAGGTCATACATGTTGTATAATGTATCAGTACTTCATTCCTTTTTTATTGCTGAATATTATTCCATTGTACAGATATACCACATTTTTATCATCAATTGATGGACATTTGGATTGTTTCCACTTTTTGGCTATTAAGATAAACACTGCTATGAACATTCATTCACATACAAGTGTTTGTGTAGAACTATATTTTCATTTCTTTTGGGGAGATACCTATGAATTGAATGGTTGAGTCATATAGTAAATCTCCATTTAACATTTTAAGAAATTGCCAAACTGTTTTCCAAAGTGGCTGTACCATTTTACATTCCCTCCAGCAATATATGAGGGTTCTAATTTTTCCACCATCCTTGCCAAAACTTGTTACTGTCAGTATTTCTATATAGCCATTTTACTGGCTTTGTAGTGGTGTCTTCTTGTGGTTTTAATTGTATTTCCCTAATGGCTAATCATGTTAAGCATTTTTATATGCATGTTGGTCATTCCTATGTTTTGCTTTGGTGAGATATCTATTCAAATCTTTTGCCCATTTTTTAACTGGGTTATTCATCTTATTATTATTAAGTTATAAGAGTTCTTTCTATATTCTGGGTTCAAGTCTCTTATTGTATATATGATTACAAATATTTTTTCAGGAAAACAAATAGAATGAGTATATATTTCAGAAAAAAAACACTAAAACTGATACAACAAAGAAAGTAATCATAAATAAAGACCAATAACAAAGAAAAAACTTTTAATTACCTCCCAAAAGTTACCTAACCTTGACCTACGGAAGTCCTAACTTAGAATTAAAAACATTAAGAATTTCAAAGTGGGCTGGGTGCGGTGGCTCACGCCTATAATCCTAGCACTCTGCGAGGCTGAGGTGGGTGGATCGTTTGAGGTCAGGAGTTTGAGACCAGCCTGAGCAAGAGCGAGACCCCATCTCTACTAAAAATAGAAAGAAATTATATGGACAGCTAAAAATATATATAGAAAAAATTAGCCGGGCATGGTGGCACATGCCTGTAGTCCCAGCTACTCGGGAGGCTGAGGCAGGAGAATGGCTTTAGCCCAGGAGTTTGAGGTTGCTGTGAGCTAGGCTGATGCCATGGCACTCTAGCCCGGGCAACAGAGCGAGACTCTGTCTCAAAAAAAAAAAAAAAAGAATTTCAAAGTATATGAAAAACAGTAAGTTCTTCAACATGGATTATGAGGCATACATTGTTCTAATGCTCAAACCTGGCCAGGCACGGTGGCTCCCGCCTGTAATCCTAGAACTCTGTGGGGCCAAAGCTGAAGGATTGCTTCAGCTCAGGAGTTCGAGATCAGCCTGAGCAAGAGTGAGACCCTGTCTCACCCTATAAATAGAAAGAAATTAGCCAAAACAACTAAAAATAGAAAAAATTAGCCAGGCACGGTGGCGTGTGCCTGTAGTCCCAGCTACCCAGGAGGCTGAGGCAGGAGGATCGCTCGAGCCCAGGAGTTTGAAGTTGCTGTGAGCGAGGCTGACACCACAGCACTCTAGCCCAGGCAAGAGAGTGAGACTCTGTCTCAAAAAATAAATAAATAAATAATTCTCAGACCTGATAAAAATAATACAGACACATAAAAGTTATAGGTCATCTTCACTCATGAATACAGATGGCATAATATCACACTAATAGGTAAGTCTTTTTGTATTTTATTTTTAATAGATCAGTCTTAATAATAAATTTTAAAACTTTAGCAAGCCTAACACAAACAGAAGGTTATAGAAAATAACAATGAATACCAGTAAGATAAGACACAGAGGAATTCAAGGCTTAGATAAGAGAGAGAGCAATGTTGTAATGCTCATTACATCCACAAGAAAAACACTGCCACTACCTTAATGAGACTGAGAAAATCTATAGCATTCAGTAATGATTACTGATTAAATTCTAAAAAAGGGGGGCAATAGATTGAAGAGGAACATTTTCTCAGCCTCATCAAGAATAGCAACTTCATTCCAGTGAGGGCGAAAAATACATTTCCGAGTCCTGAAGAGCTAAGATACTGTCATAGACAAAATAGGAACATTATAAGGTCTTGTTCAAATACCTGCATAAATTCTCCACTAAAAAGCAAAAGCAAATAAAGGGGGAAACAATTGCTCTTTCCTGTGAACATCAGCCTCACATTACTTGAATCATTTTTATGGCCCTTATCACCTTCTCTACTGCACCACACTGCAGGTGCCTTTAGGATTGGTTTTTGGTGGTGGTTTTTGTTTTGTTTTGTTTTGTTTTTGAGACAGAGTCTTGCTCTGTCACCCCAGCGAGAGTGCAATGGCATCATCATCCAACCTCAAACACCTGGACTCAAGCGATCCTCCCACCTAGCCTCCCAAAGTTCTAGGATTACAGGCCTGAACCACTGCACCCAGCCCCCTTCTCTGTTTTATTTATAACACTTACTATCTCAATTTTGTTGATTGTCTGTCTCTTCCACTAGCATGTCAGTTCCATGAGTTCCTTGAGTGACCTGTTTTGTCAATATTCTAAGGAAACAAGTAGTTGTCCCCAATCCCAAATAGGAATAGTATATAAAATTCCTGACAGCGTAATTGATAACTATAAAAACCAGAACCTAGGCACCCACAGAATAGCTAAGCAAATTAGAATATAATGACACCATAAAATGCTGAACAGTCATTAAACAAAAAAAATTTAGTGAAAGCATTTATAAAACTAAGTGAAGAAACATGATAGCAACATCCGCATCATGTAAAAAATGGTGCCTTGCCCATTCAAAACTGTAGCTCAAATGAAGCTTGCATACATACTGACATATCAATAAAAAAATCATTAAATTCTTTAATAACTACTTTCTCTTTAAGTTACTTATCCTCATAATGTTCAAATATTCTATGAGGTCTGCAATATTTTGAGAATAAAAGCAGCTACTGTTTCAGTGGGATAACCTACACAATAGTTAGTATGATTTGAGGGGAGAAGTGATAAATTTTTCTCTTTTACAAAGACACAAAATGTAAAATTTTTACATTTAATTTAAAATTAGGCTGGGCACAGTGGCTCATGCCTGTAATCCCGGCACTTTGGGAGGCTGAAGAGGAAGGATTACTTGAGTCCAGGAGTTCAAGCCTGCAGTGAGCTAGGATCACACGACTGTCCTCCAGCCTAGGTGACAGAGCAGGGCCCTGTCTTTAAAAAAAAAAGTTAAAATTAAACAACAAATCTGAAAGTTCCTCAGTATACTTCAAATAGCATTGTTTTTTCATTTTATTTATTTTTAAGATAAAATCATTGTGGTATAATTTATATACCAAAAAATGCTCCCATTTTAAGAAAATAACCCTGGTGTCTACTCTGAGGTGACCCTGACTGAAGGACTGAGTGGGACCAGTTGTCATCTACAGGATGCTGAGGCAAGAGCTCACCTCCTGTAGTTTGACAGGTAAGGAAGGCACCAGCTTCTCACCAAGGCCCCATCCTGCCTGCCAGCAAGAGCATCCCTCACCCCTTTCACCAAGGCCATACACACTTGTGCCTCTCTAAAGGGCTTCAAGTGACCATGGCCCTGGTGCCAGACCATTGACAGCTAGGACTTGTCAGCATATGGGTAAGGCACCACAGAAACAGAAGCCAAAGGGTCACACCTCTGGTTTCCATGACTATCAGTCCGCAAGTGTGGAATTTGGAGTCAGGTCCCATTACCTACAGCCTGCTCTACAGCCTTGAGTGTGCTTCCAAACCTCTCTAAACCTGTTTCTTCACTGGACTTGAAGGCGAAATACCTCTGCAGGATGAAGATGAAAATTAAAAGAGATAGGCTGGGTGAGGTGGCTCACAGCTGTAATCCTAGCACTCTGGGAGGCCGAGGCAGGAGGCTTGCTTGAGCTCAGCAGTTCAATACCAGCCTGAGCAAGAACAAGACCCCATCTCTACTAAAAATAGAAAAATTAGCTGGGCATCATGACATGCACCTATAGTCCCAACTACTCAGGAGGCTGAGGCAGGAGGATCACTTGAGCCCAGGAATTTGAGGTTGCAGAGAGCTACGATGACACCACTGCACTCTACATGGTGTGACAGAGCAAGACTCTGTCTCATTAAAACAAAACAAAACAAAACAAAAAAAAGGCCAGGCGCGGTGGCTCATGCCTGTAATCCTAGCACTCTGAGAGGCCAAGGCGGGAGGATCGCTTGAGCTCAGGAGTTCGAGACCAGCCTGAGCAAGAGCGAGACCCCGTCTCTACTAAAAACAGAAAGAAATTATATGGACAACTAAAAATATATACAGAAAAAATTAGCCGGGCATGGTGACGCATGCCTGTAGTCCCAGCTACTCGGGAGGCTGAGGCAGGAGGACTGCTTGAGCCTAGGAGTTTGAGGTTCCTGTGAGCTAGGCTGACACCACGGCACTCTAGCCCAGGCAACAGAGTCAGACTCTGTCTCAAAAAAAAAAAAAAAAAAAAAATTAAAGATACAACTCAGAGGAAGCCCCGATGTGGGAACTTAATACCCTATTCCAGCCATGATTATTCTAGTTATCACCCTGGATGCCTGCCATCCGGGACTATCTCCTGGCTGGCACATTCATACCCACTCTGGCTCTAAAAGGCACAACAACCAAAAATGGGGCAGTTGGGGCTACAGTGTATTTATATGAAGGCTCCAAAGGACCCCTTTTGCTGGGGTTCAACATCCAGCCTCTCTCTCGGCAGAGGCAGGGTCGTGCATGCCTCACTGTTTCTGAACAGGCCCAGGGGAGCCAAGGCACACCATCATTGCACCATTCAACCCTCCCTGAGTCACGGCAGAGCTGCCAGTCCAGCCTGAAATACCACTACGAAGGTGTGCAGACCCATTCCTGCTAGGTTGCTTTATCTTCCACATGCGAAAACAGTCCAAGGTAGTTTCAGCTCCCCTAAATCAGGTCACAGAACGGCAGGAGACATTCCTTTGGCAAAAAAGGACACATTCTTGTCCTGTATCTTATACTGGTAAGTGAGGCTCCGATCCCGCTGGGCTGTGGGCTGCGATGGCCTCCTCCACAGGATCCTCAGCTACAGAGACAGAGAAGAATGAGAGAGGAGCAGCCACCCTGAGCACCTGCTCCACTGTGAATCCCACCCTGCCTTCTCTGTGACCTTCAGTGGAGGGCTCTATGAGATCACAGTCAGACGTGCCATGCAGTAATGGGACCAACTTGAAAAATAAAGCTCATTACCAGCTAACGAAAAATAAAGGTTTCCCCCTCCATTACAATAGCCTTATTTGCTCATTACAGAAAAATGTGAAAGAGAAAGAAAAGGAAGGGGAAAAAAACTGCTCCAGAGGAAAACCATTACAGTGCTTTATATATTTCCTTTTGGTCTTTTTTTCTGTGCCTGGTTTTATAATTGTTGGCTAGATTAATTTTTAAAATCTCATTAGGATTTGTACATTCAATGCAGAGGCTCAGGAAGGCTAGACATTTTTTTTGACAATGTTTCACTGACTAAAATGCTCTGGGGGACTGGCCTGAGACCGCAGCTGCCCAGCACATCATGTCCTCATGCCACGCCACAGGCACCATAGACACAGCATTGCTCCTCTGCTTTATCCAGCGGATCTGCCTCTCAATGACTCTGGGCCAAGACTCCCAACCACCCATACTGAGTCAAGAGTGGTCAATGTAAAGTTAACCTGGAATCTGTGGCAGAGGCTCAGGGGATTCCAAAAGAGAAGATTTAGAAGGCACAGAACCAGACAGCAGCCCCTTCAGAGGGGTAGAACCTGGCTCCCCTTCCCGGACAGCACTCTCAGCTTCTGCCCCAGGTATTCCAACTGTTCTGGTAAGAGGTAGCAGTGGCAGCAGCAGCAACCCTCGTCCATGGGTACGGCCTCCCCAAGTGCTTATTTTAAAAGGAGCAGTGCTGACCTGAATATACAAAGCCCACTGTCATACTGCAGGGGAATTCTGCAGATATTTGATAGCATGGTCCCTGCATGCCACTCTAGAGAGCTGTCTCCTCTTTAGGAGAGCTCCACTTTGGTCACAAATGGGACCACCATGGAAAACGTGCAGTGGTCCATGAGGCAAAACACCATCTGGAGCAAGTCTCTGACTTGCAATCACACAATTTCTGAGGTTTCTCCTCCACCTGAAGGACTATCCCAACCAGACAATCCCTCAGGCCCAATAATCCCTCCTGTGCAGTCTGGACTCAAATGCACAGGGGTCAGCAGTTCATTGCCCAGTGACCCCCTGACCCCAGCCCCTGTGTACCTGCCCATGCACGTCCCTGCAGAAGCCGGTGGCCAGGCCCTCAGTCCGCAGGATCAGGTGGCTCTGATGACTGAGGCCATTCAGCAGGATGTCATTCTCCTCGTCTTCAGCATCTCCACTGTCATGCACAAGAACCACCACGTTGCCCTGCATCAGACACAAGATGGAAACCTGCTCCTTATTGGAAGGGACACCCAGAGTCAAGGAGCACCAGCCTCTTAGTACCTCCACTCCCCTGCACATTCTCTCAAAGATCACCCTCTCTGCTGCCACTACAACCAGCCCCTTTGTGGGAAAAACCTCTACCTGGGCTCCTGGACTCTCATTCCAATTATCTACTCCAACCTATACTTCCAGCCCGATTCATCTAAACCAAGCTTACCCCATGGTCTTCAAAATTAGCTCACTCCTGAATTCCTGAATGTTGTTACCATTCTGCCAGGCACCAATTTATCCAGTGAAAAGTTTCTGAGTACTTCCTGTGTACCAGACTCCACAGTGGGGAAAGGGACAAGGGATGTGGGCTCTGAGACAGACAGATGCTGATAATACAGGATCACAAGGCCAGGAGAGAGGGAAGCATGGGGTGCTGGAGGAATACAAAGAAGAGGCACCCTGTCTAGCCCAGAGGAGGAGGTCAGGAGGTCGTCACATCTGAGCTGAGTCTTGAAGGGCAAGAAGGAGTTAGCCAAGCAGAAATGCAGGGAAAGGGCAACCTCACTGAAAGGTGAGAGCTTGAATAAGTCCTTCCTCCTATGATGAGACTAAGAAATGAAAAGATAAAATAAAATAAAGAATAATAAGTTCTTTCAAAGGAATACTGCCCAATTGTCAAAAAGAATGAAGCGGATCCATGTGTTATTTTTGGGCAATGGACAACAAAATATATTGTGTGTTATTAAATGAAAAAAGACATACCAAACAGTGTGGGTGGCAAGTTACCGGTAATGTAAAGAAAAATGCGGGGAGACAAATTACATACAAATATATTCATAACAGCATAGACTCTAAAAGGATATAGACATTGGAGGGAGGGAGATAATTACAACTTTTTGCTAAAGGATCCTTTATACTGTTTCTTTCTTCTTCTTTTTTTTTTTTTAACCATGCCCAAGCTTTACTTTTTCAACTAAAAGAAATATTTTTACAAAAAGAAGGTGGTAGCAGGTCACAGACCAAGCTGAGCTACAAAAGGTAGCTTCTTTTTTTTTTTTCTTTTTTGAGACAGGTCTCACTCTGTCACCCAGGCTAGAGTGCAGAGGCATCATCATAGCTCGCTGCAACCACCAACTCCTGGGCTCAAGTGATTCTCCTGCCTCAGCTTCCCAAGTAGCTGGGATTACAGGCACATGCCACCATGCCCGACTAATTTTTCTACTTCTTATGGAGACGGGATCTTGCTATTGCTCAGGCTGATCCCAAACTCCTGACCTCAAGTGACCCTCCCGCCTCGGCCACCCAAAGTGCTAGGATTACAGGCATGAGCCACTGCATCCAGCCCAGAAGATGATATTGACTACTTTTCTCTCACCCCCAACCCTGAATGTGTCCTTCAAGCCCTTTACATTTCCTCCTCCTTCCATTCTCTCCACATTACCCTGGTTCCTGGCCCTGTGAATGTAGCTAGGACAGCCTTAGAAGTTCCCTGAACACAGCTTTCAGGCAGGACTTTGCACACAGGAAGTGCTCAACAGGCAATGCTGGATACCCACACCCCTGGCTAACTCATTCAGCAACTCCCTCTCAGTGCTCTACACATTCAGCCTGACCACACCAGGCCAATGTCCACACATTTCTATGGGCTGCATCATGGCATACTAAAGGGTGGCTACCATGGGCCAGACACTGTGCTGGCATGTCACAAGCTTCACCTCACTTAATTCCTGTGAGGTAGACACCACAGCCATTCCTATTTTATGGGCTGGTCTATTATTATTGTTAAAAACTCTATTATGGGCTGGGCCTGGTGGCTCATGCCTATAATCCTAGCACTTTGGAAGGTCGAGGCAGGAGGATCACTTGAGGCCAGGAGTTCAAGACCAGCCTGGGGAATAGCAAGACCCCATCTCTACAAAAAACAGAAATAATTAGCCAGGCGTGGTGGTGCATGCCTATAGTCCCAGCTACTCGGGAAGCTGAGGCAGGAGGATTGCTTAATCCCACAAGTTTGAGGTTGCTGTGAGCTATGATGAAGCCACTGAGTTCTAATTCAGGCAACAGAGCAAGACCCTGTCTAAAAAACAAAAACAAAAACAAAAACAAAAAACCCCTCTATTATGGCAAAAATCTCTATTTTTGTCTCATAATTTTATAATAAAGGTAATATTTTATATCCTGTACTTGTATTGCACTTTGCAATTTTTAAAGTAGTTATAGCCATTATCTTAGGTGATCTACAAAATACACTCAGGGATGATAACTTGGCCCAGAACACACGGGCCACGTATGGCACAGCTGGGACTGTGGCAGTACCACATGTGACCAGCCCCACTGAACACATCCCTTTATATCTGAGGGCTTTATTTTTTAGCAATGGCAAGTAAGAGGGAGCAAGGTGTGTGGATCAAAAGATTTCCGAGCCTGCCAGAGTAAAACCAAAACCCCAAGCAAATAAATAAAAAGATCACTGCAAGCAAGTGAGGTCTGGACCAGTTTGGGCTCTTGGAGATCACAGGTGGGAGCACAGAAAGCAGTCCCATTAGTACCTTTAGTTCCCAGCACACGGTGGCTCGGCAGTAGTGAACAAAATCCAGCACAGCCACTGCCCCCACGCCCAGGCTCAGGAGCAAACTGAGATCGTCCACCAGCAGCACTGGGCACCTCCACGCAGCCTCTCCATTGTCCACAGGCTTCAGGGCCTCCCTCACAAACTCAAACAATGGTTGCAGGTTCCCAGGGCTGGCCTCCCTGGAGAGACAGGACAAGTCACCAGAGTTCACTCTCTCTACAAACATTTATCAGGTACCAAGTGGCACCACAAGAGGGGGCTGGGGGAAGCAAAGAATGATATCATAGTCCTTAGCATCAAGGGGTTCACAATCTGGCATGCACAGGTGCAGGAATAAGTTTTACTCTAATTCAAGTATTTCCTGAGGCTACCAGGTACAAAGCACTGTGCTAGAAACGGAGGGTCACAAAAACAAACAGACCCCAGGGCCCTTAAGAGAAACCAAACAGCCTCTCAACCCAAGAGCTTAAGGGATCTAGAAGATTAACTTGGATCGGGCAGGCAAGAAAAGCCTTCCCAGGAGGTCATACATGGCTACAAAAAGTTAAACTGCAATTCGGGTGCCGTGGTGGTAAGGGGCAGTGGTCTAAGGGCTGCTTGCAGGCAGCCTCCATCTTCCCCACTGACTACTTCCAGCAGTCACTTCCCAGCAGTGGGTGCAGGAACAGAGCACAGGGCCCAGGGCAACTGCCCCACTGCCTCATGCTCCAGGGCTCAGTCCTGGCATTGGGTTATCTTCACTAACAACAAGGAAGACAACTCCCCACACCTTGGGATGAGGAGGTGTAACCTGCCCCTGCATTCTGATGAAGAAACCCCAGACGTGCTAAGGGGCGTGTGTGTGCAGTCACACACACAGGGTGAGGGAACATGGCCTCCTAGCCACTGCATAAAGGTGTGTCTGAGAGACGGAGACAGTAGGGAGAGTTCCTGTGTGGACTCCTTTGTGGCTGAGGATGAACAGCAGCCAAGTGGGAAGGCTGCACAGAGCCACGTTTCTGGCTGATGTTCAAAAAGAACAAAAAGCAGGAAAGACAATCTCAGACGCCTGATGTTGAATACCAAACCAAGGGACAAAAAACTTTTTCCTAAAGGTCCAAAGAGTAAATATTTTAGGCTTGCAAGTCATATGGTCTCTGTCTCAACTGCTCAGCTTAGATGTTGTAGGGCAAAAACAGCCAGGGGCAATATGCAAACAAATGAATGTGGCTATATTCCAATAAAACATTATTTACAAAAACAGGGGGCTAGCCCCCAGCCTGTTATTTGCTGACCCCAGTCTCAAGCCAAGATCAAAGCAAAGGGGTAGACTAGGGATCTGAGCCAGGGTTAGAAAACAACAAAGCATATTACTCTGCCATTCTCCCAGCAAATGATCCTTTCTATAGCTTTTGGGACAAATGTACACCCTCAGCCCCATGATAAGAGCCAAGGGCTTTCGATAATGCTGCAACACCAAGTGAAGAGCTAACTCCTGAAGACAGTTCTGTCCTCCCACACGTGAGGAGAAGATATCACACCGCAACCTTGCCTGGGCCCACCTGCCAAGTGTGCAATGCTGGGCTGGGCTGCAGCTGACTGACCTGAGAAACTGCAGCGGGTGTGGCTCCTCATGAGCCTGGAAGAAGACATCAGTTGAGGACTTGAGACCCTCAAGGAACACAAGCTGTCCACGTTCCCGAGCCAAGGTCAGGCTGACACCCTAAACACAACAAAGGGGAGAATAAGGTACCTTGTGCTTTGTGGGGGAACCCATCAGAAAGGCCAGATGCCAGCTCAGAAAAGAGCACAAGACGTGTTTCAAACTCTGCAAAAGTGTACCCATCCCCTGCATATGGACCCTTGTCTTCCTTCCCCTGGATGCTCCCAATCCACAGTCCTCATTCTGTTTTCAAATGTGTATTTTCATTTAATTGTCAATTTTTTTTTAAAAAAACTTACATTCTTTTGTTTATATATTTATTTTTATGATTACCCAATACTGGTTTTTAATTTACAATAGTAATACAAAGTTTCATTTCTAAATGCCTGTATTTATAAAATTAAGTACATTTTAAAGCAAGTAAGAAGTAAATGATATTAATAAGGCACTGGGAGGCCAGATGCAGTGGCTCACAACTATAATCCCAGCACTTTGGGAGGCCAAGACAGGAGGATTGCTTGAGGCCAGGAGTTCAAGACCAGCCTGTGCAACACAGCAAGACCCCATCTCTACAAAACATTTCTTTAAAAAAATTAGCTGGGCATGGTCATGCTGTAGTCCCAGCTACTTGGGAGGCTGAGGTAGGAAGATCACTTGAGCCCAGGAGTTGAAGGTTACAGTAATCTATGATCAGGCCACTGCACAGCAAGAACCCATCTCTAAAAAAAAAAAAGGAAAGAAAAAACAAGACAATGGGTGAATGATCAAAGTCTGGAAAATGCTGCTGTAGGAGAAAGGGCCAGACTTTTGGCTTTGTTTACCTATCACTGACATGGGACCTCAAGGTTGTTCTGAGGTGTTAAAGAACACAACTCATGGAGTACAACTGTCAGGCTGCCTGAAATACAATAAGAACTCATGATAAGTAAGTTTTCTCTTCTCTTTTCCTTTAACCAAAGTGTTCCCATGAAAGGGCAACATGAACTCTTGATGCTCTTCTAGCTCAGGGGTCAGCAAACTTCTTCTGTAAAGGGCCAGGTAGGCTTTACAGGCCATACAATCTCTGTTGCATACACTCATCTCTGTTGTTGTATAGTGAAAAGAGCCACAGACAATTTGTAAATGTAGAGTATGGCTGTGTTCCAGTAAAACTTTATTTTTGAGAAACAGGGAATGTAGAAATTTAGTCCTGATCTAGATGAGGACTTCTTAAATATGGTTCTTTGTGAACCACCAACCAATTAAAAATCCCTTGCAATACCTGATTAAAATGCAGATCCCTGGGCCCAACTTCAGACCTCCAGAACGAAGGCAGGTCCCAGGATCTGCATTTCAACAAACACCCTAGGGACAGTGATGCATTCTAGTAATAAATATGCAACCCACTGCTCCATTTGTGCAGAAACAAGTTCACATGGAAACCTTTAGACTGTCCATGCCCCTAGACCAGGTCTCAATTACTCATTCACACACCAGATGCCCAATATCCTCACTATCCAACACCATTTGCTCCAACAGCCACCCCTGACAGAGAAAAAGACTCTTGATCTTCAGCTTTGTTCATGCTCATCACCAGCCTTCTTATGTGAATATAATAATATGCCATGAGTATGGAAGCTCATACCCTAGTACTTCACATGCTAAGTACTGTGCATGCCATTCCTGCCATGTTGATGATGAATCAAAAATAAAAGAAAAAGTAGCCAATCTGGACACAGCTTTCTCACCCAGAAACACAGATGCTATGGCCATAGAGAAATGCTTTAGAAACGGAATGCAACGTGTGTTCTTGACATGACTGTTCTCCCTGAGCTCATGTCCTAACCTCAGGAACTTCTTCCTTCTCTGCAAAGGATGGGAAAGAGAGAGTCTACTGTTCTCTCAGCCCCTTATTTACTTTTCCCCAACAGAGAAGAGGCAGTGACTTGGCCCAACACTAAGACTGGCATTTTTAAACATCACTGCTGATGGGTGGCCTGCTTCTCTCCTTCTCTAAGGCTGGCCTGTACCCCCATCCACAAAAAAACCCAGCCCATCTCCTTTCAGCTCCCATTTTTCCAGGCAGTAAGTCAGTCCACCTGGTCACAGGTAATGGCCCAGGCTAGGTCAGTTCACCAGCCTCTTGGCCATCTTATTCTTTTCTCCCTGCATTGATGAGGTGAGGGGCAAGCAACAAAAGTGCCTCTCCCCACACTGGGATCTCAAGCCCTAGACTTAGGGAAAGACAGTTGGAGGCACCCAATTTCACAGCAGAGTAAGGTGCAATCTCCAACCCAGCAGAATCAAGATTAAAGCCCACACTGAGAAGGAGAAACCCTTAACTGGTCCAGAATCAATAGAGAAGTGTTTGATTAATTAACACCTACAAACAGCAGGCCTCATTCTACAAATTCTCAACTAATAAAACATGCTGAGATGCCGCCATAGCCCTTCAGATAAAGTGTTCAGAATCTCAAGATTTCCTTCTTCCATCTTTTGCTAAGTTCTCTACAACCCAAACAGGAAAGCCCAGCCTTGGACCACGCTCACATGTGCGTTGCACATGTACTCACTCAGGGAACCTCACCACAGAGTTCTAAGATACCTACCAGCTTCTGTCCCACGATGTTGTAGTGGCTGAAGGACTGGATGAGTGCCACAAAGCAGACTTTACAATTAGCTAGAAAACAAAATAAAATGATTTTTAATAAATCTACTTACAACCAGTCTCACAGACTTCATACCTCTGGAAACAAAAGCACTGAGGCAGATCTAGAGACCAAAAGGCCTTGCACCCTGGCACACCCAATTTGATTCTAAGATGTACTTTTTTCTTATTTAAGTTATGCCTTATTTCAATGATTCTGAGCTGTATTTCTGTCTGATGTATTACTAGGTAGTTAATTTTGTTCTATTGTAAATAGTGTCTTTTTTCCTGTTTATTGTTGGTATATAGGAATACACCTGATTTTTTTAACTAGTCTTTCTTTTTCAAATGTTTAATTTTTTATTTTTAGTTATTATAGGTAAAACTGGTCTTTTATCCAACAGGAAATAAGAGAGGCACAAAGAAGCTCCAGCTACTTGACTGAAACTTATTAATTCTAATAATTTATCTGTAGATTCTCTTGATTTTTCTAATGCTGACAATCACATCATCTGAAAAAGAAAATCACTTTCAAAGCTGTGAATTATTACTATTATTATTATAACTATGAGTGCCAAAGGTCTAGCTTGTATCCCAGCCTCACAAAGTACATACTCAAGGAGAATCCACTGATAAATGAGTCTTTTTTTCATTTGGCTATTTTCTTTTTCTAATCTATTTCCATATGTAAACTGCAGTGGCCATGTTCTTTAGGAAGCATAAGCGTCAATAGTGCCAAGTGCCTGGAGATCTCAAGATACTTAAGAACTAAGGAGCAACTAAATCAGGGGGCCACAAAAGGACCTCCCTGAGACAGTGCCTGCACAGTGTGTGGGGAAAGGGAAGGTAGGACATGGAAACAGTGAGCACATGCCATTCTTTGGCAGGGTTGGGGAAGGAACAAGATGGTCCAGTACTCTGTTACCTAATAAAATGGTGCCCTGGTTACCCAAACACCAAAGCCCTGGCTAGTAAATGCTATTCTCATTGCTTCCTGAAACAGTTTTGGTTTTTGTTTGATTTTTTTGCTTTGGGTTTCTTTTCTACAGCATCAATGAGTCCCATACCTTTGAGGTAGAAGGAGAGAAAGTGGTGCACAAGGAAACTGCCATCTGTCTTGGCATCACAGAGTAGAGTTAGTTTCCCCTGAAAGTGACAAGGAACACAAAAAGGTGAATTAGACTCCTTGGAAAAAGGTAAACTCAGTGTAGACATCTAGTCAATCAGGTCCACCATAAATTACTACACCTACAGAGTGTAATTTTTAATGATATATATGCTAAGTTTGATATATATGCTATGATATATATGCTAAGAAAATAAGTTAGAATTATGGAAAAATCAATTACTAAAGTTATCAGTATTAAGTTACTCATGATAGGTAAGCATACCTCAGCCTCCACTTTCTCAAGGCAAAACAGAATAAAATTCCTTCTCTTCCTTACTCCTCACCTTAGTAATCAGGAACCAGTCTCAGGGAAAATTAGATCCTCAACAAAGGATGCTTTTACCATCAGACGACAATGAAAACTGCCAGGATTGGAAGGAACCTTCAAAAAAGTTTTCTGATCTAACTTCCTATTTCGAATTCTGATGCCATTCTGTCCTACAGGGTAGGTGAGAGGGGAGGCAGTAGTTGTTGATGGAGACCTACAACAACAAAATTCTCCCAATGGCCCAGCTTCAGTCAGAGCTCCGATCTTGAAGATCCCTGGAAAGACCTCCAAAGATGGTCTCTGCAGTGCCTGGTTGCCCTGCTCCAGCCATCTCTAGTTCTGTTGGTGAGAGGGAAGGTCAGGATCCCGTGGTACCACACATGCCACTTCCTTGCCATGTGACCTTAGGCAAGTGCCTATCTTCTCTGGTCATTGGTTCTTTTCACTTATAAAATATGAAAGATCGCACCATCAGATCTTTTTTTTTTTTTTTTTTTGATTTTTTTTTTTTTTTTGAGACAGAGTCTCACTCTGTTGCCCAGGCTAGAGTGAGTGCCATGGCGTCAGCCTAGCTCACAGCAACCTCAATCTCCTGAGCTCAAAGGATCCTCCTGTCTCGGCCTCCCGAGTAGCTGGGACTACAGGCATGTGCCACCATGCCCGGCTAATTTTTTCTATATATATTTTTAGCTGTCTATATAATTTCTTTCTATTTTTAGTAGAGATGGGGTCTTGCTCTTGCTCAGGCTGGTCTTGAACTCCTGAGCTCAAACGATCCACCCACCTCGGCCTCCCAGAGTGCTAGGATTACAGGCGTGAGCCACCGCGCCCGGCCAGCACCATCAGATCTTGAGGGTTACTCCCAGTGCTGTCATTCCCTAGTGCCCACTTGAATCCTCCATTCCCTCACTCTGAGAGCTTTGAAAGTGCCAGTAGTAATTGGCAAGGTAATCAGAGCCACCTGGAGGCTTGGACAGACTGCTGGGCAACTAAAATCCACAAAGATCTACTCAAGAGTTACAATTTGCCTGGCACTATGGGTCATAAAAAGGCTTTACACACATGTATCCTGGCTGCCTGAAGGAGCCTACCATTTCATTAGGAAGACAAAGGCTATGAAAGATATGCTCCTGAAAGAGGTAACCCCTGCGTTAAAGTGCGAAAGATCTGGAGGTGCCCCAGAGTGTGAGGAGTGGACAAAACAGTAGCCGGGCTGTGGTGCCGAAGGTGGACTTGATGCAGCACAATGTTAGCTGCTTGCAGCTTTAATCAGCTCAATTAGAGACCACGAGGATAAAGCGTAAGAGGAGGAGCAGCGTTCAATACAGCATGCCGAGTGCTCCGAGGTGGTTAAGCACCTGGTCCCGTTAGGATGGCGGAGAATCGAACTCTCCTCTGGGCTCCTAGGATCCCCCACCCAATGACCACGCGCAGGGCTCCCCGGTACATGTCTGTGAATACAAGCCAACCCAATTAGCGAACATGCTTCCTAGGGACTTTTAAGGGCACGCACGGCCTCTCAGAGCATGCGAGAAGGTCTACAGGCCCACCTTCGGCGGGCACAAGTCTATAGCTCCAGCCCCGGCCGGCCCACTACGGACTACAACTCCCAAGTGCCCAGTGCCCGCGGCCTTCGCGCCTTTCCCATCGGCTCCTACGGGCCGCGTCCCGGATGCAGTATGCCGCCACGCTCCCAGGACCCGCCCCCTTCCGGGCCGGGCGACATCTTACCTGCTCCGCCCTGTCGGGGGTGATGTTGAGAAGGTTATTGAGTTCCGGGAACATCCCGAGCTCCGGGAACTAGCACTCTGGATGAGAAGCTGGAGTGCCGCAGAGACGACGGAAGCTGGAGAGCGACATAAACCCACGAGCACCAGTCTCGAGCGAAGGGGCGCGCGTGCGCAATGCCACCTCTAGGAGTCTGCGGCGGCCAATCAGACGGGCGTCTCGTTGGGGCCAATGCTAGCGCACGCGCGTAGACGCGTATCACGTCCATGGTGGTGGGGGGCGGTCTCTTGTGTGGCTCCCTGCGGTCCCAACTAGCTAGGCTAGTTCCTGGTGGGTCCGCGAGGCTCCCGACCCCTCCTAGTGGTCCCCAAGGTCCCGCGTGACCGGGTCTCCTCCTCCTCCCCTTAACCTCTCTGTCTGTTCAGCCCCAGGCCTCCGTACCTCCACAAGTGGTTGTCGAGCTTTGTCTGTGTGTCCCACACTGCTAGGAGCTTGGGCTACATCAGTGAAGGACACTGGCGAAGATGCCTGCCCTGGCGGAAGCAGAAAACAAGCATAATAAACACAGATTATATCTTGAACACGTCTATGGAGAAAAGCAAAAGCAGGATAAGAGAGTAGCAGTGGGGATAGGGGTAGGTTTCAGAATTAAAGAGGTTGTCAGGGTAGCCCTCGCTGAGCAACTGTGATTGGAACATGCGCTGTATGCCCCTCCTCAGGGCCTTTGCACTTTTTCCTTCTTCCTAGACTGCTCCTTTTCACAGATACTCAGCCAATTAAGAAGTCCACCACTTCCCTTAGGTCCTTGCTCAGATGTCACTTTATCCATGAGGACTTCCCTGAGCACCCTACTTAAATCACACACTGTCTCTTCCCGAACACTTCTTTTTCCTTGCTTTTATTTTTTCCATAACATTTATGTCTATTATACTGTATGTAGTTTTGTTCTAGCTCAATCAGCCTCACATCACCAAGGACAAACATGTAATTCCACCAAAGTCAAGTTTATTGACTCATTGCAATGAAGGAGATAGCACACCAGTGTAGTCCTGGGGCCTGTCACAAGAGGAAAAGTTTGCCATATGATTTGGAAAGGAGTAGAGTTCAGGTGAAATTTAAATGAAGCAGTGTTTTGATAGACTCAAAGCAAAGCACAGCTGTGTGTAAAGGGGTCATAATCTGGCCTGGACTGCAAAGTGGCCCCAGGGTCCTGTTTCTGTGGAAACTACAATGTTAAGATAGATGTGGAATGTAGTCACTTATCTGAAGCTTTGCACCTGGGATGGAAATTGAGGCTGCTTCTCTGTGTCAAGGTGACTTAGACCCTGCACCCTAGAATAGGATGTTTCATGCTTACTAAGTGAGAAAGACAAAAACAGGCACTGACATCCAGGACTTGGCCTGGCACACGCAGCTAGGTCTTGGTGTTCTCCTGTTGACCATAAATAATTTCACAAAACATCAACAGACTGATTGTGATGGATCAAAACAAAACTAGACCACTCTGTAATCTTGTTGACTACAAAACATGAACATTGTCCAAGCCACAAACTACCAAACATCTCTTTTCCCAGGTATTAAGAGAATTGCTTCTTTACCAATTACAGCTTTAGCCTGATACAAGTACTTTATCAGATACAAGCTTTGCAAAATACCTCACTATAGATAAGATTTATTAAGATGTCCCATCATAGAATTCACCCCACTCTCTGACAGTTTCCATTCCCAGAACAAAACTATGAATCCTTAAACCCTCCCCCAAATCACCTAACAAGCCCAAGTCCTATAATTATTATCTAACACTCTCTTAATGAGTCGTCCCATGATTCCCTATGGTGTGTATTCTCCCTCACAGCAATGAGTAATAAACTTAACTTTTTCAACAACAAGTGTGTTCCCAGTGGTTGTTGCCTGGAGTAATTGACATACGATTTCAAACAGCAACATTTTCATTTTAGAGAACAGAGTTTTTTAGTAAGAAAGCAGTAGTTGCTCAAAGAAAGGGATTATTATGAGACTACAACAGGAGCATATCCTTGAGAAAAATGTTGTTTGCTGTTAAAACTGGCTTTATCTCTGTTGATGAATAGCAGGACATGTTTTTACAGTTTGAGCTAATTTTACCTTTCTTGTTTATTTGAACCTTCATACTAGAAGGTAGGAAGACTGAGATTTTTGCCTGTCTTATTTGCTGATATTTCCTCAGTGCCTAAAAAGAGTGCCAGGCACATAGCAGCTGCTCATTTTGAGGGAATGAATGTATGTGTTTTTCTGCAACTTGATTTATTTGTTCAGTGTTGTATTTGTGAGAATCATTCATGTAGAGATGTATAAAGGGGGATTATTCATTTTCACTGTTAGATTTCATTTATCCATTCTCCTGTCAGGCATTTGCACTGCATCCAGATTTTTGCTATTATGGAACAATGCTTTCATGAATATTCTTATACATAAAACTTAGTGCACATGTGCAAGACTGTCCCTAGGGAATAAAACCAGAGATGGAAAAGCTGCACACCTTCAACTTTACTCCATAATGCCAATATTTTCCAAAATGGTTGTAACATTTTACATTCCCACCATCAATGTATAAGAGTTCCAGTTCCTTGACAATACATCATATAGTCAATCTTTGCAATTTTAGCCATTCTAATGGGTGTGTACTGGTATCACATTGTGCTTTTAATTTGCATTTCCCTAGTGATGAATGATCTTGAACATCTTTTCATGTGCTTATTTGCCAACCATATACCTTTGGTAAAGTTTCTGTTCAAATATTTTGCCCTTTTTAAAAATTGAGTTGCTCATCTTCTTATTATTGAGTTGCGAGAGTTCTTTATATATTCTGAATATAAATCCTTTATTAGATATGTGCTTCTCAAAAATTTTCTCCCAGTCTGTGACTTGTCTTTTCATTCTCGTAACAGTGTCTTGAAAAACGGCTTTAAATTTCAAGAAAGTCCAATTTATCAATTTGATCTTTTATGGGTTGTCTAAGAAAACACAAGATAAAAATGTTTTCTGCTATGTTTTCCTCTAGACATTTTATAATTTTAGATTTTACATTTATGTCTATGATCTATTTTTACTTAATTTTGTATAAAGTGCAAGTATAAAGTTTTCTTTCTTTTTTCTTTTGCATATAAATATACAACTGTTCCTGCACTTTTTAGACTATTTTTTTCTTTACTGTACCACATTTGCACCATTGTAAAAAAGCAATTGTCTATAAATAAGTGGATTTACTTCTGGACTCTGTTCTGTTCCATTGATCTATTTCTCTATCTTTACACCAATATCATGCTGTTTTTATTAATGTAGTTTTACAATAAATTCTTCAAATCAAGTAATATCAGCCCTCCAAGTGTTCTTTGTTTTTTAAAGTTGTTTTGGCTAGTCTAAAGTTGTATTATATTTCCATATGAATTTTAGACACAGCTTGTCGATTTCTACAAAAAAAATGCCTAGCCTGCTGGAATTTTGATTGGGATGGCACTGAATCTGTAGACTAGTTTGGGGATAATTGATATGTTAACAATATAGAGTCTTCCAAGCTATGAACAAACTTTATGTCTCCATTTATTTAGGTCTTTAATTTCTCTAAGCAATATTTTGTAGTTTCCAGTAATCATGTCTTCCACAACTTTTGTCAGATTTAGCCTAAGTATTTCATACTTTTATGCTATCATAAATGGTATTCTTAAATTTCTTTGTTGCAAATATATAGAAATACAGTTGATTTTTGTATATTGTTCTTATCCTGCAAACTTGATTATTAATTCTAGTAGCTTCATAATGACTCCCTTGGATTTTCTGTGTAGATGATTGTGTTGTCCATGAATAAAGACAGTTTTACTTCTTCCTTTCTAATCTAGATGCCTTTGATTTCTTTTTCTTACTTGAGTGCACTGCTAGAAATGATGGGAGCAGACATCTTTGTCTTATTTCTGATCTTAGGGGAAAGCATTCAGTCTTTCACCATTAAATACGATGCTAACTGTAGTTTTTTCATGGATGCCATTTGTCAGGTTTAAAAAGTTCCCTGCTAATCCTGGTTTGTTTAGTCCTTTTATCCTTTTTGACACTCCTTTCCCCAGCCTTGGGTAGTTTCCTAGGATGCTGAATACGTGAGGAGGACCCTCTGCAGGTCTCCAGATTCTCTGTGCAACACTCCTCTCTGATACTCTGTCCTATGTCCTCTGTCCTATGAATGCTAGCTACCTTGCTCTCCCCAGGCTCTTAGCTCCATCTTTTCAGCTCAGGGAGTATTGCAGGCTGCACCTTAGTTCTACCTCCCTGTTTGGAAACTCTTTCAAGGCAGTGAGCTTAGACAATTATTGGGCTCACCTCATTATTTTCCCACCTCTCATGGATCATGTCCTTTGTAGCCTGACGTCCAAAGTCTTGAAAGTTGTTGTTTCATACAGTCATATTTTTTCGGTTGTTTTAAGCAAGAAGATAAATCTAATCCTGGTTTCTCTGTCTGGGAATCAGAAATGGAAATCTGTGGATTATCTTTTTGTATTTGTTTTTGTTTTTATGAGACAATGCCTTGCTGTGTTGCCTAGGCAGGACTGCAATAGCATGATCAGAACTCACTGCAGCCTTGAACACCTGGGCTCAAGCGATTCTCCTGCCTCAGCCTCCTAAATAGTTGGGACTACAGGTATGCAGCACCACGCCCAGCTATTTTTTTTTTTTTGTAGAGACAGGTTCTTGTTATATTGCCCAGGCTGATTTCAAACTCCTGGCCTCATGTGGTTCTCCCTGCTAGACCGCCCAAAGTGCTGGGATTACAGGCATGAGCTACCATGCCCAGCCCAGATTATTTTTTGATGGACCAAAATTTAGCAACATTTTCCTTAACTGTTTGAGCATATTGAGTCTTCTTTAAGAAGATCTTTCTTACTCCAAAGATTATAAAAATATCCCCCTATATTTTCTCTAAAAAGTATAAAGTATTTCTTTTCACATTTAAGCCTTTAATCCAACTATAATTGATTTTTGTGTTTGGTACAAAGTAAGGGATATATAGATCAATTTTGGAATAAGCATGTTGCATTTAACCTTGCTAGTAAATTTTTTTTTTTTTTTGAGACATGGTCTCACTCTGTTGCCTGGGCTAGAGTGCAGTGGTTCACTGAAACCTCAAACTTCTGGGCTCAAGCTGTCCTCCTGCCTCAGCCTCCAGAGTAGCTAGAATTAGAGGTGCGCACCACTATACCTGGCTAGGTTTTCTATATTTTGTAGAGACAGGGTCTTGCTCTGTTGCCCAGGCTTTGGTTAGTTTTTGTAGTAAATCTTTAGATACAGTTTGGGGATAATTGATATCTTTTTAAATATAAACTATTGACTCTTCCTATATTTATCTATTCTTGTATTGATAGCGATGGGTTAGTCCTCATTTTTTTCCCTATTTGAAAGATGCCCTTGTGAACAGACTCAACTATGTCACTTGGTACACATTTGTGAGAATTCCTCTAGGATATGTATCCTATTAATAGTAGAACTGTTGGGTTATAGGCAAAGGTGTGAATTTACCATGAATCTAATAAAGCTAATCTATTATTTATAATGTTGTATTTTCTTAAAGAAAATCTTCCCACCCCTAATTCTCTAAGTTTTGGGTCCCAAAATACCTGGATTTGCCCCTAGTCAGTTTATGCACATGTTGAACAGTCCTATGCAACTGTGGAGAATTCAAACAGAAGGATTTGATGCAGGAAATTGAGTAAAAGAGTGTTGGAAGGACTGGAGGAACCAAAGAGGGAAGGGAATTTTACATAGCAGTTAGGAAGCTGGTCCCTCCCCTAGGCTGGAGTGCTCTCCTCAGTACTGGAGGGGCTGGAGGCCTGCAAACCACACCTTCCAGACTGCTCTGCCAGCTGGATTCTAGCTCAAGTCTGCCAGGGAGACACTGGCAGCAGACTAGGAGGCAGGAAGAAGGAAGAGCATCTTTTCTGCTACTGGTGACTCCTCTGATAGGGTCAGCATCAGTGGTGAGTGACTGTGGGCTGCAGCAGTGCTGTGACAGTTCAGTTGCAGCAGCAGGAGTGAGTGCAGGCTCCGAGGTTCTGGCAGCAACAAAGGCAGCAGCCATGCCTCCTGTGGCTCTGCGCCTCCCATTTCTCCCTCTTTGTCCACAGTCCTCTCATGCCCTCGGTCCACCATCACATCTCTAGCTCCGTTTTGATCCACTGGCCTGCAACATGTCCATTTTCTTTCTGTTAGGTCGTGTCTTCCCAGCTCCAATGCCTTCCCTCCCTAGGAGGAACCCGTGACTGTGCCCTTGAACTCAGAGCTCTCTGGCAAGTGCCTTCGGTGTCTTCTTGTTGGCCTCCTGAGAGTGACACCTGATCTACAGCTCCCAGCCCTGGATGCATCCTTCAGTCCCACTTCTCTTCTTCTGGGTGTTGGTGACCATCACGACTGGAAAACGGCAACGGCCCTGCCCAACCCCACTTCGAACACTACTGCATCGGTTCCCTTTGCCTCCCTGTCTCTGAGTTGAGGAGGTCTTGCCTCCTCAGTGCTGCCTGACACCTCCACCGTTTGTGACAAAAGAGTTTTCACAGTCCAGAGTTGAAGGTGAGTCCATAGACCGACCACAGGCAAAAGAAATAGAAAGCTGGAAGCAGGCTCAGGTTATCTCCAGCACGCCCGCCAGGGGGCGGTAGACGTTGGCTAAAGCTGCCGAGGAACAAGCTGGCGTTGGCCAGCATGCGGGACTCTGCCTGCTGCCCTCAGAGGTCAGGATCTGCAGCGCCTGGTCTGGCCGCCTCCACTCCCCACACCGCCCTGCCCCCGCCCCGGCTCGCCCTTAGCTCCCCTCACTGGAAGCCCCGCGGTGGACTCCCTAGGGCTCTCCTGCTCCAGGCTCTCCCTCTCTCAGGAATGTCCCCACTGCCCCCACCGCGACCCTCCCACTCAGAGCCCAAGCCCGAGTGCCTGAGTGTCCGGGCCTGCACACCTGGCTGCGGCTGCCTGACTCTCCCGCTGCTCACTCGCTGCAGGCCCCGCCGCCGCCCCGCTGCTGCTCCAGGTCTCAGGGTCTGAGCTTCTGTTCCTGCTGTCTCCAAGGCTCTCCCCGCAGATACCTGCAGGGCTCACTGCCTTGAACTTCAGGTCTCTGCTCCATGCGGCCTTCCCCGGGCACACCGTGTGGTGCTCACGAGGTTGCTCCATCAGATCCCCTTCTGAGGGGGGCTGCGGGAGGAGCAGTCCTCAGACACCCTCCAGCTCTCTGTTCATCCAGGGCTGCCTGGGGCCTCGCCTGAGGTCACACCCTGCCCAGGGCAGCCTGAGTAGGGCGAGGCTGTAAGGGACTGACAATTTCGGTCCCATGTGGGACTCTCTGACAGACTATATCCCTTTGTTGGGCTTCCATCACCATTCAATTCAACTTCTTCCCTTTGTTGGGCTTCCACCAAGGTTCAAGTTCTCCCTCTGCCCAATCCTGCTTCCTCTCCCCTCCTTTCACAGGTGTTGGCCCCAAACTCCACGTCAGCATTGGCTTCTGGAGAACCCACCTGCGGCCCTCCCCCACCGCCGTCGCCCACCTGCTTTCTTCTCTCCCAGAGCACTTCTCCATCTAACGCACAATTCAGTTTGCTTCCCAGTGCCCTTCCTCACTAGAACGTAAGCTGGGTGAGGGCAGGGATTTTTGTCTCCTTTCTTCTTCTTCTTCTTTTTTTTTGGAGATAAAGTCTCGCTCTGTTGCCCAGGCGAGGGTGCAGTGTTGTCATCATAGCTCATTGTAGTCTCAAACTCCTGGACTCAATGATCCTCCTGCCTCAGCCTTCCAAGTAGCTGGGACTACAGGTGTGCACCACCACACCTAATTTTTGTATTTCTTATAGAGACAAGGTCTCACTATGTTGTTCAGGCTGGTCTCAAATTCCTGGCCTCAAGTGATCCTCCCAAAGTGCTGGGATTACAGGTGTGAGCCACCATGCCCAGTCATCTTTTCTTTAGTAATATATCCCTAGCACCTAGAAGAGTACTTCTGACTCAGTAGGTACTAAATAAGCGTGATGAATGAATGAGACAGGACCTGTGGTCAATCTGGTACAGCTAGAGGAAGACGTGCTTACCAGAGAGGTGCAAAAGATGACAGAGGAGTGAGCTGAGAGATAAGTTCACTTACTTGGAAGGAAACCACAGCAGGGAGTGAGACAGAAGTAGGAGAGACCTGGGCAGGGGTGTGTCGTCAAAGTGGAGGAGTCTGCTAGAGTCTGGGAAAAGCTGGCAGAGTGTCTCCAGGACTATGCACCTAAGGGACAGGTGACTGGAACAATCGTCTATCAGTTTCTGTCTCCACTGGTCTAGGGTCAACCCCAGTAGTGTCAATCACCTGCACCCTGCAGCTATTCCAGCTGTTCGCTGAGCCTGCCCCCACCCAGTTGTCGGAGGAGCCTCGGGGCACACAAAACTCATGCTCAGGTGAGAGGCTGAGTGCACAAAGGAAGTCAACTCTGACAGCAAAGGACAGTCGGAGCTGGTATGTCCACTATGAGAGGAAGGCAGGGGCCACAGGTGGGAGTGAAGCAGTCAGCGTATGGTTTAGATGAGGCACCAAAACCACAGCACTGGCTGCATTAGGAGGGGTGGGCAGGAGGCTGGGAGGGGCTGAACCAGGCCCGGCAGTGGGGACTAAGAGAGGCTGGAGGAGTGACAAGACAGGGGGATGAAGGCTAAGAGTGGGGGGCCATCACTGGCAACACAGGAGCACTGGGAGGAGGGGTCAGGGCAGGTTTAAACTGATGTGTTCGAGGCCTGGAGGGACCAAGGTGGCTATGTCCAGCAGCCCTGCATGGGAGGCTGGCGTCCAGTTAGTGGTCTGGGTCGGAGACTGGGGGGGGATCTTTCACTGTTTTGGCTTGAGAGTGAGGAAGGCCATCTCTCTGGGCCCTACCCGTATTTTCTCTGAAATCTCAGAGAATCTTTAAGGTGCTCGTTAGCTCTGGGAAGCTGGTTAAGCTCTGATGGGACTCCCAGATTCTCCATGCCCGGGCAAGGCAGGGCCTCTCCCTGCTCCCTCGGGCTTCACCCATTACCCCTGCCGGGGTGAGTGAATCTATACCAAACCCGCACCTGGGGCCCTCACCCCCAGCCCTGGCCTGCCCAGATTCGGAATGGAAAAGAACAGGGGCCCCTGTCAGGCTGCTCGACACCAGGCACAGATAAAGCAGGTGTTCGGTCTGGGCTGCCCTTTGGGGGCTTTATGAGACCAAGAGGAAGAGAAGTCACTGTTTAAAATCTCAAACTGCCACCTGGGCCCCTGAGAAGACTGGGTGGCTTTGTGTGGACAGGCCAGGCAGGGTTGGAACAAGACGTAGAAACAGAGAGCAGTGACATGCGCTGCAGAAGCAGGGCTGTGAGAAGCCTGGGGCCGCGGGCACTGGCATTGTGGCACCAGCAGCTGCCAAAGGACTTTAAAGGACAATGATATCTAATATTATACACTTTTTAAGCCCTTCTGTGGTGTGACCCTGCCTCAACTCCAAGCCCTTGATACAACTGGCTCTATCTGCAGAGCCCTACTGGGAGGGGGGTGAGAAAATTTGGAGGCAGAGGCCCTCTTTCTTTTCTTTTCATTATATTTTCTCAACCTAAAACTGCTCTAAAAATATATTTCCATTTACAATAACATCAAAAAGAATAAAATATTCTTCTTTTAGTTACTTGAAAATATTTAGGAAAAAATTTAACAAAGCTTTTACACTAAAAATAAACTTTGTTCAAAGAAATGAAAGGAGACCTAAATAATGAAAAGATAACTTCTTCTTTGTAAATGTAGGTATAATGAAAATCTCTCATCAAATAGAGAATATAAATAAATAAATTTTTTTAAAACAATCAAATGGAAATATGACAACTGAAATGAAAATTTTACTAGATGTTCTCAACAGTAGATTTTAACTGGCAGAAGAAAAACTCAGCAAACTTGAAGGTAGATCAATAGAGATTACGCCATCAGAAGAACAGAAGGAAAGAAGAATGAAGAAAAATGAAATAGCCTCAGAGTAATGTGGGACACTGTTAAAAAATACATCAATATATACATAAGAGAGTACCAGAAGGAGAGGATAAAGAGAAAGGAGCAGGAAAAAATACTCTAAGAAATAATGGCTGAAAATTTCTGAAATTTGCTGAAAAACATTAATCTACACATCCAGGAAACTCAATGAAATCTTAGCAGGATAAATACAAAGAGACCTGTTGCTGCGGCTCACACCTGTAATCCCAGCACTTTGGGAGGCTGAGGTATTAGAATTGCTTGAGTCCAGGAGTTTGAGACCAACCTGGGCAATATAGCAAGCCCCCTGTCTCTACAAAAAATATGAAAAATTAGCCAGATGTGGTGGTCCACACCTGTAGTCCCAGCTACTTAGGAGATTGAGGTGGGGGTATTGCTTGAGCCCAGGAGTTCAAGGCTATTGTGACCTGTGATTGGGTCACTGTACTCCAGCCTGGGCAACCACAGCAAGACCCTATCTCTAAACAAAAACAAAACACACACACACAGAGATCCATGAACAGAAACATCTTAGCAAAAATGCTGAAGGAAAATCTTGAAAGCAGCAAAAGAAAAACAACTCATCACTTAGAACTGAATGCCAATAAGACTAACAGCTTGTTTCTTATCAGAAACAATGAAGGCCAGAAGGAGTAGGAAAGCATACTCAAAGAGCTCCCCCCAAAAAAGTCAATCAAGAATTCTATATTCACACATATTCAACTATTATGTACCTATAATAATTAAAAATAAAAAAGAATACTATATTCAGCAAAACCACCTTTCAAAATGAAGGGGTAAGAACACTCCCAGATAAACAAAAGTGAGAGAACTTGTTGCCAGCAAACCTGCCTTACAAGAAATACTAAAGGAAGTTCTTTTAGGCTGAAAGCAAATAACACCAGACATAATTTGAATCCATAATTTTTTCCAGTGTTTTCACTGCTTTTATAGAGAGACAAATTTTTGGAGGACTTTACTCTGCCATCTTTGCTGACATCCTTATAATATTAATAAATTTTGAGTCAGGAAGTGTGAGTCCTCCAACTTGGTTCTTCTTTTCAAGATTGTTTTGGCTATTCTGGTTTCCTTACATTTCAAATGAATTTTAGAATCATCTTGTCAATTTCTACAAAGAAGGCAGCTGGGATTTTTGACAGCTATTGCATTAAATCTTCAGATCAATTTGAGGTGGATTGCTGTCTTAATAATATTTAGTATTCTAATCCATGAACACAGGATGGATATCTTTTCATTATTTAGGTCTTCTTTAATTCCTTTCAACGTTTCTTGTTTTCAGTGTAAAGTCTTGCATTTGTTTTATTGAATTTTTTCCTAAATATTTTGAAGTAACTAAAAAAATAATGTTTTATTCTTTTTGATGCTATTATAAATGGAAATATATTTTTAGAGCAGGTTTAGGTTTACAAAATTTAATGAAAAATACAGAGTTCTCATTATCCCCTCCCCCACCACACATGCCCAGCCTCCTCCACTATTAATATCCCACTCCAAAGTGGTACATTTGTTACAGTTGATGAACCAACATTGATAAATTATTACCACCCAAAGTCCACAGTTTACATTAGGGTTCACTCTTGGTGTTGCAGTCTATGTTTTGACAAATGTATAATGACACGCTGATAGCATTATATTATCATACAGGATAGTTTCAGTGCCCTAAAAATCCCCTATGCTCCACCTAATCATTCCTCCCTCCCTCAAAACCTCTAGCAACCATAGATTTTTTTTTTTTTTTTTTTTTACTGTCTCCATAGCTTTTCCAGAATGTCACATAGTGGGAATCATACAATATGTAGCATTTTCAGATTGGCTTCTTTTGCTTAGTAATGTTTATTCAAGTTTACTCCATGTCATTCTGTGGCTTGATAGATAATTTACTTTGAGCATTGAATACTAATTCATTGTCTGGATGTTCCACAGTTTTCCATTCACCTATTGAAGGACATCTTGGTTGCTTCCAGGTTTGGGCAATTATGAATAAAGCTGCTATAAACATCCGTGTGTAGGTTTTTGTGTGGACATAAATTTTCAACTCATTTGTGTAAATCCAAAGAGCATGATTGCTGGATCGTGTGTTGAGAGCATGTTTAGTTTTGTAAGAAACTGCCAAACTGTCTTCCAAATGGCTGTACCATTCTGTGTTACCACCAGTTAATGAATAAGAGTTAATGAAATTATCTTTTTTTTTGTTTTCAGAAAGTTTTTTGCTAGTGTGTAGAAATACAACTGATTTTGTATATTAATCTTATATCCTGCAACTCTATTAAACTCATATATTAGCTCTAATAGTTGTGTGTATTCTTTAGGGTTTTCTATATTATCTATCAATATATATAATATATAAATTCATGGCATATACAAATAGAGATAATTTTACTTCTTCCTTTCCAATCGGTATGCTTTTTATTTTTATTTTCTTGCCTAATTGCCTGGACTAGACCTTCTAGTACAATGCAACATCAAGATTTACATTTCCAGCCCACAGTTCCCTCCAGCTACCTCCCTGACATCTCTACTTGGATGCTTAATAGGAGTCTCCAACCAACTCATGATCATCTTCCCAAAGCTGCTACTTCCACAGGCTTCCCTAGTTCTATCCCTCCCGTGTTGAAGTTAAGTTACCCTTCACTTCTCACTTTCTTTCCTCCCCACGTTGGAACCACCAGTAAAATCTGTTGTCTCAACCTTCACAGTACGTCCAGAATCTGACCACTTCCCACCAGCTTATGACTACCAGTCCACTCTGGGCCTCCAGTGCAGTAGGCTCCTAACCAGTCCTCCTGCTCCTACTCTTGCCCTAGCCTCAGCCAAGTGATCCTTTAAAAACTAAGTCAGACTGTATCTCCCTTCTGCTACGAACACTCCCATGGCTCCCACCACATTCTGAGAAAAGCTGCGACCCTTACAGTGACCTAAAGGACCAGGTTCCATTTCTAACCTCACCCTTCTAGTTAGTCTCCCTATCACTCACTCCTCTCCAGCCCCGTTGGCCTTCTTGCTGGTTCTTGAATGGGCCAGGTACTTACCTCCAACTCCTACTGGTGCCCTGTGCCTGGAATGCTCTTCCCTCAGGTACGTGAGCTGCACTTGATCACTGTCCACCCCCCACTTCAGGCCTTTGCACAAATGTTATCTCTGAGGCAGATTGTATGTTCCAAATGAGGCCACACCACTATCCCATTCCACATGTTTTTACAATGTGACATTGACACTCCATTGAGATATGGGCGGGCAGGGCTCTATATTTCCTTCCTTTGAATCAAAACAAAGTTCTGTAATTGCCTTGACCAAGAGCGTGGCAGAAGGGACACTATGATTTCCAAAGCTGGGTTAGTATTTCTATCTGGCTCTCAGACATGTCCTTTTGTAGGCTAGTCCTTTTGTAGCTGGGCCAGGATGCCCGGTTAATTTTTCTATTTTTAGTAGAGACGGGGTCTCACTCTTGCTCAGGCTGGTCTCAAACTCCTGACCTCAAGGGATCCTCCCGCATCGGCCTCCCAGAGTGCTAGGATTACAGGCTGATTACTTCTTTAATGTCTCCCCCACTAGGATGTCAACCCCCCACGGGCAGGGATTTTTGCCTGTCAAGTCTATTGCTGTATCCCTCGTGCCCAGACCAGTGATTTGCACATAGTAGGTGCTCAATATTTGTTCAACAAGTGAATGCCTACACCTAGTAAAACTACTGATGACACACGGGCATAATGAACACTAGAGTCTGGATGGTGGGTGTCTCTGGGTGGAGGAGGGGCAGCATACATGGAGGCTTTAGCTACATGTGTATTTTCTTCCTAAAAGAAAAAAGAACTACAGCAAATATGGCACGATGTTTCTGTTTGATAAAAACTGTGTTTGCCACATTATTCTCTTATTTTCCATGATAAAACTGTCTTCTATAAACAAGACTTGTACACGAATGTTCTTAACAGCTTTCTTTGTAGTAGACAAAAAGTGGAAACAAATCAAATGCCCATCATTTGGTGACTAGATAAGCAAACTGTGGAATATACTCAGCAATAAAAAGGAACAAATTACTGATACATTCAACACCCAGAGCCATGCTGCTGAGAGAAAGAAGTCTCCCCCGGAAGAGTGCATGCTGTGCTCCATGTCTAAGACATTCCGCAGCAGGCACAGCCAACCAGCGGTGGGCACGACCCAGCCCCCGTGCCTGGCTAGGGCAAGGCCCAACCCCCCAGCCTCTGGCCTCGCATTCCTCCTGCCAGTTCCAGTTTCCTCTCAGTCATGGCCTCGCCCTGGGCCTCAGTTTCCCCACAGGTAAATTCCCACAGAGGCTGGAATAGGTGACTGCTTCCTTCTATCCTGAAATTCCAAGGTCCTGTGACTCCCTTGTAAGCCACGGCTGCCCCAGGAAATCCCCTGTGCCAGCCTGCGACTGGCTCAGGCCTCTATGGCAGGGTGAGGGTGTCCTCTCTGGGCACTGGAGCTCTGGCCTCAGGCAGATCTGGACAGGGCTGGATGCCAGCACCCACCAGAAGTGGGCCCGGGCTCTCCGTGCTCCCCCCAAGCACCAGGCTTGGAGGGTGAGGGATTGGCGGTCCCTCCTCACCTTTTGTTCCTGTCTCTGGGGCTTTGTAGGCCAATGAAAACGCATCCCTGAGAATAAAAGCCCCTTGTCCAGAGTTCTGAGCCCTAATCCTCTTACGTATCACCAGCGGAAAGCCAGAGCTGGTGGCAGAAGGGCCGCTCTGATTCCCTGCCAGCCTGCCCCTCATCCCACACTCGGGTGCCAGCCCAGTCCCATCACAAAGCGCTGCTGCTCCGGCCAAGCAACCACACGGCTGAATGTAACCGCCCCTCAGGCCCCGCGGGATGAAGTGCTCAGACTGTGAGCTCCTGACGGGCTTGGACGACACAGGAAAGTCTGAGCACTCGCCCTGTCCTGAGAGCCATCGGCCTGTTCAGAGCCCCAGCTTCGCCCAGTGTGGCCTGGCCCAGGGCTCTGCCCCCCTCCCCTGGGAACCCAGATTGTTCTTCAGGTCATAAGGGGGCTTGGCTTGGGTAGTCACAGGGTCTCTCTTGGCTCACTGACCCCTTTAGGAAGCTTGGACGGAGCCTCAGCCCTGAGCTGAGGGGTGGGTGATGCGACCCCCACCCCACAGCCTCTCTGAGTAGTGGAGGGGACAGACACCTCCACAGCAGGCAGGAAGTACCACAGCACCAATGTAGCCACCTGGAAGGCATGCCAACCTGCCCGACCCCCTGGGGAAGCTAGGCAAGACTGCTGGACTTTGAAGAGTGCATAGGAGCTGAGCAGACAGGGATGGGGTTAGGAGAAGAGGAAGGAGACAGGGCCCTTCAGAAGGCAGGAGCAGCAGCCTGAAGAGGGCATTCGAGGGTCTGCGGGGAGCAGCTTGCACAAGGAACCGTAAAATGTGAACTCTGTTCTAGAGGCCTGGGCATCTGAAATGGGGGGACAGGCACCCCGGGGAGACAGGACTTCAGGAAGCCAGGGGACAAACCAGGCACTAATTTTACCTGAATATTTAGTAGGGGAAAAGTTAAAAATTTAATATGGGCCAGGCACAGAGCCTGTAATCCCAGCACTTTGGGACGTCAAGGCGAGAGATCACTTGAGGCCAGGAGTTCAAGGTCGCAGTCAGCTATGATTATGCCATTGCACTCTGGCCTGGGTGACAGAGCGAGACCCTGTTTCTGAATAAAAGAAAAAGAAAAAAAAATTTAACATGTAAGCACTATAAAAGTCAATGCTTTAAAACGAAAACAAACACAGCCATGAAGAAAAATGTAAAATTCACGTGAATGTTAAAGATGAAACAAGGAGGCTTCAAAGAAGTGTGTAGTTTTGGTCTACGGCCATACCACCCTGAATGCACCCGATCTCGTCTGATCTCAGAAACCAAGTGGGGTTAGGCCTGGTGAGCACTTGGGTGGGAGAGGTGTGTATTTACGGAGACACTTAGGACTCTGCTGGCAGGTCCTGGGCCCTGTCTCACTCCTTGGCTATATTTTTGAGCAGGGTGGCTAAGTAATTAGAATTACATATAGGCAGACCACCTGCCAACCAAGTCCGTCAGACAAGGTCTCCCACCTGTCAAAGAGTGCAGTGTGGAGCCGGGGAGGCAGGTTTACCTGTGGCAGGTGTTTTAACGCGCCATCATAAAGGGGAATCAGAATGCTGTGTGTGTGTCCTGAGTCTGGGACGAAGCTGGGCGTCTGTGTGTGTCCTGGGAACCTGGTTGAGAGGAAGGGCTGTCAAGACGCTGCAGGCCTGTGGGCAGGAGGAGGCTGGAACAGAGTCTGAGGCAGAGAAGAGGCTGCGCATCAAACTGGAAGAAGAGCTGAGAAGCAAGCGAAGTTTTGGGACGGAATCTAGAGTGGTGGTGAGACAGGTGAGAACATAGGTCTGAGGTTCAGATGTGCAGGTTATGGCCCCCAGAAGGCTGTGGGCTGTGGGTGTCCCTTTGAGGCAGACTGTGGCAGGGGAGACCGTCCCCACTGGGGGTGCCACCTTCAGCCTTGCCTGGTCCCTGAGGACCCTGACCAGGGCAGACCACAAGTTGAAAGCCGGGCCACTCTAGTGCCAGGGGCCAGGCATGGGCCCAACTGCACAGCTGCCTCCACCGGTGAAGGGCCCCGGGCACCAGGGCGCCTGGCACACTGCGGGCGGCCCCTCCCCCACTCTGCTCAAATCGCTTCTGCTCCCGCTGCTCCCTGGACCTGCTCACATCACGGTCACTACTGACCTTCACGTCGCCAAACCTACGGCCAATGTGAGCACCGGCAGCACTTCACAGCTGGTCACGGCGTGACACGCACTCACTCACCTGGCTGTCTTACTCCCCTGGCCACTCCCTCTCAGGATCCTTGGCAGGGTCCTCCTCTCTCCCCAGACCTCCTCACCACGGTGGCCCCAGGGCTCAGACATGGATCTCACAGGGGCTCCGATTTCTGTTTTTAAAATAATTACTGCCAGTGTTGAGGGCCACCTGCTTGGTATTGGCAAAAGCACAGCTCCCTCCTTCCTCCTGCACCTCACACCCCTGCCCCACTGCCGGGACCTCTGCCTGCTGACGCCCGTCCTGTACACCGAGCACAGCTGCCATCGGGCGCACCACGGCCTTCGCACAGGACAAAAGGTGGTTTAGAACTGAGAAGCTGAAATAGCTCTCCAAAGACCTCTCACTGTACTTGACATCTGTCCTACACTATCCCAGCACTTCACACTCCCGTTCATTCATTCATCCATTCGCACTCATGCCGCCGACATGGATTCATTTCCCAGGGCCCCATGGGAAATGCAATGAGGAAGATGACTACTCTACTGAGAAACCAGAAAATAAGCACAAAGAATAGATTTTTAAAATAGAAATTTCAGGCCGGGTGCAGTGGCTCATGCCTGAAATCCTAGCACTTTGGCAGGCCGAGGAGCAAAGGTTTTTGAGGCCAGGAGTTTGAGACCAGCCTGAGAAAAATAACCAGACCCTGTCTCCACCAAAAACAAAAAAATTAAAAATTAGCTGGCTGTGGTGGCAGACACCTGTAGTCCCAGCTACTTGGGAGGCTGAGGCAGGAGGATCGCTTGAGCCAGGAGGGTTGAGGCTGCAGTGAGCTATGATGACACACTCTAGCCTGGGCAAGAGAGAGACCCTGTCTCAAAAAGAAATTTTTTTTTTCAAAATATCTTTCCCTAAAGGACAAATAAAAGCATAAAGATTCTGCCTGGGTAAGCTATTTGAGTGGATAGATAAGAAAGCTGAGAGATAAGAAATATTGGGCTGAGGTATGATGTCTTGAATGAGGGAAATATTCACTTGTCCACACTGCAAGCCCAATGAACTTCACTGAACTTCAGGTTCCTCCTTTTGAAAAACAGTAAAGGGAAGGCCTACGTCCATCTGAGGGTTGTCACCAGAGTTAATGAAACAATGCTGTTGAGCTCGATGACAGTTGTTATTAAGTTTATTAATCACAGTTTAATAAAGCCTGAGGAGTCAAAGTGACTGTCAGGGAATATCCTGGCCATGCCAGGGTTAAGCAGAAACCTTCCAAGTTTCCTTAGCAAAGCCGCTGTCACCTACACACTCCTGTCTGCAAACATGCCAGGGAAGTCCAGATATGATACCGCCCAACGACAGCCTCAGCCGACCCCACAGAGCAGTCTGGAGCTAACACGGGCCATCAGGGTTGTCTCTGGCATTGGGACGAGATGGCCAAGCTTTTGTACCGCCCATTTGGATCTGTCACTGGATGTGGGTCACTCTGGGAAGAGGGTGACCTCGGGCAAGGCAGCTCTGCGGGTGAGCTGTCCCTGACTGCTGAGACCGCTTGCTGACTGCACTCCCGACAGCTGGGGGGTCTGGGCAGTGCATCTTAGCATACACTGCGTGGTGCGCACAGGGCTGGGGGTGGGCTGCAGCATGGAGGGCTTAGACTGATGGGGAAGCTTGATCTGTGGTTGGACCCCCAAGTGAGCTGGAGCTCCAAGCAGTGTCAGGGAGGTGGGGGCCGCGTGGCCCCCGTCGGCAGTCCAAAGGGCAGTGCAGAGCGTCCTGCAGCCTAAAGGCTAAGCCAGCTAAGCCAATGGCTGGGAAAGACTCAACTATCGACCCAGGAAACAAGAGCAGGAGCTTCACAGTTTACAAAGTGTTGTTCACACTCCCTGCTCCCTCCTCTCCCCTCCAACATTAGGTTGCTTTTAGCACAACTAACACTGCACCCTGAGACCCGCGGAGCCAGAGAGCAGTGCGGTGGCAGGTGAAACAGCCAGGCTCTGGGGCTAAGCCTGACAAAAGTCTTGGTTGGAGGTACAAATAGCACACTTGGCAGGTGTACGATGGCAGGTGGCACCTATATCAATAGTTACCTCACAGGTGATTCTGGAGGACAGACTGGGGCTCAAAACAATCTTTCTTTTTTCCTTTGGAGATGGGGTCTCATCCTGTCATCCTGGCTGGAGAG
Organism: Eulemur rufifrons; assembly: GCF_041146395.1. Classification (NCBI taxonomy): domain Eukaryota; kingdom Metazoa; phylum Chordata; class Mammalia; order Primates; family Lemuridae; genus Eulemur; species Eulemur rufifrons. The sequence continues at coordinate 152,812,801 of NC_090989.1, forward strand.
CAGTGGCACGATCATAGCTCACCGCAGCCTCAAACGCCTGGGCTCAAGCGATCCTCCTGCCTTATCCTCCAGAGTGGCTGGGACTACAGGTGTGAGCCACCGTGCCCAGTTTTGAAAGAATCTTAACAGGTTAGAAACATGATACTCAGTGTTTACAAAGGCCACGTCCAGCCCTGTGCCCCAAAACCCATTTGAACAAATAGAATAGTACTTCCGTCAGAAAAATGACATTGGAGACCATTTGGGCATCAGTTCAGGATGACTCAACAGAGGGATGCATGATGTTAGCAAGTCGATGAGGCCCTCGACGCAGGCAAGAAGGGCCCTGACTCTCCTTGTGGGGCAAGGGACATGGCCACTGGGAACCCATACCCATGACATCTCAGCACTTGGGACCCCAGAATCTCTTGCCCCAGTGGCCCCAGGCCTGCTCCCTTAGGGATGGAGTCTGAGAGGAGGCCAAGGGAGTGTGAACGGAGCTGGAACACATAGATTTAGGGGCCACACACAGACCCCTGAAGTTTTTTGCATTGCAGGTGGAGCCAGGGATACAAGAGAAGGAACCAGGCTAGGGCAGCGGGGCTTCTCTCCCAGCCCCACCACTTTCTGGAACAGAACTCTGAGCAGTCTGAGACATCTATTATTAAATTCAAACTTAGCCTTCCAAGTCATTATAAAGGTACGAAGGTGAAAGTAGAGGTTTATTACTGGATTGGTTTGTTAGCTCGAGTCATGATTTGTAAACTTTCAGGTGTGGCCCCCACTTGTCCTCCAGCCCTACCCTGTGGATGTTGGGGTGGGCCTGGGCAAGCAGGCCATGTATGCCCCTCTGAGAGTACTGAGGCCCCTTCTGAACCCACTTAGAATGTCCCAAGAGGAGCACCTGGAACATTGAGGGTCCAGGAGAGCTGACCCATGAGGGAGGCCAAGGGGACTGAAGACATTCAGCCAGGAGAACAGAAGGTTCAGGAGCTGCACTCTGGATGTCTTTGATCTTGAAAAGACCATTAAAGGGGAAAAAAAGGACTTATTAATTCATTCTAAGTGCTCAGAGAGTAGAACTAGGAGCAGGGCATGACTCGGAGGCAGGAAGACTCGCTAGAAAAATGACCCATCTAACAAAACAGTGGGGCGGGTGTGAAGTTGGCAGAAGGAAAAACAGGAAAGGAGGGAGGGAAATGGGGAGAGGACGTGAGGGCCTTCTTGCTGGAGGGAGTCTCCCTGTCCTGGCTCGTGATCTCTGGGATTGCACAGAAGTGATTTCAGTGACAAATAGAGGACCGGGGCCAGCTGAGATCAAGCCTGTCCTGCCCTGAGAGCCCTGTGAGTCTGCCGGGGGTGAGGCTCCCCTGGCGCCGGGCGTCATGCATCCGAAACTGGTTGCATTTGCTAAGGGGGCAAATCCGGCACCGGGCAGGGAGGCTGCAGTGGTACCTGGCAGCCAGCTTGCCCCGCTACACTTCAGAAGGGGCCTGTCCTCTGCTCCCGTTGGTCATGCTCTGCTCTGCTTTTTCGCATTTTTTGGCAAGGTCTTTGGGATCTGTGACAGTTCTCACATGGACACCTCCTCGTGAACACCAGAAGCTAGAGACCTGTGCCTGGCGTTTGGCAGGGCCTGGGCAGCCCTGGGAGCCAAAGGGAGGCCTTTTTTCCTGTGGGAATTCATTCCAGGTGCCAGCAGAGTGAGGCGCAGAGCCATGTCACTTGGCTTTCTGGTGGTTACTCTTGGCAACCTTGTCGTGGCCTTGGGCAGGGACCCAGTCTGCCCCAGGGTTTCTGTTTCTCCATCTGTAGAACAAGGGCGAACTTCTGCCCTGGCCGGCCACAGAGCCAGCGGACCAGGAAGCCTGCTGTCCTCCTTGAGAGGGCCAAGCAGCCGCCAGAGACGAGACAAGTGGGAACCCGGGCCTGCCGCCTCCCAAGCGAGGCCCAATTAGAGCAGCGAGCAGTTCCCACCAGAGGCTCTGGCCAACCCTCAAAGCCAGCCGCGTGGGCAGCAGCAGCAGGCTGTGTGATTAATGGCGGCAGCATGGGCCGCCCACTGGGCCTGGCCTCGGGAACTTCAAATGAGCACACGGAGTGCCAAGGGGGAAGAAGGCCAACTCCCTTTCCTCTGCAGGGAAGGGATGAAGGAGCCAGCCCAGAGTGCACTTGGCAACCGGAGGCCAAACCCAAAGGGCCGCGCTCTTGAGGGCTCCTGGGGCCTCTGCACAGGCCTGCCCGGGGGGCCCCAGAGAAGGTGTATCCTGAGGATCTGGAGTTGGGCTCAGGGCCATGGGCGCAACCAAGAAACTCTCCAGTCCTCAGAAACCAGCGTCTACCACTCATTCATTCGCCCATTCAACAAAGGCTACCACCTACTGCATGCCCTGGGCCACATAGGGAACCAGACGATCAGGATCCCTGTTCTCAAAAATCTACCTTCCAAGGAAGTCAGACAGAAAACAACTCAGCCAATGAGGAAAAACCGCAGAGAGGCAACAGAGTGGTTATGGGCACTGACCCCACAGTCAGAAGGCCTGGTTCAAATCCCAGCTCTAGGTCTACCATCTGACCACAAGGAAGCTACTTAACCTCTGTGCCTGGGCTTCCTTCTCTGTAAAGGGGGGATAATAAAAGCAGCTATTGCACAGCGTCATTATAAGGATTAAACGAGTTTATATATATACACACACATATATATACATACACATATATTTTAGAGATGGAGCCTCAGTCTGTCAGCCAGGTTGGAGTGCAGTGGCTATTTATAGACACGATCATAGCTCACTGCAGGCTCCAACTCCTGGGCTCAAGCGATCCTCCTGCCTCAGCCTCCCGAGTAGCTGGGACTACAGGCGCACCACCACACCTGGCTAATTTTTCAATTCTTTTGTAGAGATGGGGTCTTGCTATGTTGCCCAGAATGCTCTCGAACTCTTGGCCTCAAGCGATCCTCCCACCTGGGCCTGCCAAAGTGCTGGGATCACAGGTGTGAGCCACCATGCCCAGCCTGGAATTTTTTTTTCTAAAATATTAAGATGAAAGCTTAGATCATTGATCTGAAATCTTATTTTCTCTGCTTCTGAGCTGAGAGGGGGGAAATAAAAAAAAAAAACAAAGAATAAAAAAAGAATAGAAAAAAAATAAAATAAAGAAAAATAAAAAAAGAATAAAAAGAATGAAATCTTATTTTCTAATAAGAGTGTTTAATGCTATAAATTTCCCTTCAAGCACTACTTTAGCTGTGTTCCACAAATTTTGATCTGTTGTGGTGTTTTTTTGTTTTTTGTTTTTTCTGTTGGCACCTTAATCTTGGATGTCGTGTTTTTATTTTCATTCCATTCAAAATATTTTCTTTTTTCTCTTGTGATTTAGTCTTTGAACTATGGGTCAAAATGTGTTGTTTAATTTCTAAGTGCTTGGAGGTGGAGGTTTCCAGATATCTTCATTATTGATTTCTAGTTTAATTCTATTGTAGTCAGTGAACATGCTTTGTACGATTTCAATACGTATAAATTTTTGAGATATATTTTATAACCCAGAATATCATTTATCTTGACTAGTGTTCTTTGTACACTTGAAAATGGTGTATATTCTGCTGCTGTCGGGAACAGTGTTCTATAAAAGTCAATTAGATCACATTGGTTGATGGTGTTATGTCTTCTCAGAGTCTTGCTCTATTGCCTGGGCTAGAGTACAGTGGCATCATCACAGCTCACTGCAACCTCAAACTCCTGGCCTCAAGAGATCCTCCCACCTGGGCCTGCCAAAGTGCTAAGATTACAGGCGTGAGCCACCACACCCGGCCTGACTTTTTCTTGCTATTAGAGTGCAAGTGATGTTTTCATGTGACTTTCCTAGGTGGAAACAACTCTTCAGGAATGAGTGATAAATTTGACTACATAAACATTGATTTTAATATTAACTTAACATTAAGTGTGAAATTGCAAGTCACTGAGTAGAAAGAGATATTTGCAACATGTATAACCATAAAGGGCTCATAAACAGGATATTTAAAGAATGTTTTTGAATCAAGAAAAAGATAACCTAATAGAAAAATGGGCTAAAGAGTTAAGCAGGTGCTTCACAAAAGCAGAAATCCAGATAGCCTTTAAACATAGCAAAAGATGTGCAATCTCATTAATAATGAGGGAATGCAATTTTTTTTTTTTTTTTTTGAGATAGAGTCTCACTCTGTTGCCCAGGCTGGAGTGCAGTGGCACAATCAGAGCTCACTGTAACCTTGGACTCCTGGGCTCAAGTAATCCTTCCACCTCCTCTGCACTGTAGCTGGGACTACAGGCGTGCACCACCATGCCTGGCTAATTTTTAAGCTTTTTGTAGTGACACAGTCTCGCTATGTTGTCCAGGCTTGTCTCAAACTCCTAACCTCAAGCGATCCTCCTGCTTCAGCCTCCCAAAGTGCTGGGATGACAGATGTGAGCCACTGTGCCCGGCCCTGTGTAATGCAAATTAAAATCACAACTACATACCACTTACATGCCTAAGAATGGCTAAAATAGAAAAAGTGTGAAACTCTCAAGTGCTGGTGATGATGTGGAGCAAAAGCAACTCTTAACTCTTGGAGGGAGTCACTCACTGATACAACCATTTTAACATTCTCTTGTAAAGGTCAGGATAAGCTAAACTCCACCCTGGCCATTCTGCAATTCTGGTATATATCTCAGAATTGCATGCACATGTGCACCCGGAGGTGAACCTCTCTGATTGACACATTCTTCTTTTGGTTTCTATAAATGATCGGCCGGAGTACTGCTTAGTCTGACTGGCCATCTGATTCCGTAGGGTAACTTTGCATAGCTTTGGTCCCATGTACTTTGTGTAGTCTCACGGTTACACACCCAGGAGACAATATTATTTCCAAGTTTCAAGTTTGCTTTAGTGGAGTCTCTCACTCTTTTCCCCGAGCCTCTCATATGCCTGCGATGAGCTCCTGGGCTACAGCACTCAGCAAGGACGGTGTTTGCAACCTCATTGCTCACTTGAGTGATGAAGCTGCCATTATAGCCCTGTAGGAACTCACCTTTCCCCTTGGGCCTGGAAGATAGGTTTGTACAGGTTCTTCCACATCTCAGAATATTTTCAGGCCGGGCGTGGTGGCTCACACCTGTAATCCTAGCACTCTGGGAGGCCCAGGCGGGTGGATCGCTCAAGGTCAGGAATTCGAGACCTGCCTGAGCAAGAGCGAGACCCTGTCTCTACTAAAAATAGAAAGAAATTATCTGGCCAACTAAAATATATATAGAAAAAATCAGCCGGGCATGGTGGCACATGCCTGTAGTCCCAGCTACTCGGGAGGCTGAGGCGGTAGGATCGCTCAAGCCCAGGAGTTTGAGGTTGCTGTGAGCTAGGCTGACGCCACGGCACTCACTCTAGCCCGGGCAGCAAAGTGAGACTCTGTCTCAAAAAAAAAAAAAAGAATATTTTCACATATATAACCTTGAATGGACTTCATGACACTGGGAAGTATGTAAGCTCCACAAGGCAAAGTTTCTGGTCCATTTTGCTCATTGCCATACCCCTGATGCCCAGATGGTCCTGTGAAATGGCAAGGGTTTTATAGATGAAGAACCCTAGGTTCAGAGAGCACGTGGCTCCTAAATGGGGAGAACTTAGAGCTCTGAGTCCAGTGTTTAGTGCTGCTTCTTGGAGCACAGGCTCCCAATTTCACTTCTACAAATTATATGAGAAAGGACAAGGAACTGTTAATACAGTGTCTGTGTTGTGACGTGCTGCAGAGGGAAGGATACTGAAAATAGAAGTCCCAGGTCTAGGTTCTAATATTGTCACTGATGCCTTCTAGTCTTAAGACCCAGGCCCCACGCTCTGGTGAGGATGGATAAGACCACGGATATGACAGTGTGCTATAAATGGTAAGGCATTGCTGTGGACTGGATTGTGTCGCCCAGAAAGATATGCTGAAGTCCTGATGACCAGCACTTGTGGACCTTATTGGAAATAGGCCCTTTGCAGTTATAATCAAGTTAAGATGAGGTCATATTGGATTGGTGTGGGTCTGAACTCCAACAATTGGTGTCCTTAGACAAAGGCCATGTGAAAACATGGAGACATAGACTCACATAGGGAAGATGGTCATGTGAGGGGAGAGGCAGGAATTGGGGTGATATAGCTACAGGCCAAAGAATGCCAAGGAGCCGGGCATGGTGGCGAGTGCTTGTAGTCCCAGCTACCCGGGAGGCTGAGGCAGGAGGATTGCTTGAGCCCAGGAGTTGGAGGCTGAAGTGAGCCATGGTTGTGCCTGTGAATAGCTACTGCACTCCAGCCTGGGCAAAAACAACAAAAAGAAAGGCAAAGATTGCTGGCAACCACCAGAAGCTAGGAAGAGGCAAAGAGGGATCTTTGGAGCTGTCAGAGGGAGTGAGGTCCTGCTGACATCTTGATTTCAGACTTTTAGCCTCCAGAATGTGAAGAATAAATTTCTGTTGTTTCAAGCCGTTCAGCTTATGGTGATTTGCTATAGCAAACCCAGGAGACCACTTTGTACAGGGCGACGGTTCAACACTGCATGCACACCTCTCCTGAGTGAAACACCCTCCTGGGTGCTGCAGGCTCCACAAACGATTTTTCCTCCATGAACACTACATTTCCCGCATTTTCAGTTTGTCATTTCTTTCGAGAGGAGGACTCAGGACAGGCCATAGAGTGGGGTGGAAGAAACAGAAGAGAAGGGCACACTCGTCTGAAAGCACTAGGTGAAGGGGGAATGTCCCATGAGTTAGGCAATCGCTGTAGGGATGTGGGGGGAGCTTACAGAGCCGGAGGGTCCCTAGAGAGGGCACTTGCCAGCCCTGTGGATCACAGTCACAAGGAGCACAGACACTCGGGCAGGAAAGAGGACAGGCACAGATAGAAATCAATATATCCTGTTCCAACAGTTCGGCCTTGTCTTTGAGTCAAAGACTCTTGGCAACATCTGGCAACTCCATTCAATAAGCTTCCACTGTCTCCTGCTCCCCTTCCGCCCCGGGTTTTCCTGTCCCTCCTGCATGTGCTGTGAAGGTGGGAGAACAAAGGGCTTTGATGCACATTTCATAGCTCTTGTGGGAGAAGCAAAACAAAGCACAACAAACCCTCCTGTCTGGATGGGATTTAGAGTTTACAAAGCATTTTACATACAACCCCTCTTGTTTGAGCCTCCTTGTGAGCCGATTCAGAGGTACCTATGCGTGAAAGGCAGGTCCCCGAATTCAGAGAGGACAAGAAGTCCTAAGCAGTACCACCCCGAACCCTCTGAAGTGGATAAGAGATGAGGTTAGGAAACCGTAATGCACATCCCACCACGCAGCCCCATGCAACGGCAAAGAGCAGACTGAGCTCACGGCGCCAGCTGAACACCATCTGGGCAAGAGGCCCAGGGTGAAAACAGAGGATTTCTGTTGTTAGTAAATGAGAGACTAGGTAAATTGGACAAACTCTCACTAAGGACAACCAAAAAGCTGCATAAACATCTGAAAATCATCAAAGAGCTAACAGGATACTAAAGAAGGCTGAGGACAGGAATCCAGACAGGTGAGCCCAGCATTTGGGCCACGTGTGCCCTGGAGCACTTGCTCATTTAGCAGAGGGGAATGAGAGCATGGGCTGTGCCGCTGAAAGTCTTGCAGGGCTGGAGTACGGGACCCACCAAAGGTGGGACTCTGACAAACCATTGCTTGTTTTGGGCTGTGACCCCAGAGGATTGTACTCCAGGGTCAAGGACGAATCAGGAGCAAACCAGCCCTTGCTTAGTCCGGTTTCAGTGGCTTACAAAACCTGCAACCTTGAATCTGGATTAATGTAATTCCAGAATTCTAGTGCCCCTGAGCACCTGACCGAAGCAAACAAAAACCCTCCCTGGAGGAAGAACTCATCCTAAGCCTCAAAATATTTTAATAAGCAACTTTTCAAATACAACGTCTGGCATGACATGAAAACTAATAAGGCACATGTGAATACAAACCAGGGCGCACCAGCAGAAATTAGGCAACAGAAAACACAGGCATTCCAGTTAACAGCATTATTGCAGATGGAACACAGGCAAAACATTCTGGAAAACTCCCCCAACAGTTGTGAAGAGATCACTTCACTCTCTCTCTAATCCACCCCCGTTCTACAGTCCCCATCCTCAGTCTGCTTCACCACTGTCTGCAGAGTCTTCTTTTCAGAAAACAAATCTGACCCTGCCTCAACGCTATGCTTAGGTGGCATTCACGGCTTTGCAACCTGTCCTAAATTGCCATTTTCAACTTCATTATATGGGACCCTGCCCTCTCACAATCTCTAGTCACATAGCACTACTTCCCTGAGGGTTCTACCTCTGCTTTCAATGTCCTCTTCTCTGTTTCACTCTGAAAAATGCCTCATTAGCCTTCAAAGTCCAAATTAAACCTCTCTTTGAAGGCTTTCTGAATTCTTAACTCCAATTCTCATAGCTTTGTACACACCTGTATTATAATATTGACACACTGTATTATAATTACTTGTTTGTAAGTCTGTTTCTCCATTATTAACTTCTTGAGGTCAGGGTCTATCTTACTCATCCAGTATTCCTGGCATCTAGCATAGTGCCTGCCTCAGAATACGTGCTTAATAAATATTTATGAAAGAAGGAATGAGTATTCTTTTTTGTTTTTTGAGACAGAGTCTAGTTCTGTTGCCCAGGCTGGAGTGCAGTGGTGTGTTCACAGCTCACTGCAGCCGTCAACTCCTGGGCTCAAGCGATCCTCCCATCTTAGCCTCCCAGAGTATTCTTAATAATAGGTGATGCAGACGTTACGGACTGAATTGTGTCCCCCAAAATTCATATTGAAGCCCCAACCTCCAATGTGACTGCATTTAGAGACAGGGCCTTTAAGGCGCTAATGAAACTTAAATAGGTGATAAAGGAGGACCCCAATCCAGTAGGATTGGTGTCCTTATAAGAACAGGAAGTGACACCAGAGATCCCTCTCTGTCCACATGCACACAGAGAAAAGGCCACGTGAGGACACAGTGAGAAGGGGACCATTCCCAAGCCAGGAGGAGAGGCCTCACCAGAAACCAGCCCTCCTGGCACGCTGATCTTGGACTTCCAGCCTCCAGAGCTGGGAGAAAATAACTTCCTGTCGTTTAAACCCCTAGTCCGTAGTATTTTGTCACGGCAGCTGGAGCAGACTAGTGCACAGGCCATTTCTGAGACTTCAGTACACATGTCAACAAAAGTAAGAAGTCAACCCACACCAATAAGAATGGGTAGGGAGTGGACACAATGACATTAAGAAAATGAATGAATACCTTTTTAAAAAGTTTTATTTCAAGAACTTTGTTTTTTTTTAACTGGTATTTCAAAAAAAGGTGGGTCAAAGTACAAAAAAAAAGTCAGTTGAATAACAGCACGGGTTTAGAAATCACAGCAGCAGAAGCAATGTACAGACAGCACAGACAAAACAATCCAAGGTATGCAATCCTGTTCAGTTTCTTTGCTTATTTTAAGTATTTTCTTGCCTCCTGTACAAAATACATCAAAGCATGCCATGAGATCAGAAAAAGAAAAAAGTTTAACAAATGGTTACAAGAAATAGACTCTGTACAAGAGGAGATAATGTTTCTTCCCGCTACCCCCCACCCCCATGTCCCCCCTTCTTGCTCTGCTTTAGGTTAAATTATTCTGAAGACAGTTCACCTCCAAGTCAGCCTGGTCACCTTTGCCACCCTCGAGCTTGGGCGACATGGAGTTCTGGATGTTAAATGACTCCTCCTCTTTCAGGCAGGACTTGAGAGCTTCCTGGATTTTGTGTGGGGCACTAGGATCATCCTGGAAGAGGAAGAAAGTTTGGGGGAGGAGACAATGTGTAGAGCAATCAAATAATAACCTCCGATTGTTCTATCTGGCTGAAAGAAGCATAACTGAGAAAAGGAAAAAGCTCTAAGACTTGAATGAACCCAAAGTCGCCAGAGCAACTCATTGGCACTACTTTTTAGGAACGCCATCCTAAAAGCAATGGCCAGGTGTAGATGAAAACTTGACAGGTAATCAGGTCACAAATACCTTTAATTTGGGCCAGTCCAAGGCTTTCTTTTGGACAGATATTGGGAGACACTGTCCCTTTTAATGCTTGGCCCAGGTGCCTCTAAAGTCTCAGGTGTGGCTGTGCTCTGTGCGGCCTGCTGGGCCCTCTACCCTGTTGAGTTCTGCTTGCACAAAACTGTCTTGGTCTGTGAACATGGCAGCGTGTAGAGCGGGGCACGCACAGCATTACAGTCAGCTACAGAGCTGCTCCTGGCAAAGTGAGGGCCCCATTCCCCACAGTGAAAATATGTGCTCTGCCTAGAGGCCAGAGATGTGTGCGGCTCTTGCCGTCAGAACCGTTCCTGCCACGAGATGCTAACCGAAACGGTCTGCCCTCAATCCCAGCCCGAATCTGGCCGCCTCGGTGGCCTGCCGCATTCTGCGTCAGATGATGTTCATGCTGCTGGTTCATGAGCGCTCTGATGTGTGCCTGTGACATCCTCCTGCCCAGCCCTCCGTATGTCCTGCAGCCCTCTGACAAGCTCCCTAGCCCGAACTGGATTTGCCTGTTAAGGGTTTTCAGGAAGTCCACACCACGCACAGTCCTCAACTCCACACTCTGCACATTCAGAGAACTGTGGCAACTCCCGCCTGCCTCTTTTCCTTCAGGGCCACCTGCGGGGATTATACCCAGTGTGACTCAGTGGGCCTCAGTTCCTTCTCTGGTGCCCCAAGTAGCTGTTGTAAGTGCTCAGAACTCTGCTGATTGGAGAGGTTGTATAACTGCCCAGCCAGACTCATGGACGGCGAGAAGGGAGGGAATGTCCCAATCTGACCAGCTGGCTTAGACCACTCCTGCTTTAACCACTACCAAAATTCAGGATAACCAGCATGCTTAAGAAACAGGGCATTCTCCAAAAAACTCGGGTGAGCTCTTGTCCGTGCCTGTATTAGTTTGGCTCATAACCATACTAGGTTAGGGTAGTGATGGGTTGGGAAGAAAGTTAGGAAAGACCCCAGGCTTTCTGTGGTGCCTGTACACACAGGGGTGGACAGGACACTAGGGGTATTCACAAGTCACACGCATGGAAATTGCTGCCCCCGTCTGCTGCCCTCGGCCTCACTCATGCTTTTCTAGAGGCCCAGATTGAGCAGAGCGATTTAATAGTGTCAAATACTTCATACAACAGGGGAACACGTTCCTCGTCTGCAATGAGACAAGAACAAGAGGAAACCGACTTCGTAGAGCATTGAGGCGGACTTCAGGCAAGGCAGCTGTGCGCAGCACACACGGGCGCTGGATACTGTCAACCGCTGCTTGGAGAGAGTCAGAAAATACTGTGCAGTGACATAAATCTGTATGTGCTGAGATGGAAAGATCTACATGACATATTAATTGAAAAAAAGGAAGGGGTAGAACATATGTATAGCAAAGTCCTATTTGTGTTTAAAATATATAGCTATAGGTAGGTGTATACACACACCCCTACGCACGTGTGCTTTATGGAGAGGGAAGTGGGATGAGGTAGACCTGCCCTTTATATTTTGTGTTATTCTGTACTGTTTGGGGACGACCCTGGGCATGAAACTTGAGAGGCGAGCCACTAAAGATGTCCTGGGGGCCAGGCACAGTGGCTCACACCTATAATCCCAGTAATTTGGGAGGCTGAGGCAGGAGGATCACTTGATACCAGGAGTTCAAGACCAGCCTGGGCAACACAGCGAGATCCCATCTCTAAAAAAAAAAAAAAAAAAATCCTAGGTTGGAGAGACTTTGAATCATACCAACACCTAGAACAAGACAAAGGACCTACACTGACCTTTCCTTTTATAAGGATGCAACTTGCTTTCATGTTTTTCAAGATAATCTTCCCCACCCTCACCTCCTATATCAGGAACATTCTCATAACATGAAGAAAAGTGGATTAAGTGACTCCTTACAGACCTGGGCCTCAGAGCTGTGATGCCATGAAGGTGGGGCCCAAGTTAAACCTGACCCTGCAAGGGCCCTTGGGATTTGGACAGATGAGGAAATTGCCTTCTGGGCCAAGGGGTGAGAGAATACGTGCTAAGAGTAAGAAGTAGAGGTACCCAAACCGTGCAAGTAGACAAGCCGAGTGCCTGCCACAGACAGAACGAGTGAGGCAGTGTCTGAAGCAAGATGGAGCTCTCTTAACCTAAGTGTTTCCTCCAGAACTTGAGCCTCTGAAGCCTAGGCTTGCCCGATCCCATAACAGAAGGCCCGTCTGCCTTTGACCTGGCAGAAGCACCTCATCCCAAGGGAGCTGCACTGACATCTGGCGTAACCCTGGGCACCATGTGCCCCCTGCTCCCAGCACTCCGCCCCAGCCACACGGGCAGCTTTCAGCCCAGGGACCCCCACCTGTCCAGATGCAAACCTCTGTCACAAGGGGGCAGGCAGTCAGTGCTTCACCAAACGCATGCAAGAGCAGAGTCTGGAAAGTAAGAAAGATTTAAATAGGGAAAGGAAGCACTGAGACACTATGGAGAAATCTCAGAATAAACCGAAATCCTGGAAGTCTGTCAAGTCTTAGGATGACCCACGTTACCCCCCCACCCCCACCAAGTAGCCTTGACAGCACCGTTCTGAGGACCAACGGGGCAGCGCAGTGTGTGGGCCGTCCGCCCTGGGTTTCAGGTGGCTTCATTCACACGGCACACCTGGAGCACGTCCAGCTCCTACACACTCGCCATGCCTCCTGATGTTCCCTTTGCAGGCTGGCTCAGCTACACAGACGAGTCACCCAGACTCAGCCCACAGCCCATGGCCACAGAGCCTCACTCACATCAGTCCCAGAGGACACAGGCTGGAGCAGCAGAGGGAGGGGACGGAGGTGCCACTGGCACAGATACCAGCAACTGACCTGTCCCCCGCCAGACTCAAAGCAGTAGATTTTTGTTTTCTTTTTTTGAGACAGAGTCTCACTCTGTTGCCCAGGCTAGAGTTAGTGCCGTGGCGTCAGCCTAGCTCACAGCAACCTCAAACTCCTGGGCTCAAGCAATCCTCCTGCCTCAGCCTCTTGAATAGCTTGGACTACAGGCATGCGCCACCATGCCTGGCTAATTTCTTCTATATGTTTTTAGTTGTCTAGATAATTTCTTTCTATTTTTTGGTAGAGACAGGGGTCTCGCTCTTGCTCAGGCTGGTCTCGAACTCCTGACCTTGAGTGATCCTCCTGCCTCAGACTCCCAGAGTGCTAGGATTACAGGTGTGAGCCACTGCGCCGGGCCAAGGCAGATTTTTTTGTGTCTGAAATCTTTTTAGAGAGCGGCTGGGAGAGACTATTGCAATGGGGTAGGAAAATGACCCCTTTGATCTAATTTACTTATATAAAAGAAAATCTCTCTAATAAAATAAATAGAACTAACTCTGCAAAATTTTAGTGACCATCAATACCAACAAGGAGTTTGAGGGGTGCCGGAAGGGCTGGGGAGTGGCTGGACAGCAGGGTGGGCTCTAATGCCCCTTGTCACTCCCTGGGCTCACCTGGTGGCTTTCTCACTTTCATCTTGCTGCGGGTACCACGTGCAAGCAGTCAGCGTGGCGGCTGGAGTGAGCAGCAGGGCTTCGCTTCACTGCAAAGTGGCAACCATCTTAATTGGCAATGCCCATAAGATCTTGAACGTGACTAAGTCTGACTTTTGGGCTAGGTGGAGGGAATTAGAGATGAAGGTAGAAAATCCACCCCTACATGCCCTGCTGGACAGAAGAGCCATCCCCTCTCACCCATAGTGCTTTCAGAGAGGAGAGGATGATGTCCCCTTGGGCACAAGCTGAGAGAAGCACACCAGCCTCAAGACCCAAGAAGAGCCAAGAGACCCCAAACGCTGGTCTTGCTGCTTCCCTGAGGGATGGTCTGGGTGCTGCCCAGGAAGCCCCGATCTCCCAGGCAGAGCCCACCATTGCCAACTACCCCCTGCTCTGCTTTCAAGGTTGCCATATTCTTTTCTTTTTAGGGACAGGGTCTTACTTTGTCACCCAGGCTGAAGTGCAGTGATGTGACGATAGCTCACTGCAACCGTGAAATTCTGGGCTCAAGCAATCCTCCTGCCTCAGCCTCCTGAGTAGTTGGGACTACAGGCATGCAACACCATGGCTGGCTAATTTTGCTATTTTTTGTAGAGATGGGACCTTGCTCTTGCCCAGGCTGGTCTTGAACTCCTGGCCTCAAGCAATACTCCCACCTTGGCCTCCCAAAGTGTTAGGATTACAAGCATGAACCACTGCATCTGGCCTATTTTTTTAAAAAAAGTTTTGTAGAGATGGGGTTTCACTATGTTGCTCAGGCTAGTATTGATTCCTGGCCTCCCAAAGTGCTGGTATTATAGGCATGAGTCACTGCACCCATCTAAGGCTTGCCATATTCTGAACACAGGGTCAGGGTAGCTTTCATGTACAAATGCCTTGGTTTCCATAAGGCTAAGTCAGCCAAGAACAGGAAATCTTTGCATTGGTTCATGAAACCAAGCCCTCCAATAGGAGCCATTCTCTCTCTATCTCTCTTTTTTTTAATAGAGACGGGGTCTCGCTCTTGCTCAGGCTGGTCTTGAACTCCTGACCTCAAGTGATCCTCCTGCCTCAGCCTCTCAGAGTGCTAGGATGACAGGTGTGAGCCACCACGCCCAGCCTATAGGAGCCATTCTCTTTTCTCCCTCTTTGCAAAGGGTAAAGGTGTCTGTAGCTGCAGTACCAGAGACACCTGGGTCAGAAACTTCCCCAGGGACCCTTGCCCTCTGTCAGGCAGAGTGGCAGGAGGAACTGACTGTGGTCAATCAACACGCTGACCTGCTGCCCCACGTGTACAAAATGGTAGATCCGACAGTGGAACCGAGAGGCTCTGCGCAGGCCATCATTCACTAGTACCCAATAACTGCTGACTGAATGCTATTACTGGGAGGGGATGGATAATGTGCTCCCCAAGAGAAGCAAGTCTCTGTCCTGTCCTCAAGCTGCCTGCACCCTGTGGGTTGGTTAATGTGGTTATCAATCTTAAAAGTTTATCAGACATCTTATTTCCTTGGTTACAGTATTCATTTTGAACTTATTAATATCTTAGTGTATACCAAATGAAATAATCAGTTCTTCCACCCTTTATATCAAAGACTTAAAAAATCATCCTAAGTTTACCTCTTTCATTTCATATTTAAAATTGACCCCTTTACTCCTCCTCCACCAGGCTGATTTTTCCTATTCTGGGGTTTTATGAATAAAGCCACATTTACTCTTATTCTCTTCCCCCTTTGGGGGCTATAGTTTCCCCATCTATAAAAGGACAATGGTCTAGGTCTGTGCTGTCTAATATGATAGCACTAGCTACAGTTCCAGAGCTCTATAGCCACATGTGGCTAATGGCTGTTGTGGACAGTGCAGATATAGAACATTTCTATCTCACAGAAAGTTCTACCAGCAGCACTGGTCTAGATTGTTAAGACTCCTGTGAGCTCTGGTCCATAATCTGTGGTCCATTATTTCAAAGAACTTCTTCACAAATTTTTATTTCTTTATTGATTGATTGAGACAGGGTCTCACTCTTTCACCCTGGCTAAAGTACAGTGTCATCATAGCTCACTGCAAACTCGAACACCTGGGCTCAAGCGATCCTCCTGCCTCAGCCTCCTGAGTAGCTGGGATTACAGGTGTGCCACCATGTCTGGCTAATTTTTCTACTTTTAGTAGAGACAGGGTCTCGGTGTTGCTCAGGCTGGTCTCAAACTCCTGACATCAAGCAATCCTCCCACCCTGGCCTCCCAGAGTGCTAGGATTACAAATGTGAGCCACTGCACCTGGGTAATTTTTGTATTTTTTTGTGGAGACAGGGTCTTGCTCTTGCTCAGGCTGGTCTCAAAGTCCTGTCCTCAAGCAACCCTCCCGCTTCAGCCTCTCAAAGTGCTACGATTACAGGCGTGAGCTGCCATGCCTGGCCAAAATTTCCTCTTAAACTCCATTGTCTCAGTCTGAAGAGTCTCATTTTAGCTCTCTTATCTGTGTAATAATCTGTGTAATAATGCATCTACCTTGAGCTATGGAGCCTGCATTATGGGCAGAACTTTTGGATTTGGATGTGACATGATCTGGGGCTCGGATAGTTTCTGCTTTCTTTTCAAAATTCTCACAGTACCTAGTATTTTACAGGTCAGGCTGATGCAGGCAACGCGCTAGGCCAGGGTCTTCAGAAAACAGTCTATTGGGACTTTTTATTGGGTTTCAACTGATACATATGAGCTCATCTTCCTAAAAACAGAATAACTCCTAGACTTCTGGTTCCACCAGTGTTTTATGCTCCCCTGGGCCCTAACTAGTTGTGTGTAAGCCTGTCAGTTCTTAGGGTCCTCAAATAGCATCAAAGGCCCAGAGAGTTTTCTATTCATCCCAATGAGCAAGCACCATTTGCCTCACTGACCATCAGAAAACTACCCAGCAGAGAAAGCAGAACCTTTCCCCTTGATATGGAAAATAAAAGACAACAATCAGACTTCTAAAGTGCAGATGAAGCTAAAAATCATAAGTCATCCTAGAAAAAAGTCTTCCCTACTACCTATGTCTCTGCTTGTCAAAGAAGTAATATACCATCAGGGCTATTCCCACCTTCACCACCCCACCCAGTTGCCCTAAGCTGACCTCCAAAGCTCTCTAGAGATTTCACACTCTGACACAGACCCAAGACATGGGCCAGGGACCAAAGCATGCATAAGGGAGAGGTGAAGAAGACAAGTTACCTGACAGATAACGTTATCATAGTGAGCCAAGGCACGGGCATGGGGGGAGGAGGTACGGGGAGTGTTGCAAAGTTTCCTTACATTTGGGTGAGAGCCCTCGGCAATGGTGGAGAGGGAGAAGTTATCGTTGTGGAGCTCAGATGGGGTCCGGAATTTGCTGGTTAGGACAAGAGCGATAAGGTAAAATGTAAGTGAAATGATTGTAGCAAAACATGGCAACAGTAGTAACACTTCAACTTCATAGGTCACATACGGTATTTTATCAAATGCCAGGGATTGTAATAAGACGCACCATTATCTGATGTACCAATAAGAAAAAAAATTTCTGTCACTTAAACCCTGATCCAATACTTTCTTACCACCTAGAGTGTTTCTTATATATTTGAAGTAGCTCATTAGACTTTAGACAAGGAACCGACAACGATATGAGCAGCTATGACCATGTCTGTGCATGCCAGCAATCACAACTACATCATGACTACCATCTGGCCAACAGCGATTACAGCCAGGGACTGTAAGACACTATCCAATTTCAGAGATGTTAATATGTGGGGGGAAAAAAGGTATATCTTAGAATCAATCAATTACAGCAGTATCTGTAGCACCCTGGGCACATGTAGCATCATCAGAGCAGTAACCAGGCTAGGGAAAGAAAGATGGTATGTGGAGACATGAGGGAGCCACGCTCAGCAAAAAACACGGGTCTGGCTAAAGGAGGAAGACTAGGACAAGGATGTGCCCCTGGCCACAGCTCTTGCTTCTCCAGTGCCCTGGCAGTTGCTCCTTTCTCTCCCCCATCCTCAGCAGCAGCTGCCTTGATTTAGGTGGTCCTGTCCCCTGTCCACCCCTGCTCACCCACCCCCCTTGGTGTAGCCAGGGGTCCTGGTTTGTGTCTCTCCGGCGAGATCACGTGCACGGATGCAGCCCGCCTCAATGCACAGGCACAATGGAGAGGCCCTTCCAGCCCCGCAGCGGTTAGCTGAAAGGCTGCTGGGAGCTGCTGGCATCCGCACATTGCATGAGTCTACCCAGCAAAGGAGCAACAGATGGTGTTTTGTCCTTTTCCCAGGACCCAGGGAAAGGCCTTCAGTCGCATTCTCTAGAGCTAGTCTCAGGTCAGGGGGAGGGGGATTAATGGGGCAACAGGGTGAAAGGGAAGTGGGGGCAGTTCTGCATAAATTGTCTCTGGGGTCTCAAGGAAGCTGCACTCCAATCTCCTCCTTTTGTGACTCCTGTGACACTTCACAAAGGCTTTTTACTTTGCCTAGTGGTAAAATGATTCTCATAGTGAATAAGGTCACATTTGAGAGTTCAAGGCATGGGCTTAAACACACGTTTCTCACATGCGCATGAAAGTCACTGCTCTGCTAAGGAAGGGCTGAAATGAGATTCTATCTCCCATGTGGTCCGTAAATTCTACAGCAGAGGAAGTTAACCCCAGTCCCCATCTCTCCACCAAGTTCTACGCAGAAGAGGTAATGCGGGTTTCCTTAAGTTTTCTGTTTGGACCAAGGATTGACTGGCTTTTAAAAAGCAATGCAGTGTGGTGCTAGACCCTTTCTCCTCTGCGTTCACGGAGGAGGAGCTGGTACTGGGTGGCAGCAGATTTGAGGGAGATGGAGCTACTCCATGTGGAATTGTGAGTGAAATCCTCACACTGGCCACTGGTTGTCAAAGTCAGGCGGGGTGGGCAACTTAGTGCAGTAGCTCACATGGGCACTAGAGTGGAGTTGCTATAGGCCGGCTGCCTTTTCTTTAAGTACCCTCTGTCCTGGGGCAGGGCTGTTGGGAATTTTGCTAGGGCGCTGGCTGCAGTGCGCCATGGGGGCTTCACCTCTGCTGCAATTCCAGCACATTCTACATAAGAATGGATGAGCTTGGGTGAGTCTTCAGCATGGACAAAACAGCTAGGGAGGAAGAGCAGGTGCCAGAACTCTCACGGCAAAATCCCCGAATCACATGGAGGAGTGCAGCAGGGTCAGGGGTCGGGGTGCCCCCCATCAAATGAGGCTGGGTGACACAGACTCACTTGGTCCTACGCAGCTTGGTATTCTCTGTCTTGAGCAGATAGAGCTTCTTGGCGAAGAACACCGTCATCATGAAAAGCAGGAGTAGCACGAGGGCGGCCGAGCCCACGGCCACGCACATCACCTGGAAGTCGGTGATGATGGACTCACAGCGCATCCCCTTGTGCCAGATGTAGTCCTGCGTGTTGCACCTGCAGCAGCAACATGGAGAGACAGAGGCGATGGAACAGGCAGCCATGGCTGGAGCACGGGCCTGGGCCCTGACCCCAACACTTATCTCAACAGCCTGTTCCTATGGCCGCCCGAGGAACGGTAATGCCCCAAATCTGCACAGACCTCACCACCAGCATTACAGCCTCATCTCTACAACCACCCCATGAAGCGGGCCAGGCAGCTCAGAGGTCCGTGATACAAATGAGGTAACCAAGGTGCAGAGAAACTGAATAAACTGGTCAAAGTTACGTGACTGTTAAGTGACCGGGGAGGGAACTTCTGCTGTGCAGCCTCAGTGAGGACAATCACAGAATTCTCTCAGGCCTCTCCCTGCCTTGGGCGCCGGGTGAAACAAAGATGATGAGCAAGACGAATTAGAGCTATGGCTACAAAGTACCAGGATCTACCCTGCACACGAAAACCTGTCTTGTTGCTTTGCAGTCCCATCTAGTTCACGTGGCTAACCAGACACTGAAAAATAAGAAAGTGACAGACAAGGACAAACACAAAAAGATGGATGTATATTCTCCTCCTACCTCTGCGGCCCCCAAAGCTTCCTGTTCTATGACTATGAGAACTGTCATTCAGACATAGTGAGAATCAACCCTCTGGGTGGGTTTTAGTCCTTTTGTTGAGTGACTTTCTCCTGCCCTTGGGGACATTCCCAGGCTCCAACTCTTCCAATGACATTGCTGTTTCCATGGGAACCAGGCTGCTTCAAAGAGGAAAGATGTGGAAGGATACAGAGGCAGGCAAAGGAGAGAGGACATGAACCTCAGGGTGAATCACAGACAAGAGAAAGGGGCCCAGAAATGGGGAAATTATGCACCGGAGAATTGGCTACTCCACATCCAGAATCGCATGGGGAGACACGGCTAACTAGGGATTCTTCTTTGTTTTCCAACTGGACCTCTGCAGTAATGGGGCGGCTATCTGTTTGAGGTTGCCAGGAAATGCAGACCCCTCTGAGTGGGGCCCTCTAACCCAGTATTCTGGAGAAGTTCCGCCACAGCTCTGATTGTTTCCCTGCAGTGGGTCAGGGTGACAGAGACAAAGGCACGCTGCAGTCTGCAACTAAAGACTCAGCAGTCTCCTGTGAGTGGAATGCAAAAATAGTTTTCAAGCCATGGCCAGGCTTTGGGTGTACATAGGCAGAGGAGGGATCTGGTAGGGAGGCCTAAGTGTGATCCTGGGATGGACGCTAAGCAAGGGGAACCGCAGCAGACATGTGGAGAAGCCCCTCTGAGGCAGTGACAGACTGGAGGACCCACAGCCGGTAGAGCCATGTAGCTTAGTGAGGAGCACAGTCTTACTCTTCTACCCAGGAATTTTCTGGGAGTTCCAGGAGATTCCGGGAACTTTTATATCTCTCCAGAGACAGCAAGGGCTCCAAATTTCATACTCTTATGGGGATCTCACTTTGAAGGTGGAAATTCCAGGCCTCCAATGTATGAAAGATGATGATTTTGTACAGATATTCCACAGGCTGAAATCATCACTATAGTCCCCCAAGCTAAAGTTGGAGGAGCAAAATCACAGCATTTTCCCATATTTCTGGTAGCCCTTAACCAACTGGCAAGGCCTTATTTCTAGAATTTCTTAATCACAGTAGCTCCTCTTGGCAATGGCTGGACAACCACCCAGAACTGTACGGTCACATCCTCTGAGTGACCCTAACGTCACGATCATTTATAGAAAAGAACTTCGTAGAAAGAAACTGGAACACAGGCTCCAATGCCAAGGGCACAACATTCACTGCTTTCTATGTTATTTTCCTATCAGAACATCAAGGCCTACGGAACCTGAATTCTTTATATACCTCCAAAAAGGACAAGAAAAAGAAGCACTGAGAATGACACTTTAAAAGGAGACACCCCAATAACAGAAATCCTCCACATAGAACCAATGGAAAAGGCCTCAAGAGAGTCTGAGGGCTCCACTCCACTTCCAGGGCCTGTGAGGGATGGAGACACACAAACTACCCACATCATCCCTGACTTGTGATTCTTCCAGAGTAAGGTGGCAAGCTCTTCAGCAAGTTAAATACCTCACTGAGAGGCAGTGCCCAAGAGTGAGGCAATTGGGGTAATTATTGAAGAGGGGTGGGATGGTAGCTGCTGACAATGTCCTTAGGGACACTAAACTCTCTGAGCCCTTAAAAGCATTACGGACTTGGTATCCCAAGGCAGACAAACATCAAGGTAGAGAAAAAAGCCACCACCCAAACTCAAGAAACAACCCCCACACCTGCAACGTGAGGAAAGACTCTCAACTTGACTTTATCTGCTTGAGTGGCTGCTCTTCTGGGTCTGTTCCCAAGAAGGTCCTCGCTTTGACTTCACATCCCCTTCAGGGAGGCTGGGCCCTCCTCCTGCCACGCACATGGCTTGGAGGCCATGCTCACCAGCTATCTATCCTCCAGAGCGGGTTTACAGGCCCACCCTTTTTACTAGTGCAGCCAGTACTCTCCACCAAAAACTCCTCAACCTAGCAAAGGCCTCCTTCCAAAACCCCTAAGAGAAGTCCCTTCATTTTGCCTTTATAGTTGAGTGTTTTGGTTAAGGACACAACACTCAGAGGAAATACAAAATCTTATTTCTGAGGAACCTCTCCTAGTGATGAGATCATAGGAAGTACATTTAAAGAAGTAATTCTGTAGAAGCCTGAGCAAGTATTTCTGGAGTTGGGATCCTGTGATGTATAACCTCTTGGAAGCTGTGCCTATCACATCCCTCCCTTAGCTGCTGAGTGTGCCTCAGTCACACTATTCAGGCCCCCTTTTTTTTTTTTTTGAGACAGGGTCTCACTCTGTTGCCCAGGCTGGAGTGCAGAGGCGTGATCATGGCTCATAGCAACCTCAAACTCCTAGGCTCAAGTGATCCTCCTGCCTCAGCCTTCCAAGTATCTGGGACTACAGGCATGCATCATCATACCCTGCTAATTTTTCTATTTTTTGTAGAGATGGGGTCTTGCTGCGCTGCCCAGGCTGACCTTGAATTCCTGTCCTCAAGTGCTCCTCTTATCTCAGCCTCCCAAAGTGTTGGGATTACAGGCGTGAGCCACTGCACCTGGCCCGGGCCCTCTTTTACAAGCCCCTGTGCACCTGCTTGCCACACACTTACCTGCAGAAGGCCCCTATGTTCTCCACCAGGTAACACTGCCCACCATTGTGACAGTAACTTGGGAAGAGGTCACACACTGACCGGCAGGAGCCGTTATGCCGCACGAAGCCACTGCGGCACTCAGTGCCATTTTCGCTTGAGGCCAGGTCCTTGCCTGACACTCCTGGGCGGGGCCTGAGGGCGATGCTGCTTCCAGGGACCAACCCCAGAGTATGCTGTGGAGGGACAGCATGCCACCGGTTGGTAGGCTGACCTGTCCCAGGCCCCAGACCAGGCTTCCGAGTGGGCACTAGAAGGTCATTTTCATTTTCCAGGTCTCCACCTCCCACTGCATCTTTGTCATCCTCCTCTTCCTCCTCTTCCTCCAAGTCATCATAAAAGGATGTGGTGGGGTAGAAATCAGATTCATCAAAGGGGGTGAAGTCATCATATAAGTCAAGCAGGCTCCAGGAAGGGGTCTCTCCCTCAGTATCAGGGTGGTTCTCTGAGATTCCTGGTGACCCTGGGAAGCTCCCCAGGTCTGCGCCCCGACCCTCACCATCCAATCCTTCGAAGTAGTCGATGTCAATTATATCGGAGGCTGGGTGGGGATCTAATGTGCCCTGAAAGGGGTAAGTTGGCTCTGGCCCTTGAGGGTCAGGTGTGCTGCCTCCCAGGTTCAGCCAAACCTCCAAGGGGCTCTCCTTGGGGAGTTCAGAAGCTGGGCTCAGCTTGTCATTGGGGGTCGGGGAGGGTGGTCCACTGGCCTCTGTAGCCTCAGGGGTGTCGGGGGGCATTGATGACTGCCCGAGGGTCTCGTCGGGAGCCTGGAGTGTAGCTGGAAGGGCCTGGGCATCGCCGCTGCCCGCCTCTGCTGTCACTCCACCCAGGCCGGGGCTGTCAGCCTCTAGCCATGTGGTGCCGGTCACTGCAGCTGACGCCTGCAGCGCCTCCTCTGGGCCCACAATGGACAGCTCGCCGCCCGGCGCCGTCCACGAGGTCTCATCTTCTCCAGCTGCTGGCAAGGCGGCCTCCTGTGTGTCGTTGGCACGCGGCTCCCATGCCAGGCCACTCTTCATCAGCTCTTCGGCCTCCACGGCGCTGCCTGCCTCGCGCGCTGTGGGAGGGAGGACGAGGGGCGGGGCGTCAGGGGGCGCGCGTGGGAGGGCCCTTGACACCCGCCCCGCGCAGGCCACAGCTTGCTCCCCTAGACCCGGGAAAACCCTAGGCAGCTGCTGCAATGTTGCCCAAGGCCACGCCCCACTTTAAGCCCCGTTCCTGAGTCCACCCCCCAAGCCAAGGATCACACCCGGGCCAATGTTCCCCGGCTCGAGCCGCGCCCCAGACTTGACCTGGAGTCTGAAGGACTAGGCCAGGGCGGCCCCCAACTCAGGCCCATCCAGAAGTCTTGCTATTAGGGCCCGGCCTTGAACAAGCATCCACAGGCGCCCCTCCATCACCTCCAGGTCCCGCCCTGAAGTCTCACCCTCCGGCCCCGCCCCACCTCAGGCCCCGCCCACCCAGGCCCCTCCCCCAGCCCGCACCGCGGCCCGCGTGCCAGGGTCGGGGGCTGCCCCCCACCTTTCTGCTCCCCCGCACCCACCACCTTCTTCTGGGCTCCTTCCCTTGGGCCGGCTGCGAGCAAGGCGGTGCCCCGCCCCCTTGCCACAGGTCGCGGACTCCACCTGTACCTGCAGTAGAGGCACCTTGGCCCAGGGTGGGGCACGAAGGTCTCTGGGGTCCCTGTCGCAGTCGATACCTACCCGGCACGGCTCCAGCGGTAAGGACCAGCGTGGCCCCCAGAAGCAGCAGCAGTGGCGGCGGTCCCCGGCCCGGGCCCCCACCC
Organism: Eulemur rufifrons; assembly: GCF_041146395.1. Lineage (NCBI taxonomy): Eukaryota > Metazoa > Chordata > Mammalia > Primates > Lemuridae > Eulemur > Eulemur rufifrons. The sequence continues at coordinate 152,836,717 of NC_090989.1, forward strand.
CCGGTTCGGCCCATGGCACGGCGCCCTGACCGCTGTCCGCGGTCCGCTCGGCTGGCTGCGCCCTCGGCTCGCCGGGCCACCGCACCTCCCGCCCGTGCTGCAGGCGCTTCAGCCCACGATGGGCAGCGCGCGGAGCCGCATGCCGCCGCCACCGTCCGCCGCTGTCCCCGGCGCGCGGCGCCTCCCCGCCTCCCGCGCCGCCGCTGCAGCCGCGCTCAGCACCGCCCTCACCCCGCCCGCCGCGCCCGCCCCGCCGCACGTAGCCGCCTGCCAGGGGGACTGGCAGACCCCTCGTTCGGGACGCGGCGACAAACGGAAGTGGAGCACGCGGGGTCAGGCGCACAGCGCCGCGCGTGGTGTTAGCCGACAGGTGCACCGGCGGGAAACCTGCAGGGCGGGGCCACGGTCCCGCCCCCGCCCCCCCACCCCCCTGGGTGAAGAGGCGGCACGGGGCCCCGACGCCAGAGGAACCCACCCGCCATGCGGTGAGCACGGAGGCGGGGACATCGCGGGTCCAGGACACCCGCAGGCTCGGGGCGGAGCTCGGAAGAGCCGCAGGGGGCGGAAGCCCGAGCCCCCACTGTGGACATAAGCCAGGCCCCGGGTGCACGGAGCCTCTCGGATTTCTGCACCAACCCCGTGTTCCAGGCGATGGTTGTCGGGGAGGTCTCCGGGTCCCCACGAGACAAGGGCGGGCGTTGGCATAGCCTGGCAAGGGGGCCAAGCCGACGGCCCAGGCTCTAATCGGCTCAGACCTAATCTGTTAGCAGCCAAAGCCACTAGCCCAGATCCCGCACAGCCAGGCCAGCCAGAACGCATCCCTGGGGTGAGAGACGAGACCCTCCCTGGGACTGCGGCTACCTGGCTTTCCTAGGCTCCTCGGGGCAGTCTGAGGAGTGGCCTTTAATCTCGGTCTCTTACTCCCTCCCCAGGATACAGCGTCACCCAGGTGTCCCAGGCCACCAATACTCAAGTTCCTGGGCAGACCAAAGAGACCTAGCTCCCCACCCAGGCATGTATGGACGCTGGGCCAGGTAAGAGTGGTCAGCGGGCCCCCAGTTCACCGCTCACCCCTCACAGGACAGCTCAGGACCACTCACCTCCAGAGGCATGCTTGGTGGGGAGGCAGAGCTGCATCCTAGCCACCTACTTTATCCCCCCAAACCGACTATCTACTTCTTGATAGGTGTTACTGACCCAGATGATGACATTCGGAGTCTCAGCCCAAGGAGATGAGGAAACTGGTATTTCAGAGATGCTCACATTTCTGTCCTAGAGGACCAAATGGGTGACCAAAATGGAGATTCCGTCTCCTAACCTGTCCCATTCCTGTCTCCAGATGGGGTTGCCTTGATTCAAGGCCTCAGTTTCCCTCAGCAGAACTAAGGCTGCAGCCTGTTTTCCCCGCCTAGTGTTCCTTCCCCCTTCTGGGCCTGCCTGGCAAACTCCTTATGCAGAAAAAGCTCAGTTCCTATCACCTCCTCCGTGAAGTCTTTTCAGCCTGCCTCAAGCAGTTAGGCACTTATGCTCTGATCTCATCCTCTGTTCACGGTAGTTCCCCGCTGGACTGCAAGGCACCTGAGTGCACAGGGTCAGGCACAGAGGGAGGCTCCACAAGAAATGAATGAATGGCAACCATCCCCACCCACCCCAGAACAGTGGGTCTGGAGCTCCCTGCCAAAGGGGCTTTTCTTCCTGAGCCTGTTTCCATGGATTCATGCTGCCTCCAGGGACAAGTAAAACATATTTGAAATACAACCTTCTCTAAGGGCCAGGTAGGGCTTTGCACTCACCTGTTGGCCACAGAGGCACCAACACACCTTAACTGCCTCCAGCCACATCTCTGCTTCCCTTGTCTGTAGCTTCTCTCTGTGTCCCCTTACACTGTAATGTGTACTCTTTGTGTTCCTATTTCTGTGTGTCTCCTCAACTCTTGGGTTCTGGTTGTCAGAATGGAGATTGGTGGACATGCCTACCTCCTTCCCTTCCTGAGGACAGTCCGTGTGGGAAGAAGGCTTCATGGATAGGTCCCTTGATGTTTGGGGCATGTTGATGTTTTTCACCAGAGGTTTGATGGGACATGTTCTCCCACTGTGTAAAAGTCTATCCACTCATTTGTTTCTTATTTTTAATATATTTTGTTAACTATGTAAATATCTTCTTCCCTTACCTAGAGACAAATTCTGCTACCACTTCTTTCACTTTGGGATTTTAAATCAACTGTTATTACCATTCAGTTTCATTCTGATCTCCCTAGCAGACCTCACCAACAATTTTAGAACTGAGCATAGCACACTTGGTTGGGTGACACCTCCACAAGATGGATGGGACAAGCTCATTCAGGCAGTGGTGTGTGATGGGAAGAGCAGGATTTGGCATTAGATCTCTGTGACCTTGGGAGACTCAGTAACCTGAGTCTCTCATATGTCAAAGTGCTTGGTGACCATACAGTGTCAAATGAATGTAGTATTTTTTTTCTGGGCACAAGGACTGGGGTAGGCTAAAGAAATATAAGATATAGGAACTGAAGAGTGAAAGTAAGTGGCCTCTTTTCAGAGCTTACACCCATGTCCCCACATCCATGCCGCCTGCATTTGGATGTAAGGGATATTGTGTGTGGCAGTAGCTTCTTCATGCCTCTGTGGTTCCTACTGGGTTTGGCAACCTGCCTGCAGTCACAAGGACCATTGCCATGGCTGCATTTCCCCCTGAACGGGAAGCCACTGGCTTCACTAGGGGGCTGCTATCCAGGGCAGGAGCTACTCCAATTGCCATGGCTGGGGCATGGTTCTGTCTGGACAGGAAACTGCACAACTCCTGGCTTTAAGTCCTTGGTATTAACCACTAACATATGAATGAGTTTTTAGCTTTCCTTGTGCTCTAATTTGCCTTATTCTCCACAACCATACTACAAATATCAGTCCTATTTTAAACAACTGCAAACTGACACTGAGAGATTAGCAATTCATGCTAATGAAGTGGTAAAGTCAGGATTTGAACTAAGATCCTGATTTCAAACTCTTTCATTTTAATGTGAAGTCTCTTCACTCATGCTTCTTAATCTCAGAAGAGGCATCAGGATGCAGAGGTAGGGCATCATCAACTGGTAGAAGAGAAGCCTCCCCTCCTTCCCGATTCTCCCACTTCTTCACCTGGGCATTTAAGAGTTAATGCTTCCCGTGTGGACCCAAGGAAAAGAAAAAGAGTTAATGCCATGATCTGGTAACAGGGAACCACACAGCAACAAGACCAGATTTGTGGTTCTAGAATGCAAGGCAGACTGCTCTGTGACCATTTTTGGTGACAGGTTGTTGGTAATGGTCCTCCTTATTCCATTCCCAGGAAGAAGGGAAGGGCTAAGGGGCCAGGGGCCTGAGTTCATTGTGCTAACCACCACCTCCTCACTGCAGAAAACTCAGTTTTGGATTCTCAGTTGAGCAAGTCCTCTCATCTCAGGAAAGGATAACACAACCCGAAGGTGGTCATCTTGTTTAGGCAGTGGGTCTGCCACCAGATTGGAAAGGCCTCTTGAATTTCATTACCCCAAAGCCAAGCCAGTTGGAAGAAAGCCACATAGCACAAACTAACAGAGCCTCAGATGTGGAGCACCTAGGTGTGTCTGCAGAAGAGACATGCTACCTGACTCAGCAGGTGACCTCTATAAGCACATCTCGGGAACCCTGTAGCTACTGTGGAATAAGCAGACTGGAGCAAGGGATGTTACAGTCAATCTAGATGGCCATGGGAAACCCATCAGCATCAGAGCCAAATCAGCCAAAGAAATCAGCCTGTGCAAAGGGGCTATCCAGGAGTGCTGCTGCTTTCTAACACCCTCATGGGCCATCTGGAAGTGAGGGCACCTATGGTAGATTACCAGAGAGGGAGGCATTTTGTCAGTTGCCTGAAAGTCATGGTTACTGTACTGTGTTAAAGCATAGGCTGTTTTGCTGAGGCCTTCGTAAGTTGTACCCTAAAGGTAGGTGGTGGTGGTCTCCCCTCAAGGGTAAGGTTGCTGCCAGTATCAGTCACTTGGCTGCTCTCGGGTTGGAAGGACACATGGAAAGGCCTCTGGGGGCAGTAATAGTAAAGACTCTGCAAGGAAGGTCAGGGGCAGGAAGAGGGACAAGAGTAGGCCCTCTCAACCACTGGGGTCCCATAAGAATTAAAACAGGGCTGGGTGGTCAGAGAGAGCTAGTAGCTACAGTTGTTTCTGGCACCTCTGTTTAGGTGGATTCATAGAACTCTCTCCCTCCCTTTAGTCATACCCTTTGGGTATGGTGCTGCTGTCTCGGTCTGTTCCGAGGAGTTAAGGAACATAGTACATAGACACTTACTAATGTGCAGAGTGGTGGCATGCCTAAAAACAAGCCACGGGGAACTGAAGTCCACGGGTAGCTGCCCACAAGAAGATCCAACATTGAAGATTCTGGGCTTGAAGGAGGGTAGCACTTCCTTCGAGGATATATATACCTTTGCATCCCATTCTGAAAGATGACCTCCTAAATGGAGATAATCCATTAAAAGGAGATCAAGGTGCTTTTCACATTGTTTCCAGGAAGGACCCCTTTGACAGGGGCAACTTAACAAGAACTATGCTCTTCCAACTGTAGAAGGCAAGGGCTTTATAATAAAGTCAGAGGCAGAGTGGTTTGCCGTGTTCTCAGGGACTGGTATTCTGTATCCAGACAAGAAGGTGCTCTGGTTATTCAGATGGAGAGTTTCCTAGAATGAAGGTCAACCCCTCAGGTTTCCATATCCAGGACAGAAATCAAGGGAGACCACCCGATTCACAGACTTTGCACATTATCCCCGAGAAACTGTCCCCAGGCAACTCTTGATTACATTGTTTCATTTTCTTAACAGACAGTTGAAACTATGTAAAATATTTGTCATTAACTATTTATGGTCTTTTATACCCCACTCCACTAGAATGAAAGTAGTCTGGATGGCATGGGCCTTGCTTACCTTATTTACAACTGTGACTTCACTGTATCAAAGGCCCAACAATGCCTGGCACATAGCAGGCCCCTGTCAAATGTTTACTGGATGAAAGTTCCCACAGAGTGAACTGTAGCGATGTTGTTCTACCACACAACCTTCTTAACCACTGGTTCTCAAAGGGTGGTCCCTTGACCAGCTGCATCAACACCCCCTGGGAACTTGGTAAAAATGCAAAATTTCAGAACTCACCCCAGATCTACTGTATCAGCAGCTCTGAGAGTGGGGTCCAGCAGCTTATATGTTAACAATCCCATGGGAGATCCTGATCCGCACTCAAGTGTGAAAACTACTCTTAATCACATTTGGGGGATTATTCCACAGTAAGGACTTAAGAAACCTATGGAAGACTAGTTGATTATTTGCCTGTTTTTTTTTTGTGGAGACAGAGTGTCACTCGGTGTCCTGGGTAGAGTGCAGTGAGGGTGGGTCACCGCAAGCTCCAGGTCCTGGGCTCTGAGCGATCCTTCTGCCTCAGCCTCCCGGGTAGCTGGGACTACAGGCGCTTGCCAGAGCACCCGGCTGGGTTTTGTTGGTTTTTGAGTATTTTTTTGGTCTTTTTTGTTTATGGAGACAGGATCTCACTGTGCTCAGGCTGGTGTCGAACCGCTGAGCTGCAGCTATCCTCCCGCCGCCTCAGCCTCCCAAGAAGCTGGGACTACAGGCGTGAGCCACCTCGCCCGGCCTGGTTGATTGTTTATATCTTGTTATGCCCTAAAAATAATTTACACTCAAGTTTATAAACCAGTCTTCAGGTCGTTTAGATCAAGGATTAACCTCCGTAGTCTCCCTTTGGCAAGAATACGAATCCCGTGAGATCTAGCTGGCTTTAGCTCTTTTCTATAGGCACACTTTTACGAGGACTTGAGTGTTCACGTCACATCAGACACAGAATCCTTTTTTTTGGTGGCTTCATTGGACTCATAAGCATCTTGAAAACAATGGCTTCTTTTTCTGCATAGGGTTTGGCCCTGTGGGCACTCAAAAGATGTCCCTAGAGTTTGTCAAGTTTCACAGAATCTTCTGGCCTCAAGGCCTACCTCCAGCCTGGGGCTGTCTAAACTGCCTCCTGACAAACATGCTCCAGCTCACTAAGCAAAACTATTTTTTCCTTGGAGGTGGCCAGGATGTTGGCCACCCTCTATGGAGAACTTTCACTCATCTTTCTTCACTCTGACCATGGAAAGAAACAGTGGGTGAGGCACTCAAATGTATGTTCCTTAAGTATCATGAAGATGGTCAGTCAGGAAGGAAGCCCTGAGCCACAGAATTTTAACTGCTGACCAAGACCAGGCGGGGCTGAATTATTTAGCTTTTTCCCAGGACACATGAAGAAACTGGTGTATGAATGCAGAGAATGGGACTAGAATCCAGAAATGGTGTTTCATTTATTCACTGAAAAAGGGGGAGATCAGACTTCTTCATCCATTTCCTCTAATCTCTCAAAGCTCCCTCCCCTCATTTTTCCAAAATAACAAGACACCAAGAAACACGTTTGTACAAAAACCACATATTATTCCCCCCCTCACAAAGTCGGGTGGTTGTATTATAGGAATAAAACCAGATTAAAGACATGAAAAGGAAAAGTCATCACTTATACTGAAACATAACAGCGTTAAGAATTCAGGTACTTTGTAGAATTATTACCAGCATAGTAAAAATATTTCCACCTGGGATCTTTTAAATTTGAAAGTGATCACATTAAAGACCTGAGGTTACAAGGGACCACAGTATGAACCAGAATTCCATTTTACTTCTAGAACTCCAGGGGAAAAGGTAAGTATTTGGAATGAGTTTCCTTTGGGAAAGACTGGCGGGATGTAGGGAAAACCCTGGCCATTATCAAAGGCACTGGGGTCTTTCTGGAGGCAAATGCATTGGAACTAAACTTCAGTAGGAATAAGCTCATTCTCATTTCTACTCCAAGTGTCCAGAACAAACACATTAAAAAAAAGGAACAAGGTCTCCTCGCTTCCAGCATTCCAGTCCTCTGATGGTGACCAGGGCCACCTGGCTAGAGGCAAACCTGAGGGTTTGAAAGGCAAATCCGAATTGTGGTTTTATTTTTTTGCTTTCTGATATTAAGGAAAAAAGTTCTACGGTGTTTTACAAACACCTCCCTATACCCTCTCATATGCAAAGCATTAGGAAATATATAGAAAAAGATATCCAAAAGATGTTCCACCTTACATTCTAAATAATGAAACTGCCACTTGAGGATGTAAAGTGAAGAAGCCAGGCGCTTTGGAAACCAAGCTCTACCAAAAACACCCTTTCCCTACTCAGGGAAGGACAGAAGGGAAGGAAGGACAGGAAGAGAAAACCAAGACTCTCAAGTCACTCATCAGCAGGGGTAGATACGGGCTCAAATTAAGGCATTTTGTGGCTCTTCCTCTGGAATGGCATTCCACCCTACCAGCCTGAGCACCTTAAACCTAAAAGCATGATGCTCTGACTGCCAAGTGAGTTCCTTGGTACCCTCAGCATCTCCTTGACAACCCTATGATCGATGGAATGTGAGATCTCAGAAAGGGAAGGAGAAAGTACGTACAACAGGCCGATGATCCTGCCTCGCTTGTCCAATCCCATCCCAAACCTAAAGTACCGCTTCATGAAATTCCACTCACCCTGGCTACTGCAAGAGGTAGTTTGGGGACTTGTACCCCCAGCCATCCTAACCAAGTTCCATGAGCTAAAGTGTTTAGCACTATGTTTGTTTTTTTTTTTTTTTAAGAGGAAGAAAAAAATGCACACAAAGCAGTGAATAGTAGGCTAGATTCAGTGGGGGGCCATTGCCCTAGACTCCTAAAACTTGCCTGGGTAGTCTAGGAAACTAAGGAATGCCTCCCAATATTCCAACCCTCAAAGCTCATACTGCCCCCAGAAAAACAAAACACCCACCCCCCTATCCAACAAATCATCTGCATAGAAAATCAGAACCAATGGGCCTGGGGAAGGAGTGGATTTGTTCTAACGTTGTGCTCTCCTCTACCACGTACTAGATAAAGTGGTATGTTCTGCCAGGTAGGGTGGAGGCCCTCATAGTCCTCACTAGGGAATAAAATCAGTGAGGTCCTCCTTCCCCATCTCTTATAATTTTGGTGCAATTATGTGTCACAAAAGTCTCATGAAACTTCACCACCAGCACCATTCTTAGCTCAGATAAGCAGAAATAAGGTCACTTATAATGCCTTAAGGTTTGTCCCTGTGGCTATCCCCTTTTGCCCATTACCATTTTTTGGTTCCTATTAACTCAGGATGCTCTCCTTTAAAACAATAATGACAACAGAAAGAAAAAAAGATAATGATTACAAAGCATTATCCATAGAAGCATAAGACAAAGGAAAAAACTACAGGAGAGCAAAAGTGATAAAGACACAGAACACGAATGTTGACAGGACCCGCAGAGAAACTGTCAGCATACCCCTACCCCAGGACAGGGGAGATGCAGGTTATTTTTAGGATGACCAGGACACACTGTCACCACAGGTTTCCCCTTGAGTGCTGGCTGAGGACCTGACAGAAGAAGAGTCAGAGCATGGAGAGGGGTGGCAAGAGGAGTGGGGAGGGACATGTGCTTGGGGCTATAAGAAGAAAAATCCTGAAAGAAACCCAAGAAAGCTGAGGACCGCAAGTCTTGTCATCCCCACTCCAGCTCATGACAGTGGGCATGGATGTTCCCTGCATCTTCCAGGCTAAGGAGCGGCCGAGGCTGGTGGGCCTGGAGCAGGAGGTGGAGGGACCCCATCTGCAGATGGCGGTGGTGGTGGCTGCTGCTGCGGCGGAGGGGGATCTGCAAACACATCCAAGAATAACTCGTCATTGTTGGAAACACAAGGGACTTGGGAAAGGGACCATTCAGTAAAAAATGACATAGGAAGTAATTTTCTTTGTGGCAGGCAACCAATGCAGCCTTGTGAGGCACTGCTGTCATTGCGGTCTATGTGGGTCAGTTCCTTCTTAACCTCCAGGCCACTGCTCATGTACCTACCCTAACCCAAATGGTTGGGGCAGTAGGAAGTATCTGAATTTGTCCCACCCTCCTTAAAGGCCCACCCTTTCCGAGTATCAATCCAGACCCTTTCAGAACTTACTTCTATTTTGATTTTATTGTATTTTAATGGTTTTCTCTACCAATTTTATTTCTCTAATTAAAATAATAAGCTCCTTTCTCAGCAAGTTCTGTGTCTTATTTTTCTTTTTCCCATAATGCCTAGCCTAGCTGGGCACACAACAGATGATCAATAACTTCTTGCTGATTAACCGTTTCCATCAGGGCCAGAGAGCTTCACTTGAGGCAGCTGCTGACAAACTGGATAGTCCAGGGAGGCCTCCAGAGCTCCTAAACTACAGTTCTTGGATTTTTGGCCAAAACTAGGTTAGGTCCTAAAGGAAACAATTAGTATGAGTGTCTGGGGCTCTTGCCTATTTCAACTTTAGCTGCTTTGGTGTACAAGGGAACCCTAGAGATCATTTAAGCCAGGGTTTTTAAAACTCCTAGATCTTGCCAGAAATGAAAACATATGAAACAAAAGTACAACCTTATCACCAGTCAACTCGCCCAACCCTATACCCAAGAAGTTTCTACCAAATCCCTAAGACTTTTCAAAGCATTTTGAAGCCACTAATCTAATCTCTCATGTCATCTTTCAGTGGAGGAAACTAAGGCCTGAAGTGGGGAAGCAACTCATCAATGTGGCTAGTAGTGTAGAGCCAAGTCAGCAGCTTAGAATTCCTGCAGCTCTCATTTATGGCAGTAAGCGGGTGGGGGTGGGGAGGGTGACAACTGAAACCCTCCACATTCTGAAGGTGCTCCACTGAGGGCCTTATGGGATGGAATCCTGAAGTTACAAACCATGGGTTATCAGCAGGATACAACAGTAATAAAGGCCAATGATATTACATTTACAATGGGATGGCAAACTGGTCAACTCTCTTGATAGGCCAATGAATTTGTGTATTGCCTGTAAGGTGGCTTGGCAAACATTTTCTTGCCAAAAAAAGAGGTACTCATTATATTAGACTGCAACCTCTGACCACTAGCTTAAGGGCGATCATTTTTTCCAATTGCCGTGATCCTATACACCCAGCTAAACCACTGTCTTTCTTCTGTGCACCTACACTGTTCCAGTCCCTGGGAGTCCAGAGAGGAATGAGATATGTTTCTGTCCCTGAAACTCACCTCCCTGCCCTGGGAAGCCTCCCAGAGTACTATAGTGTACTCAAGGCATACCATAGTCTCATGTAACTTTTGGTAAATCCTATTATCACTATCCAACTTTTCATTTCTTGTTTTCCCAACAAAAGCTCCTGCAGGCCAGGAATTCTTATGCTTCCCCTCTCTACATATTGTGAATAGGAGCTAACTTTTGGCCACATATGTGAACTTCTAAACAAAAGGATTAGAGATGTGGCTGGGGTACCTGGCCACTACTGGCTACGTTTTAAGATCATCCTCAATTTAAAGGCCTACAGGAGTAAAAAGCAGGCCAGAGCCCCAGAAACAACCCTCTGAAGGCAAAGGCTGGAGCAGAGCAGGGCCTATAGCAGAAATGACCTGGCCTCTGCACGCAGCCTCAAACAGCATCATTCAGCAGCACCAGGGCTTTCTCCACTGAGTCTGCTGGGACCTCGTATTCCTTCTCAACATAGCCCCTAAAGTCTCCTTTCTTAGTCTACGCAGCCTCTACGAACACGTCAAGAATGGCTACAAGAAACTTATTTTTTACTCCAGCTCTAAACGGGTCTCTATTCTTTTCTTTACACTTAACACTTTTGAACCCTGTATTCATAAAAGGCTCCTGTAGGGAAAATAATGAGTAGCTCTATATGTCTGCTGAGATTCAAACTAGACAGGCTTAAGCAAGAGTGGGAGAGGAATGTCTTTTTGGCTTCCCCATAGACATTTGTTCTGGGGTGCATGCCACAAAGACTATGGCACACCAGCTCAATGGAAGCATTTTGCACTCGTCACCTGTGCACCTGCCCATCAGGGGTGCTAAAGATCACTGACTGAAAATTGATCTTCTGGAACCCACTCTCAGACTGCACTGTCCACAGACCTGCCAAACCTAAGGGAGAGAACAAAGTCCTCCTGCTCTATCTACAGCCCTCCAAGATAGACCCTGGGATAATATGTCCCCCATTGTGCTACTTACACATGCCGTTAGGTGCTGTGAGGGGTACCCGGGGCCCTAAGATGTTTCCTGGCATTGGAGGCATACCAGGAGGGGTAGGGCCACTCCCAGAGGGGTGGATGTTGGCTGCAACAGTGGAAATCATGCGGCCTGGCATGGGTTGCCCAGGCATCATGGAACCGGGGCCTGGTATCTGACCTGTGGAGGGAGATTTAAAAGTACTATAAGTATACTAGGAAGGGGTATAGGAAGGAGATCAACTTTAATGTCAAAGACTGCCAAATACAGACAAATACCCAACCCTTCAAAGGATATGAAATTCCAATAGAGCATTAATCTAATAATTTCTATGTCTAGGTTTTTATCTTTTATTTATTTGAAGGGGGTAGGCTAATGGAAGCAGGTCTGTGGAGTGACTATTCTCAACTCTGGCATAGGCAGGTAGCAGTAAGAAGAAACTACAAAGCAAGCATCCCCAAATGAAAGCACTCATTCTGGACAGTTTGGGAGAGCTGTGTATTATCGAATGTCTTCCTTCGGATACACAATGCCAAGTGTAGACCACAGGGAATGGACAGGAGGACTTTAACAGGAAGTCAGTGCACAGTCCAAGGGTCACAGCTCAGTCCAGATTGTGCTTCATGTACAAGTGTTGAGCAAAGGGCTGTCTGAAAGGGTACTGGCATTTGTACTGTAAAATTACTAAAAAGAGATTCTGATTTGAATGCCCAAGTCTTGCCCACAAAAAATCTCTCCCTATAGAGCTTGCCATGAAGCACTGGCCTGGGAGAATCATAACGGGAAACACAGACAACTTCATCTCTTCCTATTGTTTTCCAATTAATAACACTAAAATACCGCCTGTATTCGGTTTCATACTGAACCTTTAGAACTTTTTAATAAACTTTTTCTATAAAGAGCCAGGCAATAAATATTTAAGATTTTGCCAGCCATATGGTCTCTGTCTCAACTCTGACAAAGTAGCACCAAGGCAGTCATAGGTAATACACAAATGGGCGTGGCTGTGGTTTTATTTATGAACTCTGAAAGTTTAACAAATTGACTGCCAAACTAGAAAAAAAATTTTTTCCTTGGGGCTATGGTGTTTTATTACGAAACTAGAATAAAAACTTTGAAAACAAAATGAACCTTTGTAATTTAATGAAAAATTTGTTATTGTTATTGTTTTCTGTGCGTGACTTACATGCAACTTGAAAAATAGTTTTCTCAGCTGCCAAGGTGAATTACATGTGCTTCACGAGGTCCCGGGCTCAAAACTAGTGTGAGTTAAATACAACTCAAATGGCAATTAATGTGTTAATTTCAAAAGTTTTTCATGTGACATGAAACATTATTCTTCTTTTGATTTCCCTCCAACAATTTAAACTGTAAAAACTATTCTTAGCTTGCAACCTGTACAAAAAGGTAGGCGATGGGTTAGATTTGGCCCTGGGGCCATAGTCTGGCGATCCTGCTCCAGATATGATGATGGATATTTATTAATTCTTAAACCCAGTGTTTTGGCTGGTAGGCTTGGTTTTAAAGAGCACCAAACTAAGAAAAATAGTTTAGTGGGCACAAATCAAGGTTGAAGCTCTTTTATGTAAAACAGATTATACTCTCTACAGAATAAAAAAAGACTCTATTTCTTCTACGATATTTTCTTAAAAAAGAGAGAGAGAGTCTATGTAGTTTTTTCTTGATTTAAATCTAGAGATTTAGTATTTATGTAAGGCCCAGCTGTACAAAACTGAATACAGGTTTGTAGACATAGTACTGAGACAGGTGGAAATAAGAAAGCTTGAGGTCCAATCTTGGAAAATTTGGGGAGATAGGACCACCTGATAGCTAACTGGCAGTTAAAATACACAGAGCAGTACTGAACATAATTCAAGTGAAGACTTCTGTCATTGCTTAGAAAAAGGTCTGTCTTAAGAAAGACAGAAAGCTTCAAACCATAACCCATCTATCTCTAGTTTCTATTCCCTGACCAAGGACCCAGAGGGAGGAGCCTGTCATTGCAGGGATGTCAATGAAAAGAACTCCAATGGGGTATGAGAATTTAGGTGTAAGGGCATAGAGTGATCTTTTGGGGGCTATTTTTTAAAGCAAAATACATAAACACTATGCCCTAGAATAAACAGTTTTAGGCCTTCTGGCCCACCTTTCTGTGTAACATAAAGCAAGAACACAGCAAAAGGAGTCTCAGAGGCCCACCTACTGGAGGACAACTAGGTCAAATCATCTTAGAGAAAGCAAGAGCAGGTGTTGGATCCACTCCCAGATAGACACTATCACTTTTAGACCACTGACAACCATAAGTAAAAACCTTTTTGTGCCCATACCACTGTGCTAGGGCAGAAACAGACTGTGTTAAAGGGGTGATAGGCAAATCAAAGAAAAATCATAGAAGGAGCAAGCCAAAAAAGTCCGATCACTTTTCAGTTAATTGTGAATAACTTGGGATTTTGGATAAGGTGTAAAAGTGAAGGAAAGGGATTACGGATAGGATTAATCCTAAACACATGGCCTAGCCTGAGTTTCACAATCAGTTAATAATGTGAATGTCACTCCTGTTATTCCTGAGAGATACCACTTATATGTAGCATCTTCATAAACACCACACCCCTCTGTGGTACCTTATCTTATTGTCTATTATCTATCATCCATATTTCACTGAGACTTAGAAAGGTTAAAAAAAAAAATTGGCCACCTGGAAAAAAAAGAAAAAAAAAAAAAAAAAATTGGCCAGATCGCAGAGCTGGTAAATTCAGGCTGGGTCTGTCTGACATGATTCAAGGCAAAAAGGGCAGGATTAGTTCAAAAAGGAGTTCACGGATGCAGAACGTGTGGTGGGGACTTGAATGGTAAGAGGACTTGGTGAAAGGTTCTGAAGAAAGACAGACTAACCTGATTTTCTGTGGGATAGAAAGCTTTTATTTTTTTTGAGACAAAGTCTTACTAGTTAGTTACCCAGGCTGGCCTTGAATTCCTAGGCTTAAGGAATCCTCCTGCCTTAGTCTCCCAAGTAGCTGGGATTACAGGTGTGCACCACTGCGCCTGGCTAGGATGGAAAACTTTTAAGAAGGGGTGTGGAATAGTCAGAGCCTACAGCAGAGAAAAAGAGCTTCTGCAGAGAAGCACAAGCTGTATGAGGTCAGGATGAGCAGACAGAACAGGAGATAGGGATGGCACCCTGCAGGTTCCTTAAGCAGTAGCAACATGGGTGACAGAGCAAGGAGGAAGAGCGAGCATGGAGATGAGAAGGAGCAAGAACTTGGGTTTGGTATCTGACTGGGAGTGTGAGGTGAAGAAAGGATGAAGTGAAGAGGACAGAAGAGGATTTTTCCTTGGGAACAGGAGATACAGGCTTGGCTGTCACATAGTGGAACACGGAGAGATGGGGTGAAGGGAAGGCACAGAACTCCCAGTTTTAAATAGAGCAGTGGCAAACATAGGGACATACTATTCTAAGAATCTCCACAAAGCTGTAAAAGAGGCACCTCTGTTTTTTAAAAGGTACTGTCCCAGCTCCCTTTGTTGCTCCCTTCCTTACCCACATCACTGCTAGACCATGACTAAAAACAATGCTTTGTTTCCTACTGTCTAAAGCCCTACTAATGATTCTCTAATGGTATTTCAGCTGGTGTGAAGGGTGATAGGAGATAATTTTGTTGTTGGAAGCAGGGGGCCTACTTTTAAGCTCAGAAGTACAAAATTCTAGCCTGGAGACAAAAGAATACTTCTAATGGACTCATGGTCCAGGAAAGACACATACTAGAACAAGCAATGCAGCCCATGTTTATCAGTGGGTACAGGCTGCCTCCTTCTACCAAGTTTGAACTGGACAGACGCCTTAAGCAGGTTAGGAAGAACATTTTGCCAACCCTTCACAGGTCTCTCTCTCTTCAGAAAACTGATAGCAGAGCTGTGAAGCATGCTTTACAAAGAGGCCAGAACCAGTATTAGATAAGGGAGAAAGAAAAAAAGAAGAACACACTAGGTGTGTGTTCACACAAGTGATATGAGACGACACCGTTCAGTCCCAATCACTTGTCTTCAGTAAGATGGAGTTTTATACTGATGTTTTGAGCAAGGCATGGATTATACAAACCCCTGATTGACCAATGGGCCCAGAAACATCCCATGCCAGTCAGTAGCCACCCAATACTATCCTCAACAGGGAAGGGACAGATCTACTAGCCTGGATATTAATCTCACTTCCACTTCACCCCACTCTAGTCATTTAGGATGGCCTGAGCTTCAGTTTCCTGAGATTATATTGGGTAAAGCTAAATACCTGCCCACCTTCAAGGCCTTCTTGTGTGATCAAGAGAACCGTCTGTTATAGTCCTTTATTATGTCACTGGCTCTGCCAACATGGTTGTATGAGGCAGGGCAAATATTCTAATTTTATAGAGAGTAAACAGAAATTCAGAAAAGATAAATGACTTCTTTTTGGTCACAGAACTAGTGAAGAGAATCAGAAATCAGACCCAAGTCTTCTAAACTCTAAATTCAATTCCCTTTCCACCACACTACTTTGTGCTCAAAAGAAATAATTTACATGAAAGGATGTAATATAACAGGTAACATTTAAAAGATCAAAGGTGTATACTTCTATTACAGGTACCATTTTCTTCTTTATTACATCACAGTTGTGAGATTGTTCTGTTTCCTGCAACACTTAATTTTCAATTTAATTAACATATATTTTAGCACCTTTGAATGGTGGCCCAAACAGATATGCACATGTCTTAAACACTGGAACCTGTGAACATAACCATATTTGGCAAAAGGGTCTTTGCAGCTGCAAATAAAGACCTTGAGATAAGATCATCCTAAATTATTGGGGTGGGCCTTAAATCCAGTAACAAGTGCCCTTTTAAAAGACACATGGAGGAAAAGACAGAATGGAGGTGACGTGAAGACGGAGCAAAGAGAGATGTGGCCACAAATCAAGAATGGTGCATGCCACCATAAGGTGCAAGGGGCAAGGAACAGATCCTCCCTTAGAGCCCCAGGAAGAAACATGAACTTGCTGAATATCCAACTTCTAGTCCTCAGACTGTGAGAATAAATTATTATTTTACGTCACCAAGTTTGTGGTAATTTATTATGACACCCTCAGGAAACTATGTAGGAAACATCTACGATATCCTAGGCATTTTACATAAGAGCTTTGTAAACGTTAACTCATTCAATCCCCGTAACAACACTATGGACCAGGCACTATCATCCCTGTGGAGGAAAGGGAAAAACATAATGACTGAGTAACTTGTACAATGTCATAAAGCATGTAAATGGGGGAGCTCAGATCTGACCTAGGCACTCTGATTCCAGAGACAGTGCTCGCAACCTTATTACACCCTTGCCAATCAAGGTCTGCAGGAGAGGGGTCCAACCCTCTTCCAGCAGGTGCTCAGAGACTACGTGATGCAGACCTTGCTGCCATCGAACTGATGGATCAGTTATTTGCCCCATGCTCAGCTCCAGAAAGAAATGATTTTCTGAACTAGCAATTCAGAGTCTTGTTCTCTGTTCCAGCAGAGAAATGAACTAGTCAAGAAACAATCTGGCAAAGAGGAACATCACTGGCTGACTGACACAGACCCACAAGGTAACACCTACCTACCCATTATGCACTGGGATAAGCCTTCCGGCTCTTGCTCTCAGGCCCAGCACTACTATTTCCAAAGCTACTTGCTCAGCGGCAGTGGCCCATTTCCCTATTTCCCTACATCTTTATGACAGCAAGCTGAGACAGGACAGCTTTAGAGTTTTCTAAGGCTATAAGCCCAACTAAAAAAACAAACAAAAAATTGTTCCTTTTGTGTACTATAAATTCTGAAGCATTCTGAAAAACAAAGTTTCTCTATCTTACTCACATACAGGGTCATAAAGCCACTAGGGTACGGGTGTTCAGGGTAAAAGAGGACAATGGCTCCTTGGGAGAGGGAGCAGCCCAAAGGAAGGCTAGAAGAAAAATAATTTACTTTTTGCTTACTGGAACTTGCAAAGACAAACATCTCTCAGGAAAGCAAAGAGTATGCTAAGAGTCAATGATGTCCCTGTGCTGTCCAGAGGTTACTGCTGTCACATGCTACACAACGCACAGCACTGGTGTACCTAGGGCAGTAGATTTAGAGAACAGACCGGGGAGGAGATGAGAATACTACTGAGTAAGGGTCTACCATTTGCCAGGCAATGGTACAGTTATTTCTTGGAATCTTCCACATTAGAAAAATGATGGTAAGGGCCTAGTTTTGAGATAAGAAAACAAAGCCTCAGAGAGGTTATGTAATTTGGCACAAAATCACAATGAAAAAGAAACTGAGTTAAGATTCAAACTCAGGTCTGTCTGATCCTGAGGCCCATTCTCTTTTTCTTTAACCCTCCCTGCCATAAGGAGTACCCTTCCCCTTGGAAAAGGATTTCTAAGGATCAAATTTGAAATAGGGTAGAATTTAACAGGACTGGGGAGAAGAAAAAAATCAATTTCTTATAAAGCAAGAAATCTAAACATTCTTGTGGTTTTTGTGGTGTGATATACATGTCTCATCACTTTTAAATGAATGACAATGTCTGAAAGCATTTCCATTAATTCTTACTAACATTAAGAAGTCTAGGGCTGGGTGTAGTGGCTCACACCTATAATCCCATCACTTCTGGAGGCCGAGGCGGGAAGATTACTTGAGGCCAGGAGTTTAAGACCAGCCTGGCAAGATAGCAAGATCCCATCTCTATAAAAATAAAAAAAATTAGCTGGGTGTGGTGGCACACACCTATAGTCCCAGCTCTTTAGGAGGCTGAGGCAGGAGGATCATCTGAGCCTAGGAGTTTTAGTTTGCTGTGAGCTATGATGACACCACTGCACTTTAGTCCAGGAAACAGAGCGAGACCCTGTCTCAAAAAAAAAAAGAAGTCTGGCCCACACAAACCTGAAATGCACAGGAGCAGGCCTTACCAAACAAAAAAAGGGTGTCTGTGTATGTCTTTTTTATTTAAAAAAAAAAAAAATTGAGGTATTTCCTTGCCCAGCAGAGAGGGAGAGAGGGAAAGTGAAAGAGAGGAGAGATATGGCTTCAAAACAGCAGTATCAAAGCACAGAATGGAGGGAGTCTGACCTACATACAAGCTTTTTTTTTTTTTTTTTTTTAACAGCAGGCATCTGAAGCCTGAAAAATGGAAAGGTTTGCTAAAATTAGGTTTAACTAGTAGAAAAATCCCTTACACTCTTCTCAGATTTATTAGATTTTTTACTAAAGCATTATACCCATGATGCCTAATGGAATATTAGTGAAGGATTTTATTTTTATTCTTTGGGATGGGAGAGGAAAGTGGGAATAGAAAATGGATCCAGGAAAAAGAATCTGTGAATTTCTAGTCTTGAACACATTTCATCAATCCATTTCTAACTGTCCGCAGCACATCCTCTGGCCGAGTCCCCAGAAGAACGGAAATAACATAATCAGGGCCAAGTGAGGGGAAGCCCAGCCTCCTCAAACTGCTCTTTCCCCATAGCAGCTTCCTGGAGGCGCCTGCGACAGACTCTCTTTGTTGAGGACTGGGCCCTTACTGTTCTCTTTGTGAGGGTAACCTGCTACTCCGGAAAGTGGCATGGCAGCCTTGTTATCACATGATGCAAGTAGGACCAAAGGCTCCAAGATAATAAAAACTTGGCTGATGTGATGGTCTATTCCTTCTCCTTTTCAGTGTGGGGCTGTGTACAGGAGTGGCTTAGGAAGTGATGACTGGTTTTAATCCTTTCCTGAGTACCATTTCCCACGGGGTAGGGTTATATAAGTAGATCCAACCAAGAGGCTTAAAAAGCCAAGTGTAGCTGGGCCAGGTAGCGCACGCCTATAGTCCAAGTAACTTGGAAGGTAGAGGCGGGAGGATCGCGTGAGCCCAAGAGTTAGGTCAAGGCTATAGTGTGCTATAATCGTTCCTGTGAATAGCCACTGTACTCCAGCCTGGGCCACACAGAGAGATTCTTTCTCTTACAAATTCACTTCAGAAAAGCCTATTTCTGTGAGAAAGTAAAAAGAGAAAAATGACCTATTTCTTTTCTAAAGACTATTTTTATGAACTCTACATTGCTGGCACCACTTCACTAGGAGAATATCTCCAAGTCTGTCATAAATCCCCTCTCAGTCCTCTGTCACGGCAGGCAGCATTGTGGCATAGGCCTCACATTAGAATCAGATGGAGCTCAGTGTGAATCCTGGCTCCACCACGCAACAAGGCTATGTAGCCTTGTCATGCGTTAGTTCTTCAACTGTTAAGTAAGAATAGTAAGTAAGCAAAACAATGTGGATAAAGAGCACGGCATACAAACACGTACTATCACCAGGATGTCTTTAGGGAAGAAAGCAGATGCATCTCCCTGCCCATCTTTTACAAAATAAATACAGATACTCCTTAGACATTCTCTGCAAACACTTAGTGTGGTCATGACACTTTAACATTATCAGGAACCATATATCAACTAGCCACAGTGAACATCTTCCTAAATGTTTATCCCAATATATTACGAATTAAATTTTTAAATTAAGTATTATTTTTAAAAAATTACTTTGTGATCTGTAATCTGTTAAGCATTCGTATCTTCTGAAAGCTTAACACTAAAGAAAATTAGATCTCATAAAGAGAATTTAAAATCCACTCCAGGCCAGGCATGATGGCTCACGCCTATAATCCCAGCACTTCAGGAGGCCAAGGCAGGAGGATCAATTGACCCTAGGAGTTCAAAGTTAAAGTGAGCTATGATCGAGCCACTGCACTCTAGCCTGGGTGACAGAGTAAGACCCTGTCTCTAAAAAAAAAAAGGTACATTTTAGGTTTTAGTGATGCTGGTAGTTAAGTTTGAAAGAACTGTGAGTTCAGCTTTCAAGGTGGTTAAAATGTGACAAATAGTAGCCAAGCTGAAAAGGCTCCCCACCACAAGCTACAAATGAGACAATATAAGCACTGAAAAGAAAAAAGATGAACCATTTATCTAGCCTTTCCTGTAAGAACTCATTTTCAGAATAACTGAGAAAGAAAAGTTTTTTTATAAAAGAATTATTGTATAAATGCAGAGGGAATAATAAATAAACTTAGAAATCTCATCATTTTGCACTGCTTGATGAAATAACTGATCTAGGGAGCAATTCTCTTTGTCTGCTTCTTTGTTTTTTCTCTTTTTTTCCCACTTCAAGTAAGAGCTACAGAGAGCAATTCTCAAGGGCAGCTAAAACTATTAGGTGAAGTCTAATGGGGATCTTTGTAATGGATTAATCACATTGACAACACCAGAATGACGGACCAATCTTAATGTCACAAAAAGAGACAGCTGATGTTTTAAGTAGAATGCCTGCCCTCAAAAAAGTGAAGCTGAACCTAATAAAATATCCAGAGCAATCTTCTGGTTTATGGGAAATGTGTGGGAGAGAAGAAAGAGGGGAGAAGGACGTGTGACATGACACCATGCACCTTTGGTGTATTATCAGGGGAGAAGGGGAGTGTGACATGACACCATGCACCTTTGGTGTATTATCAGGGACAGGCACAGTGCAGAAAGTTTCTTCAACAAAATGGCATTAAAAAAAGGAAGATGAACTATTACATATTAAAAGAGACTTAAGAGACATGTCAATAAATGCAGCCTGTGGATCTCATTTGAATACTGATTCAAACTTACTAAGCAAAGTCATTTAATTAATGATACTAGGAATTGTGGTTACTTTGATGTGCTGACAGTAGGTTACGTTAAGGAGTAAGATTCCCATTGGTTAGAGACATATTCTGAAATCTCTCTCCCTCCCCAAAGTAAAGAGGAACAGATAAAAACAGACTGAAAAGTTGGTAATTTTGAAGCTGTGCAATAGGCATATAAGGGATAATTCTCATTACTTTTGTCTACACTTGAAGATTTCTATAATAAAAAGATAAAAATAGCAGAAAAGTAATGGTTGGTGAAGCTGGGTCATGAGAGTTCACTGTAGTATTAACATACTCTTTTTGTGTGTGTATCTTTGAAAATGTAAGTTAAAAAAAAAAGTGGCTATGCTCAATGGAGGCACCTGTAATCCCAGTGCTTTGGGAGGCTGAAACAGGAGGATCACTTAAACCCAGGACTTTGAGGCTGAAGTGAGCTATGGTCGTGCCACTGCACTCCATGCTGGATGACAGAGTGAGACTCTCTCTCATAAACAAATAAGTGTAGATAATACAATGATTAATTTCCAAGAAGCTCTGACTCTGAGATATTACTACCCATTCAGAGGCTGACCTACCCAAGGAAAAGGCATTGTTCCAAGAGAACTCTGGAAAGAGCATGGCAGGCTTTATGTGATGGTAAAATCAAGTCTTACTTGCCAACAATTCCCTAGATGATAATGGAAATTTTGAACAGCTCTTGTCAGAAAACATACCAATGTGGTTGGCCCTTCTGATGCTCTGGGCCACAGGGACACTCACAAACTTTCTCCATGAGCAGGGCTTTCCTCTTACCTGGCTGGGGTGGATGAGGTGGTGGCATCTGGTGGTGCAACAGAGGGTAGGGAGGGGGCTGCTGATGAGGCATCATACCGGGATGCCCTGCTGCTCCAAGTGGGGCTAAACCCGGTCCTCCTGAGTGCTGGTGTGACTGTTGAGGGTTTTGCCCATGCTGCTGCTGTTCCATTTGCTGTCTGGCTCGTAATTCGGCATACTTCAGTTGTTCCATGTGGAAGTTCTGGCGTTCAGTAAGCAACTGCTGCCTCTGTTGTTCTAGCTATAAGAAAAGGGGAAGAGAAATGATACCAGGAGATGTTCTCAGGACTGGGTGACACAAATGACATCTACCTGATATCTGAATTCCCACAACTTCATCACAGAGACATAGCCATCTTGCCTCCTGCACAATCTACAGTGAGAACAAAGGCATTACTTTTTGAGTAGTGTATTTTCATTTGGATACCTGTTACCATCATCAAGGTCTTCTCCATGTTAAGTCTAAGATCTTCCTTTCCTTGTAACCTTCACCCTTTAGGGCTTTTGCTCTCTGGGCCCATTCGGGACACATCTAATACCCTCTGTTTGACAAAGCCTTCAGATATTTAAAAATACTTTCCAGACTGCTTGAGTCTTTACCGGGAAAAGTGAGCCTCTCCTGTCCTCTTTTTTTTTTTTTTTTTTTTTTTGAGGCAGAATCTCACTCTGTCACCTGGGCTAGAGTGCAGTGGTGTCATCATAGCTCATTACAACCTCCAACTCCTGGACTCAAATGACCCTCCTGCCTCAGCCTCCTAAGTAGCTGGGACTACAGCATATACCAGCATGCCCAGCTAATTTTTTTCTATTTTCAGTAGAGACGGAGTTTCGCTCTTGCTCAGGCTGGTCTAGAACTCCTGACCCTCATGTGATCCTCCCAGAGTGCTAGGATTATAGGCGTGAGCCACCTCACCCAGCCCTCTCCTGTCCTTTTAATAGTTCTTCACATGCTAACATTTCAAGTCCACCCATCCTTCCCAAGTGCTCTCTTCTAGAAGTGATCCCTTTGGTTAGTGTCTATTTTAGAACATAACACCAGAGTTAAATACTCTGGAAGAGTCGATGTGGCCTTAGCTGCAAAGATATGCATTTCTCTACGTGGAACTTTGGCAGAGCCACTGCAAATCTTAGCTTTCAAGTACCCAAAATTATACTGGGTGACACATTCACAGAATATTTTAGTTCCCTTAAAAAAATCTGCATGAATCTTGGTTTGAAGGATATAAGCATTTCAATATTCAAGATAATCTTTCTGGGACTCAAATTAGATAACTTATAAATAAGTTACTTTATGTGCAGGAAACTTAGAAACCATATGCCTGATAATAGTTCAGAAAACGGAGACTACTCTAAATTAATTTAATTCAGGGGTAACAAAGAAAATCAACCTGAACATAAAGTAAAATGAAAATCTAAAATCTCAGGAAGTAGTATAAAGATTATAAGCACAAGGAGGGTTAATAAACCTGTGTCTTTTTAATAATGTCCCCATCTCATTATTTTCATAGCAAAATCTGGGTCACTGGGAATCATTTTCTAGAGCTGTATTGTTCAACAGAGCAGTCATATGCCACATACAGATACTGAGCACTTGAAGCAGGGCTAATGTAAAATGAAATGTGCTATGAGTATAAAATGCACACTAAATTTTGAAGACAGCATAAAAAATTTTTCATATTGATTACATGTAGAAACAATATTTTAGATATACTAGATTAAATAAAATATCATTATCATTTCACATGTTTTTTTTTCCCAGAGCTAGGGTCTTGCTCTGTTGCCCAAGCTGGAGTGCACTGGTGCAATCATAGTTTACTGCAGCCTCGAACTCCTAGCCTCAAGTGATCCTCTAGCCTCAGTCTCCCAAGTAGCTAGGACTACAGGCATGTGCCACCATGTCTGGCTAATTTTTTATTTTTTATAGAGATAGGGTCTTACTATGTTGCCCAAACTGGTCTCAAACTCCTAGACTCAAAAGACCCTCCCTGCCTCAGCCTCCCAAAGTGCTGGGATTACAGGCTTGAGCCACCATGCCTGGCTATTTGTAAATTTTTTTAATATGGCTACTAGAAAAATTTTAATTACATATATGGTTCATATTATATTTCTGTTGAATAACAGTATTAAGTCATTTTAATGGGTTAGGGAAATGTAACAGCTTTACTGCCTGTTATTATTAGAAAAAACTAGACAAAATAAACATGAGCATTAGCCTAAGAACCTGGGCTCTCAGTAGAGAGCTGCCTGGGAACTGAGTGAGGAGCATCATTGGTTATCAGGAGTAGCAACAAGGGAATTTCCAATGGACACACAGAGTGTGGGAAGACAGGCTGTGGACACAGTATAAAGAGAAGAGGTATGAGCAGGTGGGGAGAACAAATGGAGGGAATAAACATTAAAGCTCATGTCCTGGATTCTGGTTAGCTGGCTTATAGAGTCTCCTTAGGGAGAAGGAGATCTGAAACAAACTATTGTGTGAGAGGTGGAGGATTACCAGGAAGGAGCGAGACAGGGTTCTACCATGGTCCTAATAGGCTAGGCTAGCGTGGGCTCTTCACTTTTCTAGGAAGGGTGATTTCAAGTGAGTAAAGCCTGCCCTGGTTTACCTTGGTAGCATGATGAGGAGGGATGTAAACAGAAAGAGAATCATCTGGAAATCCAGTTCTGTAAGAAGACTGATCAGTTGGATAATGTTTAAGAGGCAGAATGATTTAAAAAAAAAAAAAAAAGATCTAAAGATTCTGACTATAGATCTTTGGTTTTGCTTTCTTCTAACCATTCTTTCTAGGAAATTTAGGACTCTAGGATAATTTGTTGAGGTTAGACTCAAGAGGCAGCCAGAAAAACACCTATCACCTATGTTTTTGTTGAGTCATTACTGGTTTGAACAGCTTGGCTGAAGTCCTGCAGTTATGTAAGAAATAATGGAATTTAGGTCAAGATATGCTTTATGAATAAGCTAAACTGCTACTGGAGGGAGATTTTTTTTTTTTAAACCAAACTAACCTTTCTTTGGTGGTTAAACTTAATATCAAGGCATTAATCTTGGAAAGATAAAGACGATTCTATTGTTAAGAGGATGGGAGAGCCAGCTAGGTCTATAACATGAACTAACCTCAATTACCCTATTTATTTTCTGAGCTTCATCTGTCACTGTAAAACATAGAAGGTAATTAAAAGAAAGTAATTAAAAGAATTAAAAGGGATAAGTGATTAAACACACACACACACACACACACACCTGAAGGAGAACTCAATTTAAGTGTATAGCTCTGATGTGGGATGAACAGGTCTTCTGAGGGGAGATCAGTGCCCAAATAACAGGCTACCAGTTGGCTCCAGGAGAGCCATCTCTGTTCTGGAGCAGATGCAACAGAGCATACGGCCATGTCCTGGCCTCATCATGCAAGAAAACTCCCTCTCTTGTTCTTGATACCTTATTTCTGTATCCAGTTGAAGACCACATTCACTTTTGTAGCAATCATAAAGAATGTGAATTAGGAATTTTAGAGGGAAATCTGGTAGTATTGGGCATATTCTAAATGTACTTACTTACCTACTGACCCAATGATTAGTCATCTGGAAATCTGCTGTAGAGTACTGTATGTATGAGGGTGTAAGGTTAGTCATAAGGCATTTTTGATGTTCATTTACGTCAGATACACCAAGTAGGGGAAAAAAGCATGTTGCAACAAAAATAGTTATTATGATGATTATATTATTTATTATGATCCTCAGTATATAAAAAAAACCTTTGTGATCATGTATAAACATGTTAATATACACACTGAAAATGTGGTAGACACGAAAACTATTAACAGTGATTATCCCTAGGAATGAAACTGAGGTTAGAAGAAACTTTCTAACTTATACATTATTTGATTTAAAAAAAAAAAAAAAAAATCAGGCTGGGCACAGTGGCTCACGCCTGTAATCCTAGCACTCTGGGAGGCCGAAGTTGGAGGATCGCTCGAGGTCAGGAGTTTGAGACCAGCTTGAGCAAGAGTGAGACCCCGTCTCTACTAAAAATAGAAAGAAATGATTTGGACAGCTAAAAAATATATATATAGAAAAACTTAGCCGGGCATGGTGGCACATGCCTATAGTCCCAGCTACTCGGGAGACTGAGGCAGGAGGATTGCTTGAGCCCAGGAGTTTGAGGTTGCTGTGAGCTAGGCAGACGCCACGGCACTGTCTCAAAATAAATAAATAAACAAACAAACAATAAAAAAATAAATCACACATTATTTTAGGATTTTTGTAATCAAAAACCAAATTCTATTAATAAAAACTGCCCAAGTTATGTGCTGCAGACATCTTGATTTTCTTCTCTCTCATCTCAATTTTTTTAGGACTGTGGATAAAGTCCCAATAGCTAAAATCAACAGGGTAAATTACTCATGTAAGTAAGGTGTTAATGAACCTGTTAACTGTCTTTCATGACTCCAATCTGGCTCTAGGAAACTCAGTTTCTCATACAAGGCTGCCTGCAGCCCTGCTCTGAAGACACATGCTGCCCTGCCTGCCCCCGTCCCCCAACTGCATTCAAACCCTGCCTTCCTCTCCCTCTTCACTCCTTCACTGTGTATGTATAAAGCAGCCGTATCCAAGCGGAATCTAACACAACAGAGCACTTTTTAACACCAAGACACCAAACCAAGACACAGCTGCAAGTGCAGCTGAAGTTCACACAAAGCTCTTCTCCCAACTTCTATTTGCATAAAGCAGGAAGGGGGTGGGAAAGAGTAAAAAAGATGGGGAGGGCCATAAAAACCCATCCACACTGCCAAGGAATGAAGTATCAGCCAAGATTTGAAGCCTCAGAGCTGAAGTAAATAATCACACCTTCCTTTTCAATGTCTGGTATCATTGATGAGACATTCAATGAAGAAAAACCAAATCCAAAACAGACATATCCATTCCTTCTTATACCTGAGGAAAAAGAAACTAGGGGGGCACAGTGGCTCACACGTATAACCCTAGCACTTTGGGAGGCTGAGACGGGAGGATCGCTTGAGCCCAGAAGTTTGAGGTTGCAGTGAGCTATGATGATGCCACTGTACTACGGCCTGGGAGACAGAGTGAGACCCTGTTTTGAAAAAAACAAAACAAAACCAAAATCCCCCAAAAGAACACAACTGAATTTTGCTGCTTCCATGTATGCTTCTGGGTAGCAGAAACGCAAAATGGGAGCCTGAACGATTACTGTGACTGGTCATTTTATCTTTGTTGCAATGTGCTTCCTTCAGGGCCATGAGTCTGTGCTTTAGAAGTGAACCTGCTAGTGGACACGGCTTTCTTAACCTCAAATAAAAGTGCCTATAATGTAATGGCGCATGTCTAAGAACAGATTCAGTTGCATGACAGGCAGCCCAGAGATGAATTGCTACAAAATACACACACAAAAAAGTTAAATGCAATTTCCTTGGGACAGTATGAAATTCATTCCGTTTGGCTTTTTATTCTTTATTCCTTACTCTGTCATAAAGTACAACAAACCTGTTTAAACCTACTACTATTTGTGAGGATATTCTATTATCTTCACCTTCGATATTTATCCAGAACCTAAGTGTTTCTCTTCACTTCCATGGCTGCCACCCTGGTCCAAGCCACCATCATATCTTACATGGGTCACCCCAACAGTGTTCTCACCAGTCTTCCCGATTCTGACTTCATTGCTTTATAATTTACAACACAGCAGATAGACTGATAGTCCTCAAACTCAAGGCCTGGAAATTATTCCACATTTCCATCAGAGTAAAGTGAAAGGCCTCTGGATGGCTTGCAGGGATTTCTGTGATTTTGTCACAGAAGTGACCAAATCTCTCTCTCTCTCAACTCCTGTGACTCATTTATGCTACAGCCTACACACCTACTCTCTAGTCCTAAATATGTCACTCATATTCCTGCCTTAGGTTCTCTGCACTGGCTGTTTGCAGCATTTGGAAGCTCTTTACCATCAATCGTCAGTCAATAATGTCTACTGTGATGGTACCACTAAAAACTGAAATCACTCCCCTGACCCAGCCCATACATACATATATGTATCATACACACCACGCATACACATACATATACATACTATCTTATAACTTCCTAAATTCATCCATGATTTTCAATTATTTAAGCTCCACCAAGGCAGAGAATTTTGTTGGGTTTTACTTACTACTATATTCCCAGTAGCAATAAGCCTAAAACACAGTAGGTTCTCCGTAAGTATTTGACAAATGAACCCATCATCTCTACCACAAAAGCTATCATGGGCAAGCTGACTCTTCAGTCTCCTAAGCAATCATGCTTTCCTTTTCATATTTCGGGATTTGGGCCATACTTACAAATCAGATCAATCCTCTCCTCCTGCAGGAAGCTTACCTTGACAATCTGACCTGACTATGACCTCCCCTTTCTCTGAATTTTCACAGCCCCATTACTTCACAGTGTCTGGCCTCTTTATGTGTCAATGTCTCATCCAAATTCTAAACTCCTTAAAGACATGGTTTGGGTTTCTCAGTTATGAGGTTCCTACAATGTCTCTCTTTTCTGAAGATATACAGTTTCTCTACCTAGCCAAATGAACTTCAGAGACTCAGAGAACATTTAGTCCAGAAGTGATATACTCAAACAGTTCATAGATCCATTCTCATTGGCTTCATGTGAATGCCACAGGCAGGGCCCAGGCATTACAATTCTCTCCAGATGAATCTAGTCCCTAACACAGCCAATGTCTGAAACCTGCTGTCTTGACTGTCGTGTTACCTGCCTGGCACCAAAGGCTGCTCGGTCCCGCAGACACAGTGAGTGGTGGACCCACTGTCAGCTCAGCATCCTCCCTAGAACTAGAGTCAATGCTTTTTATTATGCCATCTTCCTCAGAGACTCTGTGACTTCCATAACTGCCTTCCTCTAATATTAGCACTTTATAATATGAAACAGCTGGAATAATAGCTACTAAGTACTAATTATAGCTGAATTCATGACACCTATCAAAGATTTAAAATTTTATATCCTTAATTACCAAATACTTAAGTTTCTTTCAAAAGAACATCAGATTTTAAGTAATTAGACAAAGAAATTTCATATCTGAAAAGTCTTCATTGCTATTTAAACAAAATCCAATGTTCAATTTAAGAGGTGTCCTAATGCCACTGCTTACTTGGTAAAGATGAGCAGCAATGCATCCTAAAATGAACTGAGGCAGTTTGACAGGCAGAAGAGGGCTAGGTGGGAGTTAGGAGGCTCTACTCCTAGTTGACCTGCTTACCTTCCAGTATATCAGCTTTACTGATTCTCAATAGAAGGATGATAGAATCTACACATATCTGAGTTATATATCAGTTAAAATAACAATGGCTTATTTTTCCATAAAATTGTAAAGTGCTCATTTCTTTATAAATTATAAGCACTAGATAAATACACTGAGTTGAACAAAAATAGGTCTGAAATCTGGCTCTGTCATTTATGACTTGTGTGATCTGAGGTACACAACTTACCCTGTCCAAGTTCCAGTCTCATCTACAGACCTAACAAAAGAATAGCCTTATGTTGTCATCCAGTATCATTGCTGGATTCTGGTTTTTTTTTTTTTTTTTTTTTTTAAAGAGATACAGTCTCACTTTGTTGCCCAGGCTGGGGTACAGTGGTACAATCATTCACTATACCCTTCAACTCCTGGGCTCAAGTAATCCTCCTGACTCAGCCTCCTGAGTAGCTAGAACTATAGGAGCATGCCACCACACGTGGCTATGTTTTTTCTACATTTTCTTTGTAGGGACAAGGTCTTGCTATGTTGCCTGGACTTGTCTTGAATTCCTGGCCTCAAGCGATTCCCCCACCTCAGCCTGCCAAAATGCTAGGATTACAGGCGTGAGCCACCGTAACCTGCCACTGGTAGATTCATGAAGAAGATTCAGAGCAGTCAGAATTTTCTTACTTATGGCTTCCTTGTATAGTTTTTTGAGAAATTAAATGAGAAAATCTATTTAAAGTGCTTTAGCACAGTGACTGAACCAATAAATGTTCACAAAGCAAACAATAGCTCAGAAATGTTTTTAAGAGATGGGGTTTTGCTATGTTGCCCAGGCTGGAGTGCAGTGGCTATTCAAGGCATGATCATAGCACACTGCAGCACTGAACTCCTGGGCTCAATTAATCCTCCTGCCTTAGTCTCCTGAGTAGCTGGGACTACAGGTGCATTGTCACTAAATCTTAAAAATTTCATCTATAATTGTTGACTACGGGTTTGCATAAGTGGAGGCACATACTTACCAAATACTTATTATGTGCTAGACACTGTGCCAGGTGCATGTCACAGTTCTGTCATGTAAGCTCTACAACAGTTCTATGCAGAAATCGTCAGTAGGAAAATAGTCATACCTTTGCATGCCCACAGGGAAGGACAGGATGCTAGCGCTGGGGTGGATAAAGAGTTTGTCTTTATTGTGCACAAAATGAACGGGTGACATTTTGAAGTTCAAAGGGCCCATTCTGGCCTGTGTGAGAACAAGTCTCCAAGCTAGCCCCAATATCTCAATTCCTAATATTTACACCATTCCCATTGAACCCTACCTGCCGTCCCATTCACCCCCAGAACCAGAGTTGGTCCATGTGACCAAGAGGATGCAGCAGAGGTGATGGGATGTGACTTCCATGCTTAGGTCATAAAAGGCACTGGGGCTTGTATTTTGGGTACTTTTTCATACTCTTGCTCTTTTGAATCACTCAGAAAACATGAGAGATAATAAATGGCTGTTGTTTTTTGTCACTAAGCTTTGGGGCAATTTTTTACTCAGCAATAAATAACTAATAGAGTTGGGTTACTGATATTCACTTGGTAAGGCTAGGGACTCCCCCGTACAAAGAATTTTCCTGCCACAAATGCAGCTGATGCTGAATGCTAATAAAGAAAAGGAAGGCCAATCACCAAAAAATTCAAGCAGAGGAGCCTTGTGTGTTGGATAGAGTCAGTAGAATATTTTCTCAACATTTTCAGTTGTGCTGTTTTATTCAGAGACTATCTTGTAAAATATCTTGTGTGCTCTGACTAGAACTTAACATTAGGCTGGTCTAAAAGTAGTGAGTTATCTCACTTGATTGTTCACAGTAAGTTACAGATTGAACTCCTTGTTCTAACTATTTTCCCCCCTCCTCACTACTGCACTTGACTATTCTTAAAAAAAAAAAAAAAAGAATTAACATTTTAAAAAGTCAAGAGAAAAATAGTTGAGTTATATAAAGTGAGGTAAATAATTATAAAAAATTCACTGCACAGGAAAATTGTGCAGGGCTGCGAGAAGTAGAGCCGTTACACATTGCCTCTAGGTGTCTGGGAGCCAGTAGACAGAACTGAATAGGGGCTGCGGGCTCCGCTATTATCAGATGACAGACAACAGTTCCATCAGAAGGTTTAAAAGAAGAGGGAGCTACAGGTTTACCCACTGAAGAGAAAGTGACTCAGAGACGAGAAAAGAGCCCCTTGACAATCCAGACATTATTTTGTAAGTGCTCAGTTAGGGTCATCCCAATCTATAAGGATAACACAACAGGAATGCTTCACAAATGACAGCAATGCATCTGGTTGTGAGTGGGAACTACCTATCATTTGAATTCCGCATACTCCAATAATCCATTATATGATAGCCCTCGAGTATCCTAATCCCCGAGAAAATCCAAAGCATGACAAAAGGCAAGCTTATTAGGGCACGATAAACAGAAATATTAATTTCGCTAAGTTCTACCTCTAGCAAGTTTTTTTGTGATATCCTTTCCCTCTCCCCATCTCCCAGGGATTCCTCCTTTCTGTTCCCATAGCATCACCAAACACACTGTATTATCACTATGTGTTTCCTTCACTGTTTTCCCCATTAAACTAAGTCTCTCAAGGTGGATTTTCTTTTCTACTTCTCAACTTCTGACAATGATTATGGCACCCATTTATTCAAGACGTTTAAATAAGGGCCTATGATACACCAGTTTTGTATTAACAAAGACACATGATTAAGTCCCAGCCCTCAAAAAGTATACACTCTGGTATGGAATGTGGACATATGACTTGGTGAGTACCATACACTAAGTGCTTTGTGGCCAGCCGTGGTGGCTCATATGCCTGTAATCCTACCACTCTGGGAGGCAGAGGCATGAGGACTGTTTGAGGTCAAGAGTTCAAGACCAATGTGAGCAAGAGCAAGAACCTGTCTCTACTAAAAATAGAAAAAATTTGTCTGAGCAACAGGGAGACCCCATCTCTACAAGAAATAGAAACATTAGCCGGGCGTGGTGGCATGCACCCTGTAGGCCTAGCTACTCGGGAGACTGAAGCTAGAGGATCACCTGAGCCGAGGAGTTTGAGGTTGCTGTGAGCTAGGCTGACGCCATGGCATTCTTTCTTCCCAGGGCAATGGAGTTAGACTCTGTCTCTCAATAAAAAAGGGGCGGGACTTTGTCAGGCTACCACAGCAGCAAAGGGGGAGGGGATGTCATCCACAGCTGAGGGATGCAGGTGGTAGGCAAAAAATGGGGAAAAGTGCCTTCCAGGCACAGAAGTAGGATGCAAACAGGTAGCAAAGAAAACAAGGCCATGAGGGTGTCTGTATGTGGTGCACCATGGCTGGTGCACAGAGGGTAACGGATATGACACTGGTGCCTCATCAGTTCCCAGGGCAGGAGAGGGCCAATGATGTGAGAGATGCTCATAGGGACAGGAACTCAATGACAGATGTAGAGAGTAGAGTGAGAGGCACAGTGAGTGAGAAAACTCCTTGCCAGGGAAATACGGGTGGGATGAGAGAAGGTAGGAGTAGGAAAGTTATTGAAGCAGCTTCTCCCTATGCATGGGGCCAGAATGCCTGTGCAAGTCACCAAGCTGGTCTTAGAACAAAATGAATATGGATTTTGCTGAAAGTCACTGGTCTACTGATCATGAGGAATTTGCCAGAGGACTTGCTTGGATTCATCACTTGCTATGTTGCCTGGGCTAGAGTGCAGTGGTATCGTCATAGCTCACTGCAACCTCGAATTCCTGGGCTCAAGAGATCCTGCTGCCTCATCCTCCTGAGTAGCTCAGACTAACAGGTGCCCACCACCACGCCCAGCTAATTTTTCTATTTTTCAGTAGAGACAGGGTCTCACTCTTGCTCAGGCTGGCCTTGAACTCCCGGCCTCAAGTGATCCTCCTGCCTCGACTTCCCAAAGTGCTAGGATTACAGGTATGAGCCACTGCACCTGGCCTGAAATAATTCATTCTTACGGTTCTACCATTTGGAGAGGGGAATCAGTGTCTCATATGTAGATTAAAAAGTCAAAATAAACAGAGGGAAAAAAATCCTAACTAAACGCCCAAATTTAGCCCGTGTTTAGAAAGTCACTAATTCTTTCTCTGATCAATTCATTAAAAAAAAATTTTTGGCGGGGCGTGGTGGCTTACGCCTGTAATCCTAGCATTCTGGGAGGCCGAGGCAGGCGGATCATTTGAGCTCAGGAGTTTGAAACCAGCCTGAGCATGAGTGAGATCCCATCTCTACTAAGAAATAAAAAGAAATTAGCTGGACAACTAAAAATATATAGAAAAAATTAGCTGGGCATGGTGGTGCATGCCTGTAGTCCCAGCTACTCGGGAGGCTGAGGCAGAAAGATCGCTTGAACCCAGGAGTTTCAGGTTGCTGTGAGCTAGGCTGATGCCATAGCAATCTAGCCAGAGTGACACAGCGGGACTCCGCCCCCCCCCCAAAAAAAAAAATTTCCCCCAAGATCTTAATCTGTTTCTCCAAAATTCCCTTGAGACAATCAAATATTCCTCTGCTTCTAAGTTTCTTACTTTTCATGACTTCCTTTCTCGTTTTTGGACCTTTTAACAATTCTCTTGGTCCTATTTGGGCCATGTCCTCATGTCAAAAGTTTCTGCCCCAGAGAATGCTACTTAGGAAGCTCAGGAGAGGCCTACTTCCCAGCTACTATTCAACATACAGGAGAGGGAAGGGAAGAGTGAGAAAGCCTAAGGTTGCATATGAGGAGGGATCACAGAACACCTAAATCAACGGTCCTAATTCAAGATGAGAGTCTTACTTTCCAATATTTATACTGTAGAAGTCAGGAAATCAAGAAAATCCCCAAATCAGGTAATGGATTTATATAGACTCTACTGGGAAGAAGTAGGTAATGATGTAATTCTAAGATCCAAGTTTTATAGAAGGGAGAATTTAATACCATCATATATCTTCACAGCCATCATATATCTTCACAGCCAAGAGGTACAGGAAGCTGAGATTTAGATAATTAGTTTTAGAAAGTGAACAGAGTTCCTTTTATTTATCATCACTGGCTGATAATCCTTTTGAAAAGACAATTCAAACATAGGATAATGACAGAAGTTAACCATAGAGACCAACAGAATATGCTATCATTTATTTTATCTAACTTGTATTTTATGAAAAGTGGTCAGGGTTTAATTGTCAAAAATCCACTATTACTTTTTTATATGTTATAGTATTATATAATGATAACAAATTATCATTCCTCTTACTTACAGCCTCTTTCTCTCTGTCCATGATAGTTTCGAGCTCCTCAAAATGTCGAAGTTTGATTTCTAGTTTCTTCATTTGTGTCTCAACCAGGAGAGCTACTAGGGACTTGATCTTTCTCTCTTCCACAGCAGCAAGATGCTAAGGGGTAAAAAATTACTCAAATTATTTAGGTAAACATTGCTTAGAGAAGATTTTAAAAAATGCTAAAGATATTAAGAATGGTGCCCTCGGTGTCTCTTTTGTATGTTTCTACCAAACATTTATTTCAATTTAGAACAACTGTGCTTGAATTTCTTGTCTTTATAAAGATAAATCGACCCTTTTAAAGGATTAAAGGAAAGGCCTCCCGTGGTAAACCACTCCCTTCAAAAGAGCCTATCAAGGAGCGGAGGATGAAGTAGGGCCCTGATGGACCAACGTGGAGGACACAGGTGAGCTGGGGGTAGTATCCCGCCTCCCACTACCACCCCTGAACTCTGCCCACCTCTCCCCCCCTTTCTTGGTGGGGAGACAGAGTCTAACTCCATTGCCCGGGGTAGAGTGCCATGGCATCAGCCTAGCTCACAGCAACCTCAAACTCCTGGGCACTTTCTTCCCAAAGAATTTTTCAGGGGTAGGAGGGCAGTGGTTTCACGGCATCCAATACCCAAATGCAAAGCCTCTCCCTTCCCTGTGGTAAGTAGATCATGTAGGGAAAAGAAGGGGAGAACAATATTTTAGCCTGAGTTTGAGACTCAGGTCCAGAGTTAGAAGAACAAATACAGTACCAGACAGGAAATTACTCTGGAAGACGGCCACTCCCCTGCCACAAGACTGATGTTAAGTCCTACTTATGATCCTGGTCAACAAAACAGCAAAGAGGAAAATGCCCTATTACCTATATCTGTTCAAGACCCCGAATACCTGCAAGCAATCAATCCCCCTATCTAGACACTAAGAGTTTCCCCAACAAACTCTCGACACCATTTTGCATTTACTTTAATTGTATCTGCTGAATTTATGGGATTATCTTGCCTCTACACAAGGTTTTAAGAAATAGCGTGGAGCAGCTGTCTTACTGATCTTTGTGTTTCCTACAGAACCTAGAAGCTAATATGGAAGAAGAGTTTAATATTGGCTTTCAGGAGCTATGCTCAGACATAAAACTTAAATGAGAGCGTTATTTTTCATTCTTTTATAGTTGAAATCAGAAATGTAGTTTTATAGCTAATAAAGACTGATTTGCAGGAAGACTCAGAAATTTAAGCAAATGGTGATAATGAGGTTTTATAGCTGTTAATAATCATGTTTGCCTCCCTAAACTACATTGAGCTACATCAATGACACCAAAAGTTTAAATAAATTATCACTGTCTAGTGTTATACAATTTATATTTTTGAGTAAGAAATTTAGGCATATGATATAAAATTAAAAGTTAGAAAGAGGTATAAAATAAAAATAAGAAAGATCTATAGCAAGGAACATCACTGGAATTGTAACAACAAAAGACACAGAGAGAAAATCCTATATGCTTTCAGAAAGGCAAACAAACAAAAAAATAGGTTACCCAAAAAACAGTACTGTAACAGACTTCTTAAAAGCAAAACCAGATTTTTTTAAATAATGGAAAAATGCCTTCTAAATTCTGAGGGATAATAAAGTTCAAACTAGGATTTCACAAACAGCAACCTATAAAGACATTTCCGGGCCGGGCGCGGTGGCTCACGCCTGTAATCCTAGCACTCTGGGAGGCCGAGGTGGGCGGATCGTTTGAGCTCAGGAGTTCGAGACCAGCCTGAGCAAGAGCGAGACCCCATCTCTACTAAAAATAGAAAGAAATTATATGGACAGCTAAAAATATATATAGAAAAAATTAGCCGGGCATGGTGGTGCATGCCTGTAGTCCCAGCTACTCGGGAGGCTGAGACAGGAGGATCGCTTGAGCCCAGGAGTTTGAGGTTGCTGTGAGCTAGGCTGACGCCACGGCACTTACTCTAGCCTGGGCAACAGAGTGAGACTCTGTCTCAAAAAAAAAAAAAAAAAAAAAAAAAAGACATTTCCGAAACCAAGGACTGAAAAAGGTTACTTCCTACACAAGCTACTGAAGAATGTGTTCTACCTAATGTAGTAAAATGCCAGAAAAAGATAGAAACAAGAGATCCAAAATTCACAGACCCAACCTGAGAAAGAAATTCTGAGTTCACAGGGAGCAGCAACAGGTCAAAAGCAAACAGGAACAAACAAAACAAGAGTACTAAGACGATGATATCCAACAATGGATGATGGGTACACATAGAGATTCACTATACCATTTTGTCTACTTTAACATACATTACAATACTACCATAATAAAGTTTAAAGGTGGGGCCAGGAACAGTGGCTTGTACCTATACTCCCAGCACTCTGGGAGGCTGAGAAAGGAGGGTAGCTTAAGGCTAGG
This sequence comes from Eulemur rufifrons, assembly GCF_041146395.1. NCBI lineage: Eukaryota > Metazoa > Chordata > Mammalia > Primates > Lemuridae > Eulemur > Eulemur rufifrons. The sequence goes on from NC_090989.1 coordinate 152,873,304, forward strand.
AGTTCAAGAGCAGCCTGGGAAAAACTGCAAGACCCTGTTTTTATAAAAAAAAAAAAAAAAAAATCAGCTGAGCAGTGTGGCACACACTTGTAGTCCTAGTTATTTGCGAGGCTGAGTGTGTTGGTTCACACCTGTAATCCTAGCACTTTGGGAGGCCCAGGCAGAAGGATTACTTGAGCCCAGAGGCTTGGGGCTGCAATAAGCTATGACAGTGACACTGTACCCTGGTTTGGGTGACAAAGTCAGAAACTGTCTCAATGAATCAATCAAACTGAACTGGGAAGGGTGAACAAATGGTGCTGGGGCAAGTGAACATCCAAATGAAAAAGAATAAATTTGGATCTCTACCTGATATCAGCCACAAAAATTAACTCAGTGCATCACAGACCTAAATGTAAGAGCATACATTAAAAAATTCTAAGAAGAAGAATAGGAGTAAATCTTAATGATCTTAGGTTAAGTCAAAGATCTCTTAGAAATGATACCAAAAGGACAAAAGATAAAAGATTGATAAATTGGACTTCATCAAAATTAAAAACATTTGTACCATCAAGAAAGTGAAAACACAACCCACAAACTATAAGAAAATATTTGCACCTTATGTATCTGATGAGAGACTCGTATCCAGAGTACATTAAGAACTCTCATTACTCATGCTTACTGGTGGAGAGCTGAAAGGCTTCAAACACAAAGCTGGTCACTGCCTTAAGACACTGGCAAATTTTGAAGACGCACAGTAAGAGACACTAAGAACTTAGGTTTAAGGAAGAACAGAAATTCCTGAAAACTTCCTTTTGAGGCAATCAAGACTGCAAAGCTCTCAATCAAAAGTTCTGGAAAGTCACATCCCAGGAACAGGGGTGGTCTAGAAGGAGTATGACTCTTACTCCAAAGCTGCCATCCAGTTTAACTCAGTTCTTCCCTCTTCTCAGTTCTATTACCACCACCAAGGAAAGTGGATTTGTTTATGTAGAATAATACATCATTACCTAGAGCAACACACTTTTTATATACATCTAGTATTCAATCAAAAAGGCAGATCCACAGACACTGGAGTTAGCAGGAAAGAACTTTAAAATAAAAGTATGCTCAGTATGTTTAAGAAAATGCAGAAAAAAATGTTTACATAAAAAGAGAATTTCAACCGAGATTTAGAATCTACCAAAAAAAAAAAAAATCAATTACTAGGTTTAACAGTGGAATATTTGAAGCGTGAACTAAAATGTCAACGAAAGTATTTAAACTATAGCAAAGAGAGAAAAGGGAATGAAACAAATAATCAGAAGCAAGCATGAGACATGGGACACAGTCATGTGGCTGGAATCATACAAGAAAAGAACAGAGAATGTGGTAGAAGCAATATTAAAAAAAAAAAAAAAAAAAAAAAGAATGGGAGAGAATTTTCCAAAACAGATGGACCACATCAACAGAGATTCAAGAAGCTTAGCAAACCCCTCCCCCCAAAAAAGCAAACCACCAAAAAAACACAACAAAAATTACACTAAGATATGACATATTATTAAAAATAAAGACAATCTCAAAAGCATGGGGGCGAGAGCAGGAACAACATATTACCTTCAATTCCCCCTAAGGCACAACATTAAGACGGATAACTGGCTCATCAGCAGTAACAATGAACAATGGAATAGCTTTTTTTTTTTTTTTTTTTTTAAATGAGAAGCGGTCTCACTATGTTGCCAGGGCTAGTCTAGAACTCCTGGGCTCAAGTGCTCCTCCTGAGCAGCTAGGATTACAGTTGCATACCACGGTGCCCTGAAATGGCATTAAAAAATATAATTTGAGGAGAGAGTCAGTGAGTCAGTCTGTCTCCACTTGAGGACATAGACCTGTTTCATTTTATAATAAAAAGCTACTCGTGTGGGGAGAAAAAAATATATGTATGTAAAAAATTTGAAAGAAAATAACACCAATCTTGAATTCTAAACCCAATGAAAATATCCTTCAAAAATCAAGGTGAAATCAAGACCTCTTAAGAGAAACAGAGTTTCTCTTCAAGAGCTTTCCCTGTCCAGTGCTTCTCTTAAAGAGTTTTGTTTCTCTTAAAGAGGGAGAAGTCAAAAACAGTAAGTCTGCACAGAAAGAAATTCTAAAAGCAGCTCTTAGAGCATGAAGAAAAAAATCTATTCTATTGAATTAAATTTTAATGAAGTGGAGAAAAGAACTGAAGAACACTGAACAGAAAAAAGTGACCTAAGGTTCTAACACTATTGGGTAAGTGGTGAAATAATGTGGATTAAATTATAATTCAAGAATGCATTATGTAATCATCAGGAAAATTACTAAAAGAATAAAAGTATATCTAATAAGATCATAGAGGAAAATATAGGATAAAAAATACTGGGCTGGGCTCAATGGCTCATGCCTGTATTCCTAATACTTTGGGAGGCTGAGATAGGAGGATCACTTGCACCCAGGAGTTTGGGGGCCGCAGTGAGCTATGATCACAACACTGCACTCCAGCCTGGGAAACAGAATGAGACCCTGTCTCAAAAATAATAATAACCTATCAAGAAACATATTATCTGTTATTTATATAGTATGAAACTGAAGCTCAGAGAAGCTAAATGTCAAGCATTTTACACATATTTAGTTTTTTTCTTTTCCCTCATACATTTTTAAACCACTAAATGTACAATCTAATGGCTCAACTCAAATGAGCATAACATTCAAGGTTAACAGGTTGACTATAAGCTCCTAAGAGGCAAGGACCCTTCACATCTATTTTAAGCATCAAAGAAAATCCAGCTTTTAGTATAGTGTCAGGCACATAACAGGCACTTAAATATTGGCTTAATGAATAATTGATGTATGTTACTTTGAAGCTTATAGAATGCTCTTTAAAAAGACATTAATTTAATTACTTCTTTTTTTTTTTTTTTTAAAGGGAAACAGTGCTGGGCGTGGTGGCTCACGCCTGTAATCCTGGCACCCTTGGGAGGCTGAGGTGGGAGGATCATTTGAACTTAGGAGTTCGAGACCAGCCTGAGCAAGAGCGAGACCCTGTTTCTACTGAAAAAATAGAAAGAAGTTACCTGGACAACTAAATATATATATATATATATATATATATACATACATATACATATATATACACACACATATATATATATATATGTATATATATAAAAAATCAGCTGGGCATGGTGGCGCATGCCTGTAGTCCCAGCTACTCGGGAGGCTGAGGCTGTAGGACTGCTTGAGCCCAGGAGTTTAAGGTTGCTGTGAGCTAGGCTGATGCCACGGCACTCTAAACCGGGCAATAGAGTGAGACTCTGTCTCAAAAAAATAAATAAATAAATAAATAAAATAAAAGGGAAACAGAAGGTAAAAAAACAAAAAGCAAGAAAACCCTGCAAATCTGATCAGGTTTTCCTTTCTCAAACTTTTAGGTACACCCATAGGGTTATCTTTAACTTTCTATTTTTTATTTTTTTTAATGCTATTTCCTGGTGTTTACTTTTCTTGCCTTTTCTGTTTTTTTTTAATTTCAGGATATTATGAGGGTACAAACATTTTGGTCACATTTTATGTCTTTGCCTCACCCAAGTGAGGATTAGAGGCATGCCCTTCCCCTCTACAATGCTTACCACGTACATTGTGAGTTTACCCCCCCCAACCCCGTAATCCCTGGAGAATATTATTACTACTATGTGAGCACCATAGTGTTGATCAGTCAGTGCCAATGTGATGGCGAGTACATGTGGAGCCTATTCTTCCGATCTTGTGATACCTCACTTTGGATAATGGGCTCAAGCTCTATCCAGGAAAATATGAGATGCTAGGTCACTGTCGTTTTTTATAATATTCCATTGTATACATATACCAAATTTTAATAATCAACTCAAATGTTTATGGCAGCACAATTCACTATTGCAAGGATGTGGAAACAGTCCAAGTGTCTGCTGTCTTTATTAAAGAATGTTTCGCTCTTTTGAGTAGATGCCTAATAGTGCTCTTGTTGGATCGAATGGTATCTCTAGTTTTAGCTCTTTGAGGTATCTCTAAATTCTTTTCCACAGAGGTTGCACTAATTTGCAGTCCCATGATTTAATTACTTCTCAAAACAATCTTGTCAGAATGGCAGACCAGAAAGGATCTCTGATTAAAAATCACTTCAGAAAAGTTATGTGACTTGCCTAAGGTTAAGAGACTAGTAACTGGCAGAGCTGGAACTAAAATTTTAAATACCAAATCCAAAGGCCTTTAGTTATTTCCCAATGCCTACTGAGAACAATTGATCTGTGAGTGAATACTCTTCTGTGGAATTCTTAAAAAGGGACTCGTGGTAAATTAAAGATGGCCACACATTTACTGGCCTTTGTTCCAACAAGAGGTAGAGCCAGGGCAGGGTCTCTAACTGCCTTGCTCAATAAAAATTAGTGGCAACCTTTTCTGAGGCCCGCCTTAAGGGTCTAGAAAGGTTCATGTCCTGTCTCTTGGAATGTTCTCTCTGAAGTCCCAAGCTGCCGTGTAAGAAGTATGATCACCCTGCTGGAGAGACCCTAGACTGTATGCAGAGGAAAAAACCCAGCTACTCCTCTACCAAGGACTATGACTGCAATGAAGCAGTTGTAGTCCTTCTAGATAAACTCACCTATGGTGTGAATACCCTTAAATGACTCAACTGGTACCACATGGAGCAGAACTGCTCAGCTATTTATTGTTCCAATTTAACAAAACTATGAGACTTAATAAAATAGTTAATTTTTAAACCACTACATTTTGCTATTGGAAAAGAATCTGCTATCTGTAAATGAGGAGCTGATTTAACAAAAACAAGAAATGTGACCTTTGCTTTGGGATCACATAATGGGCACAAACTGAAAGGGCCTCAAGAAAACCACTAGTAAGAGCTTAAAGGACAGACAGGAAAATGTTATTGGAGGTTGGAGAGAAGTATGTCTTCATTATATAGCAGCACAATGTTTAGAAACACTGTCACCTCTGATGATGTGGGAAATAGAAAGGATAACTAACAAACTCATGTATATGGCTGAGGCATTTCCAGGCAGAATGACAAAATTCTTTTCCTATTTGATTCTAAGCAGCTAGAAGAGAGAGAAACTAAAGGAACTGTTAAGTTCTGAGACAGAACTCAGAGGAAATACGAAGGAGCAGGGTTTGATAAAAACTATTTCTCATCTCTGGTTCCTCCCAGCAAAAGTCTGAAACCAAGAAATGGCACTGGGAGAAAAATCCAATCGAGATCACCACCAGCGAAGCATGACCAGAGGGTAAATAGCTCAAGGTGCAGCTGTACAACATTTTGAAAGGCATGCATAGTAGAACTACTCAGAATCTTGAGGGTATGCCTCTTAGACTCTTTCTACTAGACAGGAGAGCCTCTAAACATCTTTAAGAGCATCCTTCCTATATATATTCTTTCATTGAGTTTCTTGGATGTGTAAGTTAATGTTTTCTATCAAATGTGGAAAGATTTCACTCAGCCACTATTTTTTTTTTTTTTTAATTCTGCCTCCATCACTGTTTACTTTCCTTCTGGAACTCTCAATACACACATGTTAAAACACCTCACTTGTTCCACAATTTCCTACTCAAAGCTGTACTACTTGTCAAGAATAACTGCCTTTCCTTTTATCTGCCTAGTTGATATCATTGTCTCCCAAAATGTTTGTTTCTAACCACTGTCCCTAATTTTAAACTAGTTTTCTGTATCACCTCTAAATGTTCACCTCTCAACTTCTTTGCATCACCATTATTGGAATTAAAAAATCTTCTAGATCCTTCCAAGTAAACAAAAGGCATCTAAAAATCTTAAGGGAGGCTGGATGCACTGGCTCATATCTGTAATGCCAGCACTTTGGGAGGCTAAGGCAAGAGGACTGCTTGAGGCGAGGAATTGGAGAACAGCCTGGGCAATAGTGCGACCCCATCTCTACAAAAAAAAAAAAATTAGCCAGGTGTGGTGGCACATTCCTGTAGTCCCAGCTACTTGAAGCCTGAGGCAGGCCAGTGGCTTGAACCCAGGAGTTTGAGACTGCTGTGAGCTATGATCACACCACTGCACCCTAGCCTAGGTGACAGAGTGAGACCCTGTATCAGAAAAACAAAAACAAAACAAAACAAAACAAAACACCCCCAAAAAACAAAACTTAAGGACATTGTTCTCACAGCACCTAAACACTTGAAACTAAGGCAAAAGGGAACAGTCTAGGAAATAAAACAGGTGTGGCTTCTATCTACTGGTGATTACATTTTAAATACAGAAAAATCCCACAGTTTCTAAGAGATTATAATACCTTGAACGAAAGTGGAGAGAATATAAACTGAAAAAGGCCCACAACAACGAGAAAGTAGGCCAAGAGGCTACTCAGCAGTAAAACTGGGATCATTTTTTAATGGAAAAGATAGAAGACTCAGAAGAAAGAACTGAAAGCCCAGAGGGCCAAGTCAAAAGCTGTGGCGAATAACTCTCAGGAAGTAAGACTGGGCCCTGATCAAGAAACCAGAAATGTGTGCCTGGCTAGGTTTGAAAATTGCTACAAATCATGACTGCTGTGTGCCTCCTATTCAAACCCCTGAATGGGAATGCAATTATCCTCCCTGTGTCTCACCATGGTTATGCTAGTCCACAAAATCTCCAAATTAGAATGCCAGCATTCAAGGAGCTGTACCCAGCAATCACTCCTGAGGAATCTCATTTGTACTAGGACCTGATTTAGATAAGATCCTGGACCTCCAGCCTCAGTTTGATATCATAAAAATATAAGACCATGTGGGCGACCTTGGGATGTCTATTTCGCAACTGGGAGAAGAATATATAATTTATGACCAGACAGTAGACTGTGGTGGGTTAAGGTGGCATGCCTTCCATCTTGAGGTGTTCTCTATGCCTTTACCTAGAGTTTGGTCAGAAACTTTGATCAGTAGAGCAGGATAGAAGTTACGCTGTGTCAACTTAAGGGACCAAGCTGTTAAGACACTGGCAGATTCCCAACATTGTTGCCAGTGATACTCTTCTCTTGGGGTTCTAAGCTTTGTAAGAAGTCCAACTACTCTGAGACCACCCGACACAAGCTAACTTCTTAGAGAGGATGTGTAAAGAGAAAATGATGTCAGCTGGTCTAGCCATCCCAGCCTAGGCATCAGACATATGAGTGAAGTCATCTCTGGCCCAACATAATAGCCCAGCCATGAGAAGAATACTGAGTGATCCCAGAATTTTTCTAGGTGAACCTGCCAGGGGGAATCACTGCAAAATCATGACATACAATAAAATGAGTGTGTTTTTAAGCCACTAAGTTCAAGGATAGTTACACAGCTGTGAGTAACTGGGATGGAAACACTGCTGATGCTCAGGTTAGTATTCTTTAAAGGTCTGGCAACAGTGATGACCAGGGCCTTCCAAAGAGGGGCTATTGGGAGAACCCCAACCCTTCACATATTGGCTTTACAGAAACTGAGAAGAATGATAAGGTCTGGAAGGGTGCCACAGAAGATATATGGAATGTGGGAGAAACAATCTGAGAAAAATGTTTAATGAGAATGAAGTAATAACTTGGTTGGAATAGGGTTGAGGCAAACTTTACAAATAACATGGATTACAACTGGTAGAACCGAAGTCCATCCCATGTAAGCATGAAAGTGAACAGGGCTAACTATAGGCTAACCGATCAAACAGGCCATTTTTTTTCTTCTGTCTCCTCTTAACAGTATTTTCTTTTTTTAAAAAGAGGCTCTCACTATGTCACCAAGGCTGAAGTGCAGTGATATAATCATAGCTCACTGCAGCCCCCAACTCCTGGGCTCAAACAATCCTCCCACCTTGGCTAGCTGGGACTACAAGTATGCACCACCACACTGGCTAATTTTTCCTGGGATTTTTTTGGGTTGTTTTTTTTTTGTAGAGAAGGGGTCTCACTCTGCTGCCCAGGTGGGTTTAGAACTCCTGGCCTCAAGTGATCCTCTGGCCTCAGCCTTCCAAAGTTCTGGGATTACAGGCATGAGCCACTGTGCCCAGCTCTATAGTATTATTAAGATATAGTATAATATCAATGATCATTATGTTTAGTGTTAATCAATTTGACCAATCCTTACCTGTTAAAGCCTTGTGACTAAAATTAACAACAGTAATTTTCCCACCTCAAGAAGGAATTTCAGGTATAAAGGAGCAAGTTATGAGATATTTTTGAGGGGTAAGAAAGAGACTTCCTATTACCCCAGAGCTCACACCCACTTACTATGTATACAAACTGACTTCAGTCATTTTGGGAAATGTGGACATGGGCTTGTTTGTAGAATAAATCCAAAAGAAACATCTGTGGTTTTAAGAAAATGTGATCTCTGCTTTCTTGGAAGAATTGAACCTACTGCTGCTGATAAAAAGAGAACATGTTCTAATTTCTGGGGTTTTCTGTTTATTCCAGCAATAGTTCTGGGCCCTTCTTTCCCTCTAAGCCTAAACCCCCAGATGGACGGAAAGAATCCAGAGCACTCAGACAGTGGAGCTCCTGCTTGCAACCACAGACCACTCCCACAGGTGCGGCAAGTCAAAGCTTCTCAGTAGGTACAATGAAAAAATGGACACGCTCCTGAAGACTCCCTCCTAGGGCAATAAGAGGAAGAAGCCAGAAAGCAAGCCAATTCCTGTGTTTAGGAGCTAGATCTAGAAACCTCTAATTATCACTCCATGTCAGAGTGTGACAAACAATTATCAAGGAAAACTCTTAATAACAAAGCTGTTTATAGACACAGAAGAACACAATGAGAATAAGAGAAACTTGGATTGGCTACATAAGTTATACTAATTATAGTAATTTACATGAAATACTTACCGCCTAATTACCATGCAGCACAAAAATGACTATGTGTGCTGTGAACTTTTTTATTTTTTTTTGAGACAGAGTCTCGCTCTGTTGCCCTGGGTACAGTGCAGGGGAGTCATAATAGCTCACCGAAACCTCGAACTCCTGGACGTAAGTGATCCTCCTGCCTCAGCTTCCCTAGTAACTGGAACTACAGATGCGCGCCATGACGCCCAGCTAATTTTTCTATTTTTAGTAGAGATGTGGCCTCATTCTTGCTCAGGCTGGTCTGAAACTCCTGAGCTTACAAAATCCTTCTGCTTCAGCCTTCCAGAGTGCTAGGATTACAAGTGTGAGCCACCGTGCCCGGCCTGCTGTGAAATTTATCAGATCCAGCTGTAAGTGCCACTGAAGGGTTCACATATGCCAAGTCATGTAGCATAAGCATTTGTGCCACTTTCATAAATCAGAGGGAAACCTAGGTGTTTTGAGAATGAAGATACAAGCTTCTAGTTATTAGAAATAAAAATTACTGATGATGAGGGAGTGAAACTATAATGACCTGGGGAAAAATCCTTCTTTGTAAACTCTTCTAAACCAAAGGTCCCCAACCTGTGGTGAGTTGTAAAATTATTTCATTATATATTACAATGTAATATTAATAGAAATAAAGTACACAATAACTGTAATGTGCTTGAATCATCCGTAAACCATACTCCCCCCCCATCCCTGGTCCATGGAAAAACTGTCTTCCATGAAAACAGTCCCTGGTGCCAAAAAGGTTGGGAACTGCTGCTCTAAACTTTGTATGGAATAGCAAAGGGCCAGGCCTAATGATCCATAAAAGTGGTTTCTCTGCAGTGAAGGAATCATATAGTTGAAAGACGGACAGTAGTGTATAACAGACATATTTTTGTGCCCAAAGTTGCACATATTAATAGCTATGAAGTCACAGAAAAACATAAAGCATTCCAGAAACTTTTTAAGGTAGTCTACCATTGTAGTTCCTTCGAAAGCAACATATAGTGAAGCACAGTGCCATAAAGAGAGGAAATAATAGGAAGGAAGAGAGAATGATGCTCTGTAAGGGAAGAGTATCCAACAATGCTTAGCTGGTAATAAAACAGAGTGGATTCTGTTTGGTAGAACTGTAAGAAACTGTTCAAGAAGGATGCATAAGAAATGAGGCTTAAAAACTATGTAGGGTCACGATCATGAAAAATCCTGAATTGTCTACTAAAGAGTTTGAAATTGTAGCCTGAGAGAGAGAGGGAGAGGTTACTGAATAAAGTAACATGCTCATATTTGAATTTTTACAGATTCCTGTACATAATGTAGGATTCCATTTGATATGAAGTAAAAAATAGGAGAAATTAATCCATGGTGTTAGGAGACAGCCTAGTAATTACTCATGGGGGTGGGGCACAGTAACAGGAAGAGAACATGAAGAAGCTTCTGGAGGGCTGGTAACATGTTTCCTGAAGTAGGTGCTTGTTACAAAGGTAGGCTCAGTTTGTGAAAAATTCCATGTGTTGTAGATTTATATGCCCATTTATATGAATGCAAATTATGCTTCGAGAAAATTAGAAAACAAAAAAATTGCTTTGGCTGTAGGAAACAAAATGGGATGGAGAAGACAGGCAAAAGTTTAAGGGAGGCTGACCTATGGGAGTGGCTAAGCATTAGCAGGTGACCTAAAGCACCATGAAGGATTTGCTGGCTAAACAGCTATGGAAAACAAAAGAACCAGAAGAGTCAAAGATGACCTGAGGTTGTAGGTTTGAAGACTGAGAAAGTGGGCAAGAAGGAGGGAAGCCTTCATGGCCTCTAGCTCTTCATTTATAAAGTGAGAGAATATGCCCAAGACAATCCTTAAGGTCTCTAAGACTCCTGATGACAGTATTAACAATAACAATTTGGACAACTCAGAGACAAAGGGGTGCCCAAACAGTCCAATGTGGCAGAAGACACACAGACTCAAAAAGATGTGGCCAATGAAGGACCAAAACCTGACATATGTAAAGTAACAGTCAAATTACAATAGCAGTCACTTAAGTAAGAGTGCACATCAAAATTGCCTAGAGGTGGGGGTTAGCAGAGAAAAGAGAATACCTAAAATTAGCTAAAGAATTATAAAGATCAGGAGGTACCTTTGGAAGAGACTGGCAAGTATGAATATGCATGACTTCAAGCTATTGTAATAATAACAATCAGGTGAGGCATATATGTCTGCTGTGGCCTGTAAACATCACTCCCACCCAGTAGTGGGATCTGTGTCATATGAGTGGACATTTAAAACAGTGGTCTTATGGTTTGAAATGGTTCATTTATGGGTCTGTTATAAATCATGTTCCACAGATTCAACACTTAGAGAAGTAGATCACAGTAGCTGAATGGTCTAGGGAAATAAAAAACCATGAAAGAGCATTTTTACCAATGGATCAAGAACAGCTCAAGGTAAAACGATTAGGAACGTTCTAGCAATCACTGTTTCTTGAAATGTGATGACCCAGAATGGAAGGAAACTACTTCTGAGGTAGAATGAAAAACAGGTGAAAAAAATTTTTTAAAACTTTACATATTCATGTTTGGAATTCTTTAAAATGTTAAATTAACACAAAGTGAGGAAAATAACACTCTCTTGTCTTCTTAAATATGCTATGCAGCCGATACTATGTTATAAATAGAAAAAACCACCCCCAGAAAAGCTGGCAAATTCAAGAAAAAAAAAAAAAAAGAGCTATTTTAGGTTCCCTCTCTCCTTTCAGTCTGTAAGATCAGGGTGGAGTACTTAAGACAAGGAAATAGATTTCTGCCTTAAAAAATGATAAATATTTCAATCTGGTAGAAATTATTGGAATAGTCCAAGACAAGTCCTCCAGGGAAATTAAAAACAGACAATCAGTCCCTTAAAAAGACTTTAAAATTTGCCTTCAATCTCTGCAGTCTTCACAAGGCTAAATGACACAATGAACGGAATGAAAAAAAGTCACCCTCTAGGACTGGATCTACTATTTCTATCGTCGTCCTCCTGCTTGTGATTTTTTTAACCTAGAAATGCCGTTCAAGCAAATAGTCATCTCCTACTGGGAGCAAGGCTCTTTATACTAAATGTTCTTAATTAACTAAAAACAATATGACCATTCATGGCTTAAGAGAGCACTGGAAAAGGGCTGTTAGGAGCAAACCTTGGCTTTGGTGGCAGCTGAGGCAAGAGCAGCTGCTGCGGCTGTGGCAACATTTCCTTCAGAAATTTCATGTTCTACTTTCTTCTTCCCGATATCGCTTTCTCTTTCTTTACATGTATCAATGAGTTCTTTGCTCTCTTCGGTCTCCTTCTCTTCTGCAAGTATCAGAAAGCTTCATTATCGGTGTGCTCAGTCTAAACAATTGTTCTTTACTGTCTCACCTCTGCCACGTTACAAACTAGGACAATGCCTCTTTTTTTTTTCTTTTTCTTTTTAAAGAATTTTGTTGAATCATTTCATGCATTTAAGTCTGCCTATATTTGGGCTGTATTTTCTAAATAGTACACTTTATCTTCCCTTCATTTATCTAAGCTCTCTCTGTAGGTCCCCTGGATATTAAAAAAAAAAAAAAAAAAAATTAAGGGGAACTAAGCATAAGACCCACATATTTGTTCATCAGTCAATGAAATGCTCTGGGAACCCTGGGATATGCTGGAAATCAGACGCTGAGGACAGAGTACTTCCGTGAGCGTGACAGGCATGATGGGGTACATCAGCAACTGTCACTGAAAAAAAAATGGCATGTCTGTGAGATGACTTCAATCATGCTGAATAACTGGTTCATCTATACAGTAAAGAAAACAGTGGGGCAAAATACAGCTACCTGCATTAGCACTGGTACCTATATGTTAAATGAAACTTGAATGCATACTTAATGATGCATTATAAATCCAAATAATAAATCCAAAATAAATGAGGAAATATTTCTACATAAAATACCACATTTCTCCAGTACCTTTTTACAGTTTTACATGATAATATCTAAGGAGTTTCCTCAAATTACCTGATTTGGTATCCTCACTAACTTCACTATCCTGCTGATCCTTCTCACTGTTTTTTTCATTTTCTCCATCTTGTGCTTTATCACCTTCTTCTGTTTCATTTTCCACTTTGTTTTCTGCCTGAATGGGGTACAAGAGGATACGGAGTGAGTAAAACCAGCCCTGTACAAGTAATACCATCTTTGAATAAAAAAGATCCCGCTATTTTTGGCAAAAAGTGGACTAGATTCAGAAAAGACTTGTAGAGAAGAGCTGGAAAAGAAATTAATAAATTCACAGAAATATTTTTTACCCCCTCAACACTTAAGTGTTCACAAGATAATATGCCTCCCAAAGCACACAGTCCCTTCTCTCTGCATCCTCTGCTACAAAGCCACAGTTTCAATTCCCAAACGAATGTCAGGGTAATTAATTGATATTATTTATTGATTAAAAACATAAGGAGAGCCACAACAGAGCACCAGTGATCATGCTTTGGGGACTGAAAACTTCAATCCTTCAGGTCAGCATTTGGTATCATCTGTTGATTTTTAAGTATCTGTGACCTTAAACAAATTATGTAATATTGCCTATAAAATGGACAGACTGTCACTGACTTTACAAATTAAATCAACTCATAAATGTAAAGCACAAAGCATGGTCTTTGGAACACTGTAGGAATTATAATCAATTTTATTATTATCCTCTCCTTATTTGTATAGAATTTTAGAATACTACATGTAATCAAGACCTTAAATCCCTGCTTGTATATATTCACTGAAATACTGACCGACTGCTAAGTATGTGCTATAACAGTATAAAGAATACAAAGACCCACACTCTGATTATGAAGAGGCTGTAAAGTATTATTCTGCCTAGCTTATCTTGCATTCACAGTCTCTTACGAAACAGGGATTGGGACACTAACATACTGGGCACTTTCATGCTGTTCACACACTGTTCTTAGTGTCTCTCCTCCCCCACCCGTTGGAATCTTTGATTCTCTATCTTCCATTTCAATTTATCTAATTCTACTTGTTTTTCAAAACCTACCTACCCTAAATGTCAGCTTCTCATTAATTCTTCTTCTTTTTTTTTTTTTTTTTTTTTTTTTTTGAGACAGGGGTCTCCCTCTGTTGCCCAGGCTGGAGTGCAGTAGCATGATCACAGCTCACTGCAGCTTCGAACTCCAGGGCTCAAGCGATCCTCCTGCCTCAGCCTCAGCCTCAGCCTCAGCCTCAGCCTCCTGAGTAGCTGGGACTACAGGCACAAGACACCACATCCAGCTTCATAAATTCTATTCTACATGTTCTTCTGCTGGCAGTTAATCCTCCTAGAAAAATCACTTAATATTCTGTCATTCTATTCTGGGTACAAGTACAGGACCTAAACCCTACAATTCGTTATTCAGAAGAACCACAACTTGTATTTCACATTCACAACTGTGCCTGAAAGGGGCACAAAAGAAAAGGATAGGGAATGGATGTATCTTCACCCAATGGATAAATGAAAAATATATTATGCCTTGAGAGAACTATACCTTAAACTAGCAAAGTCCAAGTGGCTAACAGAACTATTTACAGTCCCCTGAGGGACTTGAAAGGTAACAAAAAACCCAAACCATTAGCCTCTGAAAGACATTGCTCTCTGTGGCTTTTCTGTTGTGAGACAATTCAAACAGACTCTACCTTTTCAGATTGCTGACCATCAGGATCTGCTTCCATTTTTTCCTCTTCAGCACCTTCTACAAGTAAAAGAATATGCTTACATGAATGTTTAATTTGTGGAAAAGCACTAGGCTTGGGATTTTCACTTTTCTGTATGTATAAAAATAAAAAGTTCAAAACATTTTAAGTAAAAAAGGCAAAAAACTAAAACTAATTCATTATAATTTGACAGACACTTAACTAGTATATATTTTGAATCAGGTACTGGGTTAAACACTGCTGAGACAAATATTCACTGAAATCTCAAGAGCATCACATTCTGGCTGAAGAGGACACACACCATGTTCACCACAATACAAGAGGCACATATGAACAAATCACATGAGAAAACTATTATTTTACATATGAGAAAATTATTAATTTTCTATGCTTTTAGTAACCTAACAAAATAGTGTCAAACTATATAACAAAAAAACCTGCAGGAATGGCAGGGAAAAAACAAAAATATACATCATAGTGGAAGATTTGCACACACCTCTCAATTAAGATATAAAACAGATATGAACACAGCAAGATGGTTCTAATGTACATGTGCAAAATCGTATACTCACCAATTAGAGAATAATACATGTTAATTTCAAGCTCACATAAAACATTTTAAAAATAGTGATCACCAATTAGGTCATTGAGTCTTCACAAATTTCAATTAATCACTACCATACAGATCAATTTCTCTAACCACAATCCAATGAAATTTGACCTTTAAAATATAAATTTTTCTGTGCTTGGAAACACACTGAATTTTAGGAATCAGTAAAAGCAGTACTTACAGAGAACCATACATTAGAAAACAGAAGAAAAGAGAAGAAATAAGGAGGAGAGGAGAAGGGAGGGGAGGAGAGGAAAACACGGGTGCAGTGGCACTTTGGAACGCTGAGGCAGGAGGATTGCTGAGCCCAGGAGTTTGACACCAGCCTGGGCAACTTATTGAGACCCCCGTCTCTACTAAAAATAGAAAACATTGACTGGGCGTGGCGTGAGCTGGGCATCCCAGCTACCCAGGAGGCTGAGGTGGGAGGCTGATCTGAGCCCAGGAGTTCGAGGTTACAGTGAGTGCTGATTGTGCCACTGCATTTCAGACTGGAAGACAGACACTGCCACGAAAAACCAACATGCCCCACCAAAAACAGACATTTAGAAAAACTAAAATAACTAAAAAACTTAAAACAAAAACAGAAGTCCAGATGTTTTTTACTCAGGAATTCCACCAAACTCTTAGGGAAAATATGATTACAATCTCTTCCAGAGAATAAAAAATGTGGGAATGTCCCCTAATACACTCTAAGAGGCCAGTATAACCTTGATTCACAAATTGAATGACAATAGATGTTCCTGATCCCCAAAAAGACTGTTAACAAAAGTCCTATAACAGGCCAGGCAAGGTGGCTCACACCTGTAATTCCAGCACTTTGGGAGGCAAAGGTGAGAGGATCACTTGAGGCCAGGAGTTCCAGACTAGCCTGACCATAAGCAAGACCCTGTCTTTACAAAATATAGAAAAATTAGCTGGGTGTGATGGCGT
Organism: Eulemur rufifrons; assembly: GCF_041146395.1. Classification (NCBI taxonomy): domain Eukaryota; kingdom Metazoa; phylum Chordata; class Mammalia; order Primates; family Lemuridae; genus Eulemur; species Eulemur rufifrons. The sequence continues at coordinate 152,889,348 of NC_090989.1, forward strand.
GCACCTGAAGCCCCTGCATCTAAAGGCAGGAGGATCCATTGCTTGAGCCCAGGAGTTGAGGCTGCAGTGAGCTATGATGACACCACTGCACTCCAGCCCCAGACGACAGAGCAAGACCCTCTCTCTCCTACCTCCCCCCAAAAAATCCTGTTACAAATGTCATTCTTCACAGAGATATGCCAATAGATTTCCTTTAAAATTAAGAGCAAGACAAGGATACCAGTATTACTACTTCCCTTGAATATAGTCACGGAAGTGAAACCGAACATAATTAAGAAAAAGAAATTAAAAGAAGACTGGAGGCCGGGCGTGGTGGCTCACGCCTGTAATCCTAGCACTCTGGGAGGCCGAGGCGGGTGGATCCCTCAAAGTCAGGAGTTCGAGACCAGCCTGAGCAAGAGGGAGACCCCGTCTCTACTAAAAATAGAAAGAAATTATCTGGCCAACTAAAATATATATAGAAAAAATTAGCCGGGCATGGTGGCGCATGCCTGTAGTCCCAGCTACTCGGGAGGCTGAGGCAGTAGGATCGCTTGAGCCCAGGAGTTTGAGGTTGCTGTGAGCTAGGTTGACGCCACGGCACTCACTCTAGCCAGGGCAACAAAGCGAGACTCTGTCTCAAAAAAAAAAAAAAAAAAAAAAAAAAAAAAAAAGAAGACTGGAAAGAAGAAAACAGTTAAAATTTACAGAGAAAAAAACTACAATAATCTGCAGAGAAGTTATTAAAAATAATTACAGGGTGTAGCAAGGTGCTGACCTATAAAACTAACACATAAAACCAACTGCATTTTGATATGAAAAGAAAAGAAAATTCTGGATAAAGACATAAAAAGACAAAATTTGAATAATATCTTAAAACACAAAAAGTGATAACAAGAATAGACAATTATTAAAATCAAGGAATTCTGTTAATTAAAACCCTTCAAAAAGAAAGAAGAAACAAGTAACAAAATGGAAGAAAACAGATGTAGCGCAGTAACTCATAAAAGATTAATACATAAGATTTATAAAGAAAAAAGACAAATACTATAGAAAAGTGAGCAAGAGACTATTCTGTTGCTTTATAGAAATATACAGGACCAATAAACCTAAGGAAAGATATTCAACTTAAATTCGTTATGAGACATATGTAATTTAAGACCATAATGAAATGTCATTTTACACCTGCTAGATCAGCAGAAAGTCTAATACCAGGAAGTGTTGGATCAAGTGTTGCTGGTGTATAAAATGGCACATATACTTTGGGGAAAAAACTGTCATTTCCTAAAACATTGCTACCCCCCTACCCACAGGACCAGTCCACAAGAAAATAGGGAGTTGAATAAGAATGTTCAATACTCTTTTACTAAGAAATTCATCTGATGAAGAAATAACTGAATTAAACAAGAGTGAGGTTATGCAAACTCTTTACCTTGGTATGTCAGCCAGTCTACCAACCACACTTTCAACAGCACTACATCTAAGAGAAACCCTGGATATGTGCACAGTGAGGCATATAGAACACTATACATGCATGCCTGACACAGCAAACACAGGAAAGAATCAAAATCTTCTATTCAATAAAAAAAATGGAAAATTATATTCATACAACAGAACACTTTACAGCAGTGAAAATAAATGGATACATGAATAAAGCAACTACATGGATAAATTTTGAAACCTTAATACTGAGTAAAAAAAAAAAAAGAGAGAGAGAGAGAAAGCCTCAGAAGTCTAAATATATCATGTTTTACAGAGCTTAAAAAGTAAAATTATGGGGGTATGCCTACACAATGAGTGCACTGCGCACCGTTTGGGGAGTGGTAACACTTGAAGGTGCTGACTCGGGAAGGAGGGATATATACCTACACGATGGGTGCAACGAGCAAGACCTGGGGAACAGACACGCCTGGAGCTCTGACTTGGGGGGAAAGGCGGTACAGGAGCAACGTATGTAACCTGCAATTCTGTATCCCCCATAACAAGATGAAATAAAAAAAAAAAAAGTAAAATTACACCTAACATATATTATGTCTGTAATATAACTCATTTAAAAAGTACTTAGAATGACATTCAAAATTTAGGATTCTTAGTGCTGCAAGTGGGATGGTGGGAGAAAGAGATATAAGAGGAACATAATGATTCAAATTATTGGTAATGTTGCAATTCTTAGATTAGATGAAATATATAACCTGCATTAAGACACATTAAAATATAATGATGAGAGGACTTGAACAAAAAACTAAACAAAAACCCAAAAACTTCACAGGTTAGTCTTAATTGAACATGCATTAGGTCACCTTGGCTGAGTCAGCTTAATTACAGACTAAGTATTATTTGGGAAAATGTAATAGGATTTTTATTTTGCGAAGATATCTGCTTTTGAAATGACTACCTACAATCTGTAGGTCCACATTCTACACTTTCTCTATGATAAGGCAAGCCAAATTTGATATAAACTCTTTAATCAGCTATGATCCCAAGATGAATACTTACATAATATTATTAATATCAATTTATATGATGATGGTACGGTTAAAGACAGAACCTGGTGGAAGTGGAAAGGACAGTGCTCAGACTTTTTTTTTTTTTTTTTTTTTTTAACTGATAGAGTCTCAATATGTTTCCAAGGCTAGACTCGCTGGACTTAAGTGGTTCTCCCACCTCAGCCTCCCAAGTAAGGGACTACAGGTGTGCACAAGTGCACCTAACTCAGGGTTCAGACTTCTAAGGAGATGTCTATTAAGAGTTTAATTATGTGTTGTGTTTTTCTCAAGATGCTATATAAAAGAGTATATAAAGTGCTTTTTATTCTGTAAGATTTTTTGAAGCTACTTTTAGATATTATGTTAAGACATATATATACACACACACTGATTTTTGTTCATGGTTTTTGGCTTAAAATTTTGATAATCCTTGTCTTTTTTGACTTTTTAAAATCTGTCTAAGGCAGGACTCTAATCTGATTGCTAGTCAAAAACCTTCATTCCAGGGAGGGTCCTGCCCCATATTTTAAAGGAAAGAATGTTATACTTAGAAGTCAAAAAAAGTCTGTATAGACATGCCTTATTGGGTTTAGATTATGAGATTTTAATTATATCTTTATATGATTGTCAATCACGTCTATATAATAAAGTTGGAGTTTATTATATGCACTTGTGAATTCCTTTAAAAGTTCCTCAGTTTTGATTTCTAATACACAGTCCCTAACTTATGATAGTTTGACTTGCGGTATTTCAACTTTATGATGATGTGAAAGCAGTATGTTTTGAGTACCCATACAACCGTTCTGTTTTTCACTTTCTGTACAATATTCAATAAATTACCTGAGACATTCAACTCTTTACTATAAAACAGACTTTGTGTTACATGATTTTGCCCAACTGCAGGTTAATATAAGCGATCTGAGCACCTTTAAGGTGGGCTAGGCTAAGAAATGATGTTTGGTAGGTTAGAGGTATTAAATGCATTTTCAACTCATGATATTTTCAACTTATGATGGGGTTTACCGGGATGAAACCCCACTGAAAGTTGATGAACATCTGTACAGCAAATATCAACAGGCATAATCCATATAAACTGAAGTATTTTGGCTTGGTATTTTTTAAGAGTATATAGCAGTCCTGGGACCAAAAAGTTTGAGAACTACTACTACAATTGATTTCTGTCTTGTCAGGGCAAAACAGAATGTACTCCATACAACCATTCGCCCTGAAAATATAGATAAGACAACATGGCAGGAACCAGTGCAACACTTCTGGGAGACTGATTATGTTGTTCCCTAAATTAAAGTTTATTCCAAAAAGCCAGCAATATACAGATCAAACTCACAAGTTTTGCATCTCAATATCTATAACCTAGCTAGAACCTATCTTTTTTTTTTTTTGAGACAGAGCCTCACTCTGTTGCCCAGGCTAGAGTGCCATGGCGTCAGCCTAGCTCACAGCAACCTCAAACTCCTGAGCTCAAGCAATTCTTCTGCCTCAGCCTCTTGAGTAGCTGGAATTACAGGCATGCACCACCATGCCTGACTAATTTTTTATATATATTTTTAGTTGTCAAGCTAATTTCTTTCTATTTTTTTAGTAGAGACGGGGTCTCGCTCTTGTTCAGGCTGGTCTCGAACTCCTGAGCTCAAACGATCCGCCCACCTCGGCCTCCCAGAGTGCTAGGATTACAGGTGTGAACCACCACGCCAGGCCTAGAACCTACCTTTGTAGGCTACTCTTTCCATCTCCTTATTTAAACTTTATGTTGTAGCCAAACTGGTTTTCTTCCCACCCTCTGAATAACCTTCCCACTTCCGTTTCTGTGATTTTGTCCACACGGTTGTACAGAATTGTATAATGGCTCCAAATTGCTCAGTCACATTCTAAACCTTTTTTTCAATGTTAAGCTCAAATTTTACTTTGTGAAGTCTTCATCAGTCTAAAATTATGTGCCTTCTTGTGCTAATTCTTTCAGCATTTCCTGTGCACAGTCCTCCTTGAACAATTAATTCTATACTTCTTATCTCTAACCTTCCAACACTGGAATTGATTTTTCAAGTGTATATAATGTAGTACAAAAAATAGCCTCTATTATTAGAGAATGTTAACTGTATCTTATATGACATAAATTGCCCACAGCAAGAGGTATATTTCAAGCAAACAGAATGCCTATTACAATTTGATGAAACAGTCCCCAAAAGGCAGACAATTATATAATGAAAACTAATTTCTTCCTGAAAATGTATCTTATTACTTACTAAATATGGTCATTAGGACAGTCATTAGGAAATTCATTTAAATCCTAGCCAGTCCTTAGAGGTTCATGTTCACTTACGAGCCGTTCAGAAGTTTGATTCTTTAAATAAATCCAAAGGAGCCCCTTAAATATAACAAGGACAAAGAGAACCCACTCCACATGATGTAAGTCTGATGATCAAATACTGTTCCATATTTTAGTTAAGTGCACTGGCCTACGGTTTTTTTTTTTTACACATGGTGTTTTAGAAGTGCCTGACTTTAAAAATAATTTTAGGGAAATCCTCTTGGTGACAAGAGTGAGGCTATTTATAAGCTATGAATATTATCCGAGGCAAGAATTCTAACACTCACTTCTGGGATTTATGTTCCTAGAAAGTGACCTTTTCGATATTATTATTGTCAGGATGATCTTCTTGACCTCATAATGGATGAGAGACTAGTCCTTAACCTTCTTGAAAATTAGAAATAGGCCAGGCATGGTGGCTCATGCTTGTAAACCTAGCACTTTAGGAGGCCAAGGCAGAGGGTTTGCTTGAGGCTAGGAGTTTGAAACCAGCCTGAGAAACAAAACCAGATCCCATCTCTACAAAAAATAGAAAAATTAGCTAGATGTGGTAGCTTCTGGTAGCTCCCAGCTACTAGAGAGGCTGAAGTAGGAGGATCTCTTGAGCCCAGGAGTGTGAGGCTGCAGTGAGCTATGAAGATGTCACCGCACTCTAGCTGAGGCAAGAGACCAAGACAACCCTGTTGCAAGGAAGGGAAAAAAAAAGGAAAACTAGGAATGATTAGTTGGGTTCCTCCATACAACAGTGACAACTGGGTCAAAATGTACTTTTTGGAGCCCTGTATTCTATAGGCTGTGAAGGAGGCACAGTAGACAATCTACTCATTGATATAAAAGAATCATATCTGATCATTGTATTTGTGATTTAGTTTTCCCATAAAGCATAGTTAACTGTAAGGAAAACATCAATTATCTGAATATCTCTAATTTCTCTAAACTAGAAATAAAATACAGCAAAACAGATAAAACCAATACTTGATATCAGAAAATACAAATGAGGATTACAATAAAAAGTCTCCAACAGACCCTTGACTGTGCATGCATATTCCATCTCTCTTGAGGGAAAGGGGCAAAATCATAAAAAGGGGCTAAGATGTATGTATGGTGACAGTTATTGTACGAAAATATCCTTATCTTAACAAAATGAACGGTGAATTATTTAGGGTGCAAAGAATCACTACGTCTTCAACTTACTTTGAAATAATTCACCAAAAATAATATAATAAAAAATTTATTTAGATAGCTATATAGATAAATACGGCAAGGTTGAACCTAACTGGCAGGTATACAGGATTTCACTGTGCTACCCTATCAATATTTCAGTAGGTTTGCTACAATAAACACATCAGCAGAAAGGCTATTTGGTTTCATTTCCAGGTCAAGTAAATAAAAACTTAATAAAGCTATTTAATAAAATCCTTAATAAAGCTTTATAATAAATGCTTTAGTGACATAGTAAAGTTTCTTTGATATTCAAATATATTACATAAGTTATCTAAATAATAGATCAATTTAACAACTTCCACAGGAAGGTCTATGCTCAACTAATAGAATAAGACCTTAAAAATATAGTCAGACTGGGCACAGTGCTGATGCCTCTAATCCCAGCACTTTGGGACACTGAGGAGGGAGGATATCTTGAGGTCAGTAATGTGAGAAGACCCTAGGCAACATAGCAAGACCCTACATCTACAAAAAATTTTACAAAACTATCCAGGTGAGGTGATGGGTGCCTATAATTCCATATACTCGGGAGGCTGAGGCAGGAGGATCACTTTAGCCCTGGAGTTCAAGGTTGCAGTAAGCTATGATTACGCCACTGCACTCCACTCTGGATGACAGAGTGAGACCCCGTCTCTAAAAAATTATATATATACGTGTATGTATGTCAGACTTTGACACTCTTTTTGTTCAAACACTTCCACTGCCGCCACCTCACTTAAAATACTAAAATTTTACAGTGGCCCACAAGCCACCTTATCATCTCACGTGACCCTTCTTCCCCCCACCAATCCAACTACTTATAAATGAGACTGTTTGCTGTTCCTCAACTATGCCAGGTAGCTCCTGCCCAGGGGCCTTTACACTGGCTGCTTCCAATGCCTAGAACACTCTTACCCTATGTCTACATCGTATGCTTGCTCACCTCATTTACATCTTTGCTCAAATATCACTTTCTCAAAGAGACAGATATTCTCTGACCATGTAAAATTGTAATTCTCCAAACTTCACCTTCATCATCCTCCCATCCTTGTTTTATTTTTCACACAGCACTTATCAGCCAACATCTTTTCTATATACTTAATTTATACATTCTAAGTTTAATTTATTTGATTATATTTGCTGTCCATCTTATACCTCTAAAATATAAAGCCCATGAAGGCAGGAATTTTGGCCTACTTTGTTCACTAGTACCCGAGCAACTAGAACACAAAGAAATGATATGATAACATGACACATTTACAGTTTTATTCATTCCTGTGAGTTAAGAAATAAAAAGTCTAGTTGAAGACTGACCTTCTGTCCGAGAATGCTTATCTGGCATAGGCTCATACAGTGAATCACACTGACTGAAATTTGGTATGAGTTTTGCTGGCATTCAGTGGTATATAGATGAATCAACCACAACTCATCTGCCTGGTGCATTTGCCTGTTTGCTTAAGTAGATCCGAAGTTCTCAGGAGGGTGGGTCCTTTACTATGGTATTTCCCATAGTATATAAGACAGTACAGTACTTTGGAGTTACTATATGTTTAAAGATCCTTGTTCAGTTAATAAAAACTACACAGCCATACCTACATATATGAAGCTTGCTACACTGAAAAGAGGCTGAGCTTTGAAATCAAACAGATTTAGGTTGAAAATTTAGTTCAGACAGACACATACATATGTAACCTCTCAATGCCTCAGTTTCCTTGTTCATATTCTATACAAGGAAATAAAAACAATGCTACTTAATCCAAAGGGTTCTCCTGAAAAGAAACTAAAATGACCAATCAAAAACCCCTATATATAATATGGGTCAAATATGGATACTTAGAAAGAAATGTTGGTTTCCAATTACATCTGAGAATTTACAAAATTCTTTCATTTCTTTTAACTTATCCCACCTTCCCTTTTATCTCAGGGCAAATGAAACAATAATATTAGGTTATTAAGTATGAAATGTCCAATTTCCTTAAGTACTAAGTTTGACAGTTGGTATCTCTGACATTTCACTTTGATACTTCTTGTTTTATTTTTATTGTGAAGGTACATCTTCAGTTTTTCAAATGCACGTTTTGGTTTCTGATTATCTTTCAAAAAAATTTTAGGCCGGGCGCGGTGGATCATGCCTGTAATCCTAGCACTCTGGGAGGCCGAGGTGGGCGGATCGTTTGAGCTCAGGAGTTCGAGACCAGCCTGAGCAAGAGCGAGACCCCATCTCTACTAAAAATAGAAAGAAATTATATGGACAGCTAAAAATATATATAGAAAAAATTAGCCGGGCATGGTGGTGCATGCCTGTAGTCCCAGCTACTCGGGAGGCTGAGGCAGGAGGATCCCTTGAGCTCAGGAGTTTGAGGTTGCTGTGAGCTAGGCTGACGCCACGGCACTCACTCTAGCCTGGGCAACAGAGTGAGACTCTGTCTCAAAAAAAAAAAAAAAAAAAATTTTAAAGCAATTTTTGTGACACCATGGGTAAGTAAAAAATTCCTGCTATTTTCAAGTATGAGTTCCATCCTGGAACCAATGCAGCGTACACAGCTGGAAATACCAACAAAGTGTTTGGGAAGGATGTGGCTAACGAATGCACAGTATGTCCATGATTTGAGGAAGTGCCACTGTGGTGACTTTAATCTTGAAAATGAGCCATGTGGGTAACCTGAGACCAAGGTGGATAATGATGAGCTGAAAGCTGTAGTGCAAGTGAATTCATCTCAACCAATGCATGAATAAGCAGCAAAGTCTGATGTTACTATTCCAACAATATTGGACCATTTGAAACCAATCAGCAAGGTAAAGAAGCTGGATACATGGGTTCCGCATAAATTAAACAAGTGTTAGAAGAGAAATTGTCTCAAAGCTAACCCTTCTTTGTTGTCACAACATAAAGGTCAATCATTTCTACACTGTACTGTTACATGTGACAGTGTATAAAAAATGGATTCTTTTTGACAATTTCAAGTGTTCAGCACAATGGCTGGATAAAGTCAAAGTGCTGAAACACAGTCTAAAACCAAATAGTCAACAAAAAAAGCTACAGATATCTGTTTGGTGGTCCAGCACTGGTATTATCCACTACAGCTTCATGAAACCTGGTCAATCAATTACAGGAGATGTCTACTGCAACTGGACAAAATGATAAGGATGAGCAGTCTTTGATCTGAGCAGTCTTTGATCACTGATATGATGCAGCTGAGACTGGTCAATAGAGACAGACCAATCTTCTTGCAAGACAATGCTCAACCACATGCCACAAAAACAATGCTGCTCAAACTACAACGGCTGCACTTGGAAACTCCCTGTCATCCACTGTATTCACCAGACCTTGAACCAACTGACTACCATTTCTTCCAGGCTTTGGACCACTTCTTGCAAGGAAAAATATTCAATTCTCAACAAGCTGTGCAAAATGCCTTCTGTGATTTCATTGCCACTCACTCTCCAGGCTTCTTCGGTGCTGGCATAAACAAGATATCATTAAGATGGCAAAACCATGTCAATAGTTTAAGCGCAGACTTTGATTAATTGTACTGCTTCTTAAGATATAATAAACTACACTTTAGATTCAAAATTGGACATTTCATATTTAATGACTTAGTATTTTTAGTTAAATACAAAAGGTCTCAAATATATTATTTTTTGTATGCCTAGAGCAGTCTCTGATCAAAGAAAATCAAAAACATAAACATTTAAAGAAACCAATAATTTTTGGTGAATGATCATAGTTAGAGAATAGACTGAAAAAGCCCCTTCTCATAACCTAATACTAATTTCCTAAATAATTCCCATGGGCAATCTGCTAAAATATAAACATAAGAGGTGTTTAATTGAGTGTTCACCCAGCTTTACTTATATTTCACCAAATACTGCACATATTAATGCCCTAACCCAAATTTACAAAGAAAGGTTAGATAGGTCAATGACAAGAATTCAAAGTCCTGTATTTCATTAGGAAGCATATTTTTTCCTGTATCATAATTTTACGATAGTTAATGCACATAAAGACATGTAACACAGTAAATTAATTATCACAATAAACAGTACCATGAACGTACTACCCAAGTACACAATTATTGCGCTAAGTAAAATTCTACATCATTCTGTTTCAAATCAGTGTGTTATACCATAAAGCACAATTTTGTTATATGAAATGTAAATAATACACTGTTGACTTCCTACTGTTAAAACAATTTTGCTGAGCCAATTCCCAATGGAGAAACATTTGCTGTTTCCTAATTTACTCCATTAGTCACAGACCAATATGAATCATATTAACTATAACAGGCCAGCATTAGTTTTAGAAACCTGTCCACAACTCATTCAGAAATATTACCATCATAGTTGTATTTTCCTTATCACTTTTTAAATTATAAAGGACACAAACTGTTTTGTTAGTGAGTAAATAATTCACTTGAATGAGATTAAATAGGCTACTTTCAGATACTGTAAATGAATTTTATTGTTCATGGCACTCTAAGACTAGCCCTTACATTCTCCAATTCTTTCTGCAGCAGTCTAGTCTAACCTTTGCATTCTGTAGAAACCACATGTTCACTAATGAATTATGAGCATTTAGCCCCACCAGGACTGAGGCTACTAGATATTTTTGACTTCTTTGTTTCAAATCCCACTAAGTTAAAAATGGCTAAATTGGCAACTTGTTCCATAACCATTAACACACTATGGTATCATCTACCAAAATTTAAAAAAAATTTCTTAAAGTGTACAACATGTAAAAACATGTCCCTCATTTGGCAAAGTACACAAACCTCACTGAATCCAATAAGGCTTTGCCAACTCTTTTCAATTCCATGACCACAGGGAAACAAAAGTCCCTGAGATTGAACAAATAACAAAGAAAAAGTAGAAGAAACTAAAACCCAGGCATTCATTAGCCCCAGGTTTTTCCCACCTAAGCTGGGCACTGTCTTGTGGTACAAACTCAACAAAGAGAAACAGAGATGTGACCTGGCCTATTAATTTCATCATCCATCTAAGAAAAACGGGAAAAGTGAATTTCAAACTAAGAATTACTATAGATACTCTCAAATTGCTGTTTATTTTCTCAATTTTTTTTTAATTTTAAATATTTTTTTAGAGATGGGGTGTTGCTCTGTCCCCCAAGCTAGAGTACAGAGTGGCATGATCATAGCTCATTGCAGCCTCCTGGCCTCCAGTGATCATTCTGCCCCAGACTCCCCAAGTGCCAGATTACAGGCATGAGCCACCGAGCCTGGCCTAGACTGACACTTTAAAGAAACTGGAGAGAACAGGGGTAAGTCCTATGTAAACTCAAAAAATTAAAAAAACAATTTAAGAAATTCTTAGAATAGTCTACTGATAATTGCATATAAAATGTTTTTAGCTTAGTATGAAAATAAGTCTTTTACATAGGAATACTTCCATTTGACAAGCTGGCACTGTGTGTAAAACTGCTTTATTAATTTAACTCCTCTTCAAGATTAAACAAAAATAGATAAGTCTTTAAATAGCAAAAATGTCATCTGTCCAGTATCATACAATGGCTTTGCTAAATAATACATTACAGAGAATATCTAGCCATTCCTTTTATAGATGGAATAACCCACAGCAAGCTAGCAAAGGTAAATAGCTTTTTTAAGTCCTATGGCTATGCAGGGTAGAAACAAAGGTAGAACTTAGGTCTCCAAATTCCTCAAATCCAACAAATGAAATACTGCCTGTAAGACACTAAAAAGGCTGAAAATAACAAGATGGAAAAAGATATTCCAAGTAATCAGTATCCAAATGACAGCTGAAGTGCTATGCTACTATCAGATAAAATACACTTGAAGACAAAAAATGCTACAACAAAAAAAAGACATTATAGAAAGATAAAAGGCTGAGAGGGAAATTTATATAGCTGTGAACACCTACATTAATAAAGAAGATTGCAAATAACCTATATTCTACCTTAAGGAAGTAGAAAAACCAGAGCAAATTTAACCCAAAGCAAGCAGAAGGAAGGAAGCAATAAAGACTTGAGATAATCTGGAGATAAATTAGAGAATAGAAAAACAAGAGAGTGTCAGTGAAACCAAAAGCTGGTTCTTTGACGAGATAAACAAAATTGACAAGTCATTATCTACACTGATTTTTAAAAAATGAAAAGTGGATCAAATTACTAAAATCAGGAATGACAATGGGGACATTACGATGGACAATTATAAGAAAACACTGTGAACTTTAAAAAAAACAGCTTTCCTGAGATATTCACATAACACACAACGTACTCGTTTAAAGAGTACAATTCAATGAATTTATTATATTCACAGATACATGCAACCATCACCATGGTAAATTTTAAAACATTTTCATTAGTTCAAAGAGGTAACCTTCAGCTATCATCCCCCATCCTTCATCCCTTATAGCCTCAAGCAACCATTAATCTACATTGTGTCTCTATACATGTAAATGTAATCATATGATATGCTGGCTCTTTTCACTGCCTTATCATTTACCATAATGATTTCAAGATGCATCCATGATGTGGTATATGTCAACATTTCATTCCTTTTTACAGCCAAGCAATACTTCTTTGTATGGAGATACCGCATTTTGCTTATCCACTCATTAGCGGATGGGCATTTGAGAACTGTCTTTTTTGTTATTATGATTTTTTTGCCAACAAATTAGATAATCTACATAAAACAGACAAATTCCTAGAAAGACACAACCTACAAAAACTCATTAAGAAACAAAAAAATCTCAATAGACTTATCAAAAGTACAGAGAGTGAATCAGTAATAAGAAAACTAAGAAAAGCCCAGAACCTGATGGTTCACAGGTGAATATTACTAAACATTTAAAGAAGAATTAACTCCAACGCTTCTGAAACTCTTCTAAAAATAGAACTCCTAACTCATTCTTTGAGGTCAGTATTTTCACAAGAAGTCTATCACAAGAAAAGAAAACTACCAACAGTATCTGTTATGTAATGAATATGGATGCAAAAATCCTCAACAAAATACTAGCAAATCAAATCCAACAGCATGTGAAATAGATTATTTACACTGATCAAGTGGGATTCATCCCAAAAATGCAAGGGTGGTTCAACATGTAAGAATCAATTATAGAATAAGATGCTGGACTTCGGATGACGACAATGTGTCAATACAGGTTCACTGGCTATAACAAATGCACCACTCTGGCATGGGATTTTGATAACGAAGGAGACCGCATGTGTCAATTCAGGTGGTATATGGGAACTCTATATATTCTACTTAATTTTGCTATGAACATAAAACTGCTCTAAAAATAACGTCTATTTAAAAAAATTGGCAAAGATCTGAATAGTCATTTTCCAAGGAAGATACACAAATGGCCAATAAATACATTAAAAGACGGTTATGGTCATTAGTCATAAATGCAAATAAAAATCACAAAGAGGTATTACTTCAAACCACTAGGATGGCTGTTAAAGAAAGAAAAGGAAAACCAGTGTTGGCAAGGATGTGAACAAACCGAAAACTTCATACGTAACTGGCAGAACATAAAACACATTCATAATAGTGTAAAAGTGGAAACAATGTAAACGTACATGAACAAAGAGAAAAATAAAATTTGTTATGTCTACCCCAAGAGATATTATTCAGCACAGAAAAGCATGCAGTACTGATTCATGCTACAACATTAGGCTAAGTGAAAAAAGTCAAACATAAAAGGTATATTATATGATTCTGCTTATATTAAAAGTCCAAAATAGGCAAATCCATAGAGACAGAAAGCAGACTAGTGGTTACCAAGGCTGAGAAGAAAAAGTAATGAGAAGTGAGTACTTCAGGGATATGAGATTTCCTTTTTGAGTGCTGAAAACATTCTGGGTGCACAACACTGTGTATATACTAGAAGTTACTAGATTATATACTTTAAAGTGGTTGAAACGGAATTTTATGATATAGGAATTTTTCCTCAGTTAAAAAAAGAACAATGCATTTAAACATACTCAGCAAAATATAAATTAAAATAACCACAAAAATCCTTTCAGTACTCTTTTATTTTTCCATTAGCACTTCCAGGCATCTTTCCGTATTCTTACATCTGTATGCTCAAAACCTAGATCTACAAACAGTCACCAGATATTTCACAACTGCGATACTGCTACCACTCATGAGATGATGTTTTAGTTCTAGGGACCATAAAGGAAGAGACAAGAGGGAAAAGAAAACTTATACTAATCTAAAGAAACAAGTTTATATTAATCATTACAAATAAACCCAATTATTTTAGTAAGCTGACAGGGAATCCGAATATCTATTAAGCCTGTCCTTGGGTGCAGCAGTGACTCACCAAGCTTTTCTGGCTCTTCGGGCCCTGTGCCTGCAATACAGCTGCTCTCCAGGCCGTAAGTGGGATCCACTTTCCCAGAGGCTCGTGCTGCTTCTTGTACTTTCTTGACATGAGCTTCAACCAATTCCAGTGGTACCTCCTCCCGGACTCGAGAAAACTCCTCTGGTTCAACAATAAAAATGGAATAGTAACCTCATTTTGCACAAATACTTGCTTCAATGTAAGACCACTAGGAAATCTAACACAATATTATTGCCTTAGGTGCAGCAATCTCTTCAGGTATTCAATCCCTCTATACCAACAAAATGAGAGGACCAAATGAGATAAAGATAAGTAGCAGTGAAATTCTATGATTCTAGGTTTTCGTCCTACATGCCACAATATCTTGCTACAATAAATAAGAGATCTTTAGGCCGGGCGCAGTGGCTCATGCCTGTAATCCTAGTACTCTGGGAGGCCGAGGTGGGCGGATCGTTTGAGCTCAGGAGTTCGAGACCAGCCTGAGCAAGAGCGAGACCCCATCTCTACTAAAAATAGAAAGAAATTATATGGACGGCTAAAAATATATATAGAAAAAATTAGCCGGGCATGGTGGCGCATGCCTGTAGTCCCAGCTACTCGGGAGGCTGAGACAAGAGGATTGCTTGAGCTCAGGAGTTTGAGGTTGCTGTGAGCTAGGCTGACGCCACGGCACTCACTCTAGCCTGGGCAACAGAGTAAGACTCTGTCTCAAAAAATAAATAAATAAATAAATAAAGGAGATCTTTAAATTTCTATCAGTAACTATCAAAACTGCTGTCCAAATTTTATCACTCAGTAAAATATAAATTAAAATAGACTAACCATGAAGGATTAAAAAAACCATAAAGCCAAGAAAGAGTTCTACGGTGTGAGAAAGTTCTAGTTTTAATTCACGTAATCCAAGAATATTTAAATGACTTCCTTTGCCTGCTACCTCAAATTCCAAATTACAAAATATCTCAAAAAATCCCTCTTCGGCCCCTCCAATTCTTAAAGCTCTTTATTTTAAAATTACTATATTTTAAGTGCTTCACTTTAAAATATTATATTATATACTGTTATAAAGAACATGGTATCTTTAAGGAGTGTTGTTTGATTTTTTTTGTTATTTATATAAGAGAAATGAATGTAACAGCTGATAATATTTAAATTTAAAATATATTGAATTTCTGTGTTGCAGAGATGGCTTAGAGAAGTCCATACCCAAAGCTGCTTTTGCTGCAGCAGATGCCACACGAGGGTCCACCACAGATGCCAAAAAAGCAACAGTACTCATGACCGGGTTTCCTGACTGGCTGAAGGGAACAGGCTGGTAGGCCAGAGGCCCAAGGGAAGCATCTGAATTCTCAAGGTACGGGTCCTCAATGGGAAGCCTCAAAAAATGGAGGATGCATTCATCCTGAGTACGACTTCCAACATGTTCTGACACTTTGTTCCAATCATCCTTGTACATCTCCAGGGCCTTAAACAGAAAAAAAACAGGAGCTTTAATGTCAGGTGACAAGGAAGTCATATGTAATGACATCAGAAGTTCTTTAGATGGCTGATTATTTTTTAAAATAATGCAAATGGCAACATTGTTCATAAGAAAACAGGTAGACTGGATTCCTTATATTAAATTCTTGAGCAATCAAGAATAACAAAAGGTATACATATCATAAAGGAAAAATTAAAACTGTTTTTTACTAATACAGACATGATTATACAGAAAATTCTAAGGAAGCTACAAAAAAGGTACTAAAATTAAACAGTTGAGTAAAGTCACAGGATAGAAGGGCAGTAGAAAAATCAATTATTTTTCTATGTATAATAGCAATGAACAGCTTTAAACTAGAAAAGAGAATTTAAATAGCATAAAAAATAAAATACTTAGGAATAAATATAATAAAATCTATATAAGAGTGATAGACTGGAAAACATGAAACGTGAGAGAACTCAAAGATCTAAATAGAATAAATGAAGAGGTATCACTTTCATTCATTTCTCAATATTGTTAAAATGTCAGTTCTTTCCAAGCTGAGCTACAGATTCAATGTAATCCCAATGAAACTCTAAGCAGGATTTTTTGAGTAGACATTGGAAAACTCCAATAAAAAGAGTAAAAGGAGTCTCCAAGGGAAAGAGGGATAGAACAGTAGGAAGAAAACCAGAAGTAAATGGTGCTAAGAAAGTTAAAAAATTAATGGGATAAAAAGAAATCTAGGCCGGGCTCGGTGGCTCACGCCTGTAATCCTAGCACTCTGGGAGGCCGAGGTGGGCGGATCATTTGAGCTCAGGAGTTCGAGACCAGCCTGAGCAAGAGCGAGACCCCACCTCTACTAAAAATAGAAAGAAATTATATGGACAGCTAAAAAATATATATAGAAAAAATTAGCCGGACATGGTGGTGCATGCCTGTAGTCCCAGCTACTCGGGAGGCTGAGACAGGAGGATTGCTTGAGCTCAGGAGTTTGAGGTTGCTGTGAGCTAGGCTAACGCCACGGCACTCACTCTAGCCTGGACAACAGAGTGAGACTCTGTCTCAAAAAAAAAAAAAAAAAAAAAGAAATCTATTTAGAGGCTTACTGAAGTTGCTGCCCTCAACCTCTCTCTCTAGAAAAAGGCCTCATTTTCTCTAGGGCGATAGTTCTCAATCAGGGGCAATACTGAGCCACTGAGGACATTTGGCAACGTTTGGAGACATTTTTGGCTGCACAACTGGGAAGGTGCTACTGACTTTAGTGAGTAGAGGCCATGGATACTGTTAAAACATGCTACAATGCACACAAGAGCCCCTCAACCAAAAAAAAAAAAAGTCTGGCCTAAATGTCAATAGTGCTACAGTTAAAAAACCTTGCTCCACAGCCTAATTTGCTGATATACACCATGATATGAGCTTTCTACAGTAATAGTTCTCTCCATGTTTACTTGCCTCAGTGAATTCTTAACCTTGGTTTCCAACTGCTGCTCCAGGCTTTCATCATCACTGGAGTGCTGGCAGAGGGCTTCTCAAAACCCAAGCCAGCGAATGGTCTGACTCATTAAATACCTTGAAAAACAAGGCTAATTCTAGGTTTCCTCTGGATATTCAGTGACCCCAGGTAGTTCTAGAAGGAATTATTTTTAACAAGACCAAGATAGTAAGAAAAAAAGAAAGAAAAATCTATCTCACTCGGGTCCATATAACGAGAAATGTTATCTATCTACTGGAGCAATTTTAGGTTTCTGATTATAGGTAGGGATTTTTTTGGCATGCTCTATCATAATTTTTTCCAATGAACTTATTAACATAAATTTTTTTTATTCATTTTATTTTAGTAAGGGAAAAATAAGAAAGTTCAGAAAGTCTTTTACAGAATAAAGCTGGAGTTGAAGAACCCTATGAGATGTAAAATCCAAGCAAGAGTTGGCATCCAGAAAAGCACAAGGCTGAGAAACAGTAAATGTCTGCTGCACTTGGGCACTGATGCATAACATTACATAAGAGGGGCAAATTAGATGTTTTCAGAAGAGAACAAAGTGACAGACTGGTCAGGAAGGAGGAGGCTGGAGAACAGAGCTGATACATAGAGAAAATATTTAGTACTGTAGAATTAATACTATAAAACACCTACATTCCTCCTGCCATAACCCAGGTTCAGGTCTTCATTACTTAACCTGGATTCTTAGAAACTGCCTTCCTATCCTTAAATTCACCCCTCTCCGTGTTGCTAGAGTGAAGTATGTTTCACACAAAACACTGTCTCTCTCCCTAACACTATTTCATTATGCATCATTATCTCATGGAATGAAGGCCAAACATGATGAGGACTCTACCTACTTCTTCCACCCCACTCCTTACTCTTTATGTTCCAAGAATATCCAAACTCCACAACACTATCGCTATGTATTCTACCTGTGTAGTTTGCTCTGTACTGAAAATATCATGTATTAGAACCAGGACACCCATACCATGCCCAGGAAGCTGTCTGTCATATCTTATCCACCGAGCCTGCTTGTATAGCAACTCCTCTGCATAGGTCTTGTGCTCTGGGCATATCTCTAATCATGAAGTTGGGAACACTGCAATCTACTTTTTCTGTCTATGTCAATCGCTTGACTATGAATTCCTTAATGATAGAAACTGTGTCCTGGCCATCTCAATCTGCATTGTCTATCACTGCCTGAAACACGTAACCAATAAAACTTGCTGACAGGGCCGGGCGCAGTGGCTCACACCTGTAATCCTAGCACTCTGGGAGGCCAAGGCAGGTGGATAGCTCAAGGTCAGGAGTTCGAGAGCAGCCTGAAAAACAGCGAGACCCCGTCTCTACTAAAAATAGAAAGAAATTAGCCGGACAACTAAAAATATATATAGAAAAAATTAGACAGGCATGGTGGTGCTTGCCTGTAGTCCCAGCTACTCGGGAGGCTGAGGCAGTAGGATCGCTTAAGCCCAGGAGTTTGAGGTTGCTGTGAGATAGGCTGATGCCATGGCACTCACTCTAGCCCAGGCAACAAAGCAAGACTCTGTCTCAAAAAAAAAAAAAAAAACAACAACAAAAAACTTGCTGACAGGAAACTGGACTAAATCAGGAAAGAAGTCAGGAGTCTGACTTTATTATGGCTCTCAAATGTAAAGGTGTGTCAAGTGTATACATACTATACGAAAATCTTTGAGGCTGCTTACTATTTCTATAATTTAGCCAGCATAAAAAATGTGAGAAACTCCTCTAGTGACACATTTTAATAACCCTTATGGATCTTATTTGCAGGTACAGCATTTTATGTCTATTACTTATCTAAGGAAAAATAAATACAAAGCATAAGAAAGCAAAGCATACATGATCAAGACTAAAGTTAACAAGGGAGAAACCAATAAGCTCACAGATTAAATTCTTGTCAACCTCAAGCCCAAGGACAATTATAAATGACCAGAAAGAATGCCATAATTAGTTGTAGATTTTTTAAAAAATTGTGGAAACCTTTTTCAAAATATCCCCTTTATCACTATGGAACAGAGTGGCTATTAATTGTTTTGAAATAAAACATAAATGAAAGATGTTAGTGATAAACAATGCTAGTGGGAAGCCTTTAATTTTTCTGTGTGGTAAGTTCACACAATACCTGCTGACTCAATTACATGTTTAAAAGAAAAACCAACTACTGCACAGATTCCACCTGCAGGAGAGAAAAATGCACTATTGTGTGAGTATATTATGGTTTTCTTGGATGTGTCTAGGGTAAATACTAGCTCAGTCATTCTTATTTCATTCTGTATTTACTATCCACTAATCTTAAATATAAAAAGAGAAAATTTTAAGCATCAATGTGGACGAAGAATGGTGGTTGTTCCAGTCACTATTGTGCAAATAAATTTCTCCCCAGAGCGCAAAGATTCCAAAGTACCATTAGAAAAGTATGTTATATTCTTCCACAAATATTGAGAACACATTCCTTTTAATTAACATTAAAACATAACACATATGGCTAAACAAAACAGTCCTTAAATAAAAACTGTCTCAGAAAAGCAGCTCTCTGCATATCACCGATATTGAATGGGGAAATGAGAATAAATTAAAATAATAACAAAAAAAAAAAAAGAAGAAGAAGAAGAAGCAGCCTTTCTGAATTTTGATCATTAGAGCAAAAGAGGAAGGAAAAAAAGAGGAGAGAAAAGAGAGAACAAGAAAGAGTATAAAAAAGAAAAGGAAATAATTTCATGCACCACAAAAACTTCTGAAGTAACCACAACTGCTGAAACAAAATGAGAAACCAAATCAAAGCAGTACAGAAACCAAACTGTCACCAGGCCCACCATATCTAAGTGTGTTCTGGGGACCCATCAGGCACCAGACTCTTAGGAGGAATGTGATGTCAAACAGTTTTTATAATTCTGAGATGTTATTGCCTTTTACATTATGTTGACATTTGTAATGATGGTGCAAAAGCAGTGGTGGCAACTTAGCACAAATCCAGGCAGTAACACTAAACTGTCTTAGTAGTCACTTTATTCTCCACTGTTAAACACTCAAGAAAATAAGCCAGATTCATTTAAATGTATTTGATGAAATTGCAAATATTAATTTTATTAAATCTAAATGCCTGAGTACATGTGTTTTTAATATTCTGTACTATGAAATGGGAGGCACAAAAAAGGACTTAAATGTCAACTATCAAAGCACAATGGCTCTCTAAAGGAAAAGCACTTCTGCAATCTTTGGAGTTTTAAGCTCAACTAGACACCTTTTCTTAACAGAACACCACAGATATATTTAAAATGCTAATCACAGAATCTTAGCACACATCTCATGTGTGAATAATGGGACTGTACCACTGATCTGCTTACCTCCAGGAGCAGAAGGGTCTCCTGTTCAGTCCATTCCCTTCCAGCACTAGCACCTTTACTCTAAAGAAATAAAATAAAAAATTATTTGCTAATTTGTCAAGGCTGAATATGGAAGTTAGCAGGATCTCTTTTTAAGCTCAGGGGCTTTTTAAGCAAACCACCAAGGGAAGTCCTCAATCAAATAAAAGGAATAAAACACTAAAGGAATCTAAACGTCAAACAGAAAGGATAGCTTATTTCAAAATTTCTTCCTATCAATTAAGGACTCATGAACTATACGAATATGTTATTTCTAGTATTTTGGTATTTAAAAATACCTTTTGCAATTGACAAAGGCACAGTATTTTAATGTTGTAACTTGAATTGGCTGTAGCATTACAAATATAATACAAATATTTAGTATAATTGAAAATAGAACTTCCAAAATTTGAAGATGTACTACATAACGTAACACACTCTGACAGGTTCTTGATTCTAACTGCAACAAGTCCATATTATCTCATTTTTTAAAACATCTCTGAATTAAAACAATCTCCAAATCATTCCCTAAACTCTAAATCACCTTTTCTATGTGAGTCCCTTCTAGCTGTGATTCATTTGAGTATGGGACTATGATAAGAAAACTGAGTTGTGCTGTGTAAAAACTACAATTTATCAATTGATTCATAATACTTCTTGATTTGCAGACCCTCCTCCATTAACTGATCTACAGAGGATTGAATTTGTGGTATGGATGATACTATCTTGTAGCTATAATTCAAAATATACATCCTAACATATTTCCCTCTCTCAAAACTATTTTTTTTTAATTGAGATGGGGTCTCGCTGTGACACCCTGGCTGGCACGATTATAGCTCACTGCAATCTCAAACTCCCGGGCTCAAGTGATCCTCCTGCCTCAGCCTCTTGTACCTGGGACTACAAGCACACATCATCATGCCCAGCTTCAAAACTGTATTTTGAAAAATTACAACTTAACAAATGAAAAGAAAACTGCTACAGCCATTTTTTCCCCCTTTGCTTCTTTTTTTTTTCTGCTGCCTCCTATGTGATGAAATAATGCCTTATTTGTGGTAGGTGCTCAATAAATATGTCTCAGTGCTCAATAAATATATCTCCTTACATGTATAAAAAACTGCTCAATCCATGATTTTCTTACATCAATGAATTTTTTCAATTTGGATGATTAAATCTCACCATGCATTTGTTTAAACAGTGCAATTAAAAATTACATTATGGGCCAGGCTCGATGGCTCATGCCTATAATCCTAGCACTCTGGGAGGCCGAGACGGGTGGATCGCTTGAGGTCAGGAGTTTGAGACCAGCCTGAGCAAGAGTGAGACCCCCGTCTTTACTAAAAATAGGAAGGAAATTAGCTGGACAACTAAAAATATATAGAAAAAAGTAGCCGGGCATGGTGGCATATGCCTATAGTTCCAGCTACTTGGGAGGCTGAGGCAGTAGGATTGCTTGAGCCCAGAAGTTTGAGATTGCTGTGAGCTGGGCTGACACCGTGGCACTCTAGCCTGGGCAACATAGTGAGACTCTGTCCCCTAAAAAAAAAAAAAAAAAAAAAAAAAAAAAGAAAAGAACAGAAAAGAAAAGAAAAAAAAAAATTAAATTATGAGCCAAGTATGGTGGCTTACACCTGTAATCCTAACACTCTGGAAGGCCGAGGCAGGAGGACAGCTTGCACTCAGGACTTCGAGACCAGCCTGAGTAAGAGCAAGACCCTACCTCTATTAAAAACAGAAAAAGGAAGCCGGGCGTCGTGGCTCATACCTGTAGTCCCAGCTACTCAGGAGGCTAAAGCAAGAGGATGACAAGAGCCCAGGAGTTTGAGGTTGCACTTAGCTATGATAATGCCACTGGACTCTACCCAGGCAATAGAGAGAGACTCTGTCTCAGATTTAAAAAAAAAAAAAAAAATTAAATTATGATTTGCTGGGTCTGAGATGTTTAATTTACATATTATTCTGAAATCTGTTTATTTGCCAAAAAAAAAAAGACCAAAAACAAATAGTGTTTAAGTTAGAAAATAAAAAAAATTAAGCACGGCAGAATCAAAGACATAAAGTATGGCTTTGTGAGAAAGAAAAGATGCATGTGCATGGAACTGACAATATATTGCTTAGATCCCCTGAGGATTACTTTAAGACAACCAAAGGTTCTTCTTTTAAAAACTCAAATCAGAGGTGACCATCAATCAGATGTGGTGCCACAAGAAAAAGAATCCATTAACATTTCAGCTGAATTCTGAAGAAACAAAACCCGAGTGAATACAGGGAAGAGCTGTACAACCTAGGATGGACAACATTTTCTGGGTAGGTCCTGTGCAGCAATTTCCCCACTTCACACTCACAAAGTGTAGGAATGATTTTCTCTGTTCCCACTGGCTTAAGTCAGGTAACTTTTCTCCTTTTAATAATAACCAGCAGAAGGAAGAGCACACATATCCTCATGAGGGCACATGAAATGTTTCCTGGGGGTGGCTGGGCACAATGGCTCACACCTGTAATCCCAGTACTTTGGGAGGCTGGGGTGGAAGGGTCACTTAAGGCCAGGAGTTTGAGACCAGCCTTGCCAACACAGTGAGACCCCATCTCTACCAAAAATAAGAAAAAAATTAGCCAGGCATGCTGGTATGTGCCTATAGTCCGAGCTACTTGGAAGGCTGAGGCAGGAGGATCACTTGAGCCCAGGATTTTGAGGCCACAGTGAGCTATGATCACACCTCTGTACTCCAGTCTGGGCAACAGGGTAAGACTCTGTCTCTTAAAATAAATGAATAAAAGTAAAAATATATGAATATTTTTGTCTTATATTCATGGAGGTGTAATACATATACAATAAAATACACAAATATTTAGTGTACAGCTTGACACTATTTTACTTATTTATATACAAATGTATTAAGAACAACCACTCAAATCAAAATTTAAAAGGCTCCCTCCTTTAAGCCTCAAGTTGACAGCCACCTACAAAAATACACACTGTTCTGAATTATAGAAGCATTGGTTAGCTTTTCTTGGAAAAGAATTTTATATTAACAAAACAATACAGTATGTAGTTTGTGGGGTTTGGATAATTTTTCAATATCATGTCATGAGATTCAACCATGTATCTGAAGAAGTTGGTCATTTCTTTTTCAGTTGGATATAATACTACATTGTTTGGATAAACCACAATTTATATATATATATTTTTTTGGAGACAGTCTCGCTCTGTTGCCCTGGCTAGAGTGCCATGGCATCAGCCTACCTCACAGCAACCTCAAACTCCTGGGCTCGAGCAATCCTCCTGCCTCAGCCTCCCGAGTAGCGGAGACTACAGGCATGTGCCACCATGCCCGGCTAATTTTTTTCTATATATATTTTTAGCTGTCCAAATCATTTCTTTCTATTTTTAGTAGAGACGGGGCCTCGCTCTTGTTCAGGCTGGTCTCGAAATACTGACCTCGAGTGATCCTCCCGCCTCAGCCTCCCAGAGTGCTAAGATTATAGGCATGAGCCACTGCACCAGGTCTACAATTTATATTACTGACAGACATTTGAACCTGTTTACACTTTCTGGCTATTTTACATAAAATTGCTATGGACGTTCCAACACATTCTTTAAAAATTCGTATGTTTTTAGTCATTTACCTTGTTTACATACCTAGGTATATTTGGTATATACAGGTATGTGAGTATCTATATATTTAGTTATAATAACATTCCCTCTTTTATTTTCTAGAAAAAGTTTACACAGATTGGTATTGTTTCTTTCTTAAATGTTTGGTACAAATTCATCGGTGGAATGGTGGAATCATCTGACCAAAGAGTTTTGCTTTTGGGAAGGTGTTTAACTACATACAGACATATCAGATGTAAGCAAATTTGGGTTATCAGTTTCTTGTGGCTACTATAACAAATTAGCACACACTAGCTGGCTTAAAAAAACAAAATTTACCCTCTCACACCTCTGGAAGCTAGAAATCCAAAATTATCATCACTGGGACAAAAAATCAAGGTGTTGGCAAGGCTATGCTCCCAATGGATGATCCAGGGATAAAGGCATTCCTCAGCTCTTCTACCTTCTCATGGCTGGCACAGAATTCCTTTGCTTGTGGCCACCTCATTCCAATCTCTGCTTCTGAAGTCACACTGCCTTTTCTTCTGTCAAATCTCTCTCTTCCTCTCTAAGGACACTGGTGATGACACTTAGGACACATCCATATAATACAGAATCATCCCCTCATCTTGAAGATCTTTAACTTAATTACACCTGCAAAGAATCTTTCTCTAAATGAGATAATATTTATATATTCCAGGGAATAGGATCTGACTTCTTTGGAAGACATTTCTCAACAAATTTTATCCTGAGTGAACTTTTGTATTTTGCTGCATTGAAGAAATTTGCCCATTTCATGAAAGTCAAGTATATTACAATCAAATAGTTCATCAAATTATTTATTGTCTTTGTTTGGGAGGTATTTTGTTTTGTTTGTGATGCTGCCCAGGCTGGCTGCATACTCATGGCCTCAAGCAATCCTCCCACCTCAGCATCCTGCAGAGCTGAGACTACAGGTTAATCACTGCACTTAACTTACTATCTTTTTAATTTATTTAGAATTGGCAGTGTTATAGTCTTTTACTCCTGATCAGTAATTTGTGTCTTTTCTTCTTGATCACCTCTGGCTGAAGATTTATCATATTTATTGATCTTTTCAAAGATATATCTCATTATTTCATTAATTTTCTCTATTTCAGGTTTCTAGTTTAATTTTGTTGTCATCAGCCAACTAAATTTATTTCACATGTATGATGTCATATAATCAAATTGTATGATTTTAATCTTTTTAAATTACTGAAACTCAAAAGGCTCAGAATTGGGTCTATTTTGGGAATATTCCCTGGGAACTTGAAAAGCACGTGGTTTTTTTTTTTTTTTTTTGCAATCTTCTATAAACACCAAATAAATTGGTCATGTTGGTTATTAATATTGTTTTAAGTCTTTAATATTCTTTTTATTTACCCTCCCAATCTTTAATATTCTTAGCGATTTTCCATCTAATTTTTCTATCAATTATTGAGAAAAGATTATTGAAATCTCCAATTATGTGTTTGTCTATTTCTCCTTCTGGTTCTATTAGTTTTTGCTTTTATGTATTTCGATGTTGTTTAATTAAGTATTACTTATGATTATTACATCCTCTTACTATTACATTAACATAATGACTGGCTTTCTTGTGATTAGTCTTTGGAAGGTATGTCTTCTCCCATTCCTTTACTATTAGCCTGGGTCTTCATATTTAAAGTGGGTTTTTTATAGATAATATTTACTTGTCCTTGCATTTTTTTTTTTTTTACCCAATTTGACAATCTCTACTGCTTAACTGGAGTTTGAAAACCATTTATATTTAATGTTATTATTATCACTAGGGTCAGATGTAAACTACTGTCTCGTTTTCTGCTCTTTCCATCTGCCCCTTGTTTCCTTCCCTCTTGTGAAGTAACTTTTAAAAATTATTATTGTGGGCTGGGTGCGGTGGCTTACACCTGTAATCCTAGCACTCTGGGAGGCCGAGGCCGGAGGATCGTTCGAGGTCAGGAGTTTGAGACCAGACTGAGCAAGAGTGAAACCCCGTCTCTACTAAAAATAGAAAGAAATGATCTGCACAGCTAAAAATTTATGGAGAAAAAAAATTAGCCGGGCATGGTGGCACATGCCTGTAGTCCCAGCTACTCAGGAGGCTGAGGCAGGAGGATCACTTGAGCCCAGGAGTTTGAGGTTGCTGTGAGCTAGGCTGATACCACGGCACTCTAGCCCAGGCAACAGAGGCAGACTCTGTCTCCAAAAAAAAAAAAAAAAAAAATTATTATTGTGTTTTTCACTCGATTATTTACTTCTTAGTTACACTTCTTGAAATATTACCTCTAAGATTTACAATACTCACTTCTAACTTGTCACAGTACACCTTCAAATAGTATCTTAACACTTCATGTATAGTGTAAGAACCTTAATACAATATACCTCCATTTCCCCTTCCCGCCCTTTGTACTATGTTTGGTCTTTAACATCCATATGTTGTAGACATAAAGGTATACTATTACTGCTTTTTTCTTAAACAATTCATTATCCTATTTAAAAAATAAAAACAAATGAAAGATGTCTTTTATACTGACTCACATGTTGACCTTTCCTGTCATTCTATTATTCCATGTTGATCCTGTCAGCTCCCAAAATGTTGTGTCAAATTATAGTTTGCCCTCAATCAGGACTTTTGTCACAATTCTAAATAATGTGAACTTTACAATGGTTGAACTCAATTTAATCTGTCTGCCTCTTTGTCTTTTTCATTACTGCATGTTATAAAAAACCCTCAATTATTACTGTTTAAACAATTTATATTCCTTTATACTTAACCACGTATTAACCTGTTTCTGTGTTCCTCGTTCCTTCATGGAGCCATATGCTTCTATCCGGGATTATGACTTTTCATTCTAAAGAACTTACTTTTGTTTTATCACAGTGTGGGCTAGTGGTAAGTTCTCCATTTTAATGTACGGAAACATCTTTACTACATCTTCAATTTTTAAAGGTATTTTAACTGGATAGAGAATTCCAGAGTGACAGTTTTTCTATCAAAATTTTTAAATGTTATTACATATGTCCCCTTTGGCTTCGATCATTTTTGTTGAAAAGTCAGTCATCAGGTTTATTACTGTTCCCTTAAATTTAATATGCCCTTCCTTTACCCCATCCTCCCTGTTTTTAAGATGTTAATTTTTTAAGGGAGTGAGCATAATGCGCCCAGGTGAGGTTTTCTCTGTATACAAATTTGGATCTATTCTGTCTTTCTTATTTTTGTGAGTTGATATTTTTTTATTCATTCTGGAAAATTTTTAGTCATTATATATTCGAAAATCACTCCTGTTCCATTCTTTCTCTTTTTTGGGTCTCTAATGATAAACATTAATTCCTCTGACTGTATCTCATGTGTCTCTCGGGCACTTTCTTCTCTCTGTCCTGTCCTCTCCCCAATTTCTATTCCCATGGTGCTTCACTTTTAATATATCTACTAATTTGTCTTTGATTTCACTAACCTGTCTTCTGCTATGTCTAGTCTTCTTTCTGTTAAACCTATGCAATGAGTTAATTTCAGGTATATTTTTCAATTCTAGAATATTCATCATTATTTTCATACATTCCAATTCTCTGTTCAAATTCTTCATTTCCCCCTCTATTTTCTTTACTATACTAATCAGAGTTATTTTTTAAATATCTATTTACTAACTGCATGGCAGAAAAAGGTAAGATAAGAGATTACTATTTCATAAAATGCCATCAGATTTCAGTAGAAAGCTTAGTCTCTTCCATTACATTAAGTAAAATGTTTCTTATAGCAAATGATGCATATTAGAAGGACAAAGAGGGCATGCTGCATTGTAGACCACAGGTATTTAGGAAAAAAAATCCTTACCTTTGCTAATGTTTTCTTGGAGTAAATGTCAGTACGGAGACCAAAGTTCTGCAAATCAATTGGTTTTTCCTTGTTCTTTTCAGGAAAATTTAACATCTGTTGAGCAGCAGGGACCTGTAAGTTAGACAAATGATAAATGGCTGTATTAACCCCTTCAATATAAAAAAGGTAAAATTTTTTAAAAATTGTTTAATATTGGCACTTAAAGCACCCTTAATGGCTTTGCTACAAATAAATAAATAAATAAATATCCACACTTGTGCACTATACTTCTAGGAATAACAAAAATTCAACATATGAGAAACATTTTTAATGCCCCTTTAAGTCACAGAAAAGACAGCCAAGAAGTTTTCTTTAATGTAATTTTCTATTTCACAATGGAGGGAAATTCACAGATAAGGTTCATGATAATCCAACATAATACTATATATATTTGAAATAAATATCTTTTCAATAATATGTGTATGGATGTCCACTTGCCAAATCTTAGAGAAGTTTGAAGATGTTTTTCATTCACATTTCTAGGACACAGAATGAGGAAGGAGAAGAAGGTTTTGTTTTATCCGCTTATTAGAGTCTTTGATGGCAGAAGAATAAAGGGAATTGAGTAAATCTATAATTTGGTAAAATAAGGCATAAAGTCATGGGACTGGTAGGATAGCATTAATTTAAACACTATATAATCCTTATGGACTCAAACACTTACAGGAGACCAAAACACACACAATGATCTAAGAAGCAGCACTCTTAATAGCACTATTCCATTGCAATAATAATTATTCCCAAAGAGATTCCTAAATAGAAATGCTGTAAGTGGTCGTCTGTTACTGTCCAGGCCTAAAAAAAAGTCAGCTTTAATTTACCTGAGGTGACCGAAGATGCAGAGGCACAAGCCCGGAGGGGGTATCAGCTAATACGTTAAAATGTGGAGTAGGAGGAGGTCCCATTGCCATGGGTCGACTTTCTGGATCAACTTGGTAATTAACAAGTCCCCATTGCTCTAAAAAGGCATGAACCCTGAAGAATAAAGCTCTGAAAGTTAAAATCTAGAGAATCAAACTAATCTGCATTATAATCATCATCACATCATTAAAAACAAACAAACAAACAAAGTCAATTGCTCTCTGTTTACTGTGAACCACTAGAAACTACAAGACAGATTTGGTTTGTTGTATGAGGGGCAATTTTTACAAGCCCCAAACAATGTTGATAACATAGCACCCTAGAACCTAGTACAAAGCCTAACAGTTTCAAACACACAAAGAAGAGAACAAAGAAAGGCTCATTTAGGTACACAGTAAAAGAACTCACACATAGATCTAATTCACAGAAGAAAATACATACTTTGGCTGTTTTGTTTAGACAGATCTAGGGAACAGAGCTTAACCACTCCCCATTCGAACCTCCTATCCATTCCTGGTCATTTTATGATTAAACTATAAAATCTAGAAAACAATATTTAAAATATTCAACCCTAAGTGAAATACATAATATTTAGATATTTTACCCACTTTAAACAATCAGACATTAAACAGCAATGCACTAGTAACCACCCACAGTGAAACGTCTCAGAGAAAGTCAAACATTTTACCTCATCACCGCACACACATCTCCAGTCAAGTTCCTCCGACAAGCAGTGCTGGTTAAATACTCTTGGGGGTTAAGGCGGTATGTGTCAATCATAAAATTTCGATATGCCAAGTATCTAAAAAGTAATGGCAAAATTCATAAGGTGAACTCATATCCTTTCAGAAATGACGGTAACTCATACAGCCAAGAATCTTCAGACTCCTCGCAATCAAATACAACAAAAAATTAAAACGGTCCAACAAACAACAGCAATATTGTATTGAGTATTTCAAGTTATGAGTGAACTCAGAACCCCTAATATACAAAATAACTGTTTACTAATATATAACAAGTGAAATAAAGTAACCTGATGACATTAACGTGAAATAACCTAAATACAACCTTGGTCATGGAAGAGGCTGCTTGTTGAATTTGCAACAAAGACATGATGACATATTTCCCTCACTACCATGAATCAAGCATCTACTGTGTGCCAGGAAAACTGTACTAAACACTGTACATGAAGTAACTCAATTAAGCCTAAAATCATCTCATTTACAGAGGAGGAAACTGAAGAACAGCATCCTTAAAGAATTTGTCCTAGACCATAGGGCTGGTAAGTGGTGGAGCCAGAATTCAACAAAGGCAGTGTGGTGGCTCTGGAATCTTTGCTCGCAACTTCTGTTGCATTTCATTTATATCATCTTTGTAGGGACTCATGTGGATGTGGTTCTGACAACAGCTATATACCTTCTCATGGCAGTTCTTTCAGGGTGATCATAGCTAGGCACCAAGTAGAACTCTTGAGGCCAAATGCAAAAATGAGACAAGAACATACAAAAAAAGGAGATAAAAACTACGACTCTGGCTCACAGCAGATTCCACAATGTACTCAAGGATTTCTGCCACAAAGTACCGTACACAAGAGTGTGATGGAGATTGCAACGGTTCTTGGCACACAAGTAAAACAAAGTCAGGCAGCCTGAGGTCAGCTACATTACAGCACAAGTACACCGTTCAAAAAGGCTCCTGAACAAACACAGGTGGATAAACGAAGACTGAAAGGTGAATTTACAAAGTAAAATGGGCTAAACTGATAAATTGTGCTGTTAAACAGAAGACTACCAAAAATCATGAGTATTTACAAATGCTGGCAAATGGCAAATTAGCTGGAAGATTATAACATGTCTAAATAGGTATGAATAGAAAAACTATCAGGGCTTCTCATATCAAACCTGCGATTCTGGTTTTAAGAGACTCCTTACAGCTTTGTTATGGGAAGGCTAAAATGATCTTTGACTTAGATATTACTTAAACTTACAATCATAAACTACTAGCAGAAAGTATTGTGTGAAAAATTACAAAAGTCAAGTCCTTCCCTAATAGTTTAAACATGAGACATCTATTTGTGCAATCATATGTATAATAGATAACAAAATAATACCATAAAGATAATACAGGGAAGGGTATTTATAATATTATATATGTGGATTTATTTTAGGGAGAAGGGTTTCCAGAAGCATACAGTGACAGATCACCAGAGAAAGACAAAAGTACTTCCTGGAAAATTTCTTCTTTCCAATAAAAGTCTCCTTTTGTAACCCATGTAGTAATAAAAGGACAACAAAGCTTTATGTAATTAAGCTGAATTCATATGCAGCTGTATCATATCCAGTAATCTTTTAATTATTGCTCATTCATCAAAAAGATATGGTAAAGATTCTATTTTCTCTTGGATTATTATACATAAGTATATATCTATACACACACACACACAATCCATTATACATATGCACAAACAAGTTGAAAGCTCTTAGGAGACACCCAAACTCATTTTAGTGAATATCCATTACTGAATTCAATCCCCCCCCCCCCCCCCCAGAGAACAGGTCTCACTCTGTCACCAAGCAGGAGTGCAGTGGTGCGATCACAGCTCACTGCAGCTTCAAACTCCTGGGCTTAAGCAATCCTCTTGCCTCAGCCTCCCGAGTTGGTGGGACTACGGGCATGTGCCATCATGTCCAGCTATAATTTTTAAAATTTTTCTACAGATGGGGTCTCACTGTGTTGCCCAGACTGGTCTCAAACTCCTGTCCTCAAACAATCCTCCCACCTCAGCCTCCAAAGTCAGTGTGATTATGGACATAAGCCCCCATGCTTCATCTGAATTCAATCTTGTAACTTCAAGAGCTGACATGCATATAGTTCAAGGGTTAGGAAAAAAAATTAGACATAATTTACTTTGAGGCAAGGAATGCTGTTTAAATGAGACATGAACACTGTGTGAATGGAATACGATATCTGCAAATTTTCAACAATCAGCAACAATAAATTCAGATGCATGTGTTAAAAACTCCTGCCACCCACAGGCAAATAAACAAGTTTTCAAAACCCCTGGCCTCACATTTCTGGAGTCTTGGATTTGTTTTTTCCATTGAAGAACTCAGGAAGAGCACGTCGTTCAATCACATGAATACTGAAAGGGAAAAAAAACAGGATTGGGAGTCTACTTTGAAAAAGAAAATCTTTAAATTTGGGCTAAGTTTGTTTAATTTTAAAAGAAAAACTGATAAATCCAAAAACTGAGCACTACAAGCCAAGATTAATTGGCTTACACAAGTTCCTATTTATTAACAGCAAATAACAGAGTTAAAGAAACCTTTTCCTTTCTCATCCCTAATACCTAACTGTATTTTTTCTATCCCTACAATCACACTTGAAAACTTCTATCAAACACACTAAAAGCCACACATTTTATTATTTTTTATTCTTTTATTACTCTTTTATTCTTTTATTATTCATGTCATAATACATCATGACTAGAAAACAAGCCACAAGATAGTAAGAATTCTTTGGAAATTGGCTGAAAAAAACAAAGTAGTTGGCACAGCAACAAACTTATGGAAAAAATGAACAGCCAAAATGACACTGAAATTTATAGTAGTCAGTTTCTCAAGCTCTTAACATCAATGTTCCTTTCTCTAGGCCTCAGAAACACTATGGTGAAATGATTTTTCTCCAATTTCAGTGATCAATTGCTTTTAATAAGATCACACAATTAATTTTAAAATTATATAAGAACACTGATAATTTCATAAAATATTACAAGTCATAAGCACTACACAGAACATGTAAAATGATCAGGCCTAATACACTATACGAGTGAACCAAGTGTAGATCCAGCATAAACTTTTTTTTTGAGACAGAGTCTCACATTTGTTGCCCGGGCTAGAGTTAGTGCCATGGCGTCAGCCTAGCTCACAGCAACCTCAAACTCCTGGGCTCAAGCGATCCTACTGCCTCAGCCTCCCGAGTAGCTGGGACTACAGGCATGCGCCACCATGCCCGGCTAATTTTTTCTATATATATTTTAGTTGTCCATATAATTTCCTTCTATTTCTAGTAGAGACGGGGTCTCGCTCTTGCTCAGGCTGGTCTCGAACTCCTGACCTTGAGCGATCCACCCGCCTCGGCCTCCCAGAGTGCTAGAATTACAGGCGTGAGCCACCGCGCCCGGCCCAGCATAAACTTTTGATACTCATACTAATTAATGTTTCTTCCAGATGACATTTTAGTTTCTCAATGGCTTCCTAGACATGCAACATTGTTACATCCTGGTTACATGGAAAAGAGCAAATCAATAGCCTGTGACTATAACCAAAACTATTCTTTCATTATTTGGTAATATTTAAATTGGACTGGATCTGTACAAATACTGTACTGTAAGTACAATGAATTACCTGAAAACTTATAGAAGAACAATTTCTTTCGGGTTTTTTTTTTTTTTTTTTTTTGAGACACAGTCTTGCTCTGTCACCCAAGGTAGAGTGCAGTGGCATCATTGTAGCTCACTGCAACCTCAAACTCCCGGGCTCAAGGGATAATTCCTGCCTGAACCTCCCCAGCAGATGGGACTACAGGTGTGCCCCACGATACCCAGCTAATTTTTCGTAGAGATGGGGTCTTGCTCTCGCTCAGGCTGGTCTCAAACTCCTGTCCTCAAGTGATCCTCCCACCTTGGCCTCCCTCCCGCCTTGGCCTCCCAGAGTGCTAGGATTACAGGCATCAGCCACCATGCCCAGCCTGCATTTAACATTTCTAAAGCATATAATGAACATCAACATTTCCATTTTATAATTATTAAATACTCAAGCATCTGCCTATCTGAATTCTAGCTCATTTTAAATGAGTTAGGTTCAACCCTAAATTATAGCACAATCTAGTTTCAATTCCTAAATTGTTTTAAAAAACGCATTCCAAAGATAAAAATCACTTTCTGTCTCCCCTCATCCAGTGCAATAGTAATTACTGATCAGAGACCTGGGCAGAATGGTACAACCTGACTTTAAGGAAAGTTCTCCCACTCACCACTACCTTGCTCACAAATGGAAGTGGCTCACTCACCAGTTATAATCAAACCATGATGCATAGCTGGGAATAATAATGTGATTGGTCTGCTCTGTCACATTATCTTCACCAGGGTCAACTGACCGACTCTGATCACCTTTGCTAGGATCTTCATCTTCCTACAGAAAAGATGACAAAGTTCAGAAAAACAGAGAACTACAGACATATACGTAACATCTCTCAGAATTGTATTATTAGGTCAAATAAACTGAAGCTGCCTGATTCAATTTCAAGGACCAGGAAAACAAACTGTAAGTAAAACAACTTTTTTACTTTTTAAGGTACAAGGTGGGCAGCTGACATAGATTTTATTGCTCCATTATACAAATGAGGAAATCAACTCAGAGAAGGCAAGTATCTCATAACAAGATTAAACAGGAAGTTAGTTAAAGAAAGCCTGTTTCTACACTTAGGTATTCAGACTCATAGCCCTAATCGCCTTCCATAACAACTTGCTTTTCACTTGTCCAGTTTTACCTAATCCCAGGTCACAAACCTCAATTATTAGTTCTCAATTTATAAGGAGGTCACACAAAGATACGAACAAGGAATAATAAGAAGACTGCCCCTTCCCCAAATATTGAGCACTGAATATCTGGTAACAGCCATATGTGCATTATCTCATTTATTCTTCACAACTATTAAATTATTAACACTGGGTACTATTTATCATTTCTTTCCTGGATGACAAAATAACACACAGAACTAATAATTTATAAACAGGAGATAAAACAAGAAAATACAGTTAGAGGACATATACTCTTAATCACTGATCACTACTTAAATCACCTCTGATTTTTTATCAGATTTATGGAGGTTTTGCAAATGACTCCACCAAAAACCCTGGTTTTGCTAATATAGTAATTTCAAAATCACTGTTGTAGGTCAAAACAAAAGAATATTTCTAATGATACGAGTAAGCAATAATAATTAAACTGAAATAATAATGTATAATACACAGTTTATAATTAAATGGATCCAAGTGTTCCAGATATGTCCTTTACAGATTTTCCTCCTATATCCAAAACCTGAGCGAAGATTCCATACTACATATGATACCCATGTATCTTAAGTTTAGTTTAATCCCTGTTTCTTTTTTATGTGGTATATCATGACATCAAAATTTATGAAAAATCTAGACCAGACATCTTGTAGAATATATAAATATTTCTAATCTAATTGATTCTTCATAATTAACTTCAGATTAAACATTTTTACCAAGAATACCGCAGGAAATTAAGTATTTTGAGATTCAAATGTTTTCCAATTTAGACAATTAAATCTTAACCTCTTCCCTGGTGTTTTTACTATTTTTAATCTTAGGAAGTTGTTTTATTAAGAAACCAAATTTTAGGCCGGGCGCGGTGGCTCACGCCTGTAATCCTGGCACTCTGGGAGGCCGAGGCAGGAGGACTGCTCGAGGTCAGGAGTTCAAGACCAGCCTAAGCAAGAACGAGACCCCGTCTCTACTAAAAATAGAAAGAAATTATATGGACAACTAAAAATATATATAGAAAAAATTATCTCGGCATGGTGGCGCATGGGTGTAATCCCAGCTACTCGGGAGGCTGAGGCAAGAGGATCGCTTAAGCCCAGGAGTTTGAGGTTGCTGGGAGCTAGGGTGACACCATGGCACTCTACCCCGGGCAACAGAGTGAGACTCTGTCTCAAAAAAACAAAAACAAACAAACAAACAAAACCAAATTTTGGAGCCAGGCAAGGCAGCTCAATGCATGTAATCCCAGCTACTCAGGAGGCTGAGGTAGGAGGATGGCTTCAGGTCAGGAGGTCGATACCAGCCTGAACAATACAGCAAGATCCGATTTCTACAAAAATGGGGGGAAAAAAATTGGCCAGCTGTGGTGGCACAGGCCTATAGTCCCAGCTACTGAGAAGGCTGAGGCAAGAAGATCGCTCTAGCCCAGGAACTCAAGGTTGCAGGGGGCTATGATCGTGTCACCACATCCCCAGCCTCGGTGACAGAGCGAGATGCTATCTCCATATCTCCAAAAGAAGATAAATATTTTAAAAATTAAAAAAGAAACCAAATTTTGAATCAGTATTCTTCTATAATGGTTCTATAGTTTAATTTCTCCCTTTAACTTAATTCAATCTAAATTTCCAGTGTCATTGTTTGAGGTAAGGATCTAGTGTTAATACCTATAATCCTTAGACAGTAGTTTCCTCAAGATCAATGAAAAAAAAGAATTTAAAGTATGAAAGCACAAAGCAAACTCTGGTTGTGACTTAATGTTGAATACAAATGTAATAATAATGATTACAAAGATAACAACTTTTATTTCCCAAATCAGGTAAGCTGGCAAAAATATTCTCAGGGTTAATGTTTTTATTTTGGTTTAATATTAGTTAATGTATTTTTCAGGTGAAGGCTTTACAAATCAATTAGGACACACAAAAAAAACCCCTTTATTCAAAAAATCTAGGGAGAGGCTTGCATTACAATTAATAAAGGCCCACGGTCTAAGTTTTAGTGATCTCAATTGGGAAACAAGCAGAATGACGTTGTGGGACAAGGTGTTAGAGAATCTACCACTAACCCTTTTAAATTTAAGTTATATAACAGACTTGTATATGCTTCAATGTCTCCTGTATTTGGAATTAAAAAGAAAAATCTTATAAGTAAATAATTTTTACTTTCTATTTTGGTCACTATTTACATTGAATGATGACATAATTTTACTAATGTAATGTTCATTAATAAGTAGCTCTTTGACTAAAGAACTTTTTTAAAAAATCATAACAGTAATTATAAGTGAAGAGCCAGGCCGGGCGTGGTGGCTCACGCCTGTAATCCTAGCACTCTGGGAGGCCGAGGTGGGCGGATCATTTGAGCTCAGGAGTTCAAGACCAGCCTGAGCAAGAGCGAGACCCCATCTCTACTAAAAATAGAAAGAAATTATATGGACAGCTAAAAATATATATATAGAAAAAATTAGCCGGGCATGGTGGCGCATGCCTGTAGTCCCAGCTACTCGGGAGGCTGAGACAGGAGGATCACTTGAACTCAGGAGTTTGAGGTTGCTGTGAGCTAGGCTGACGCCACGGCACTCACTCTAGCCTGGGCAACAGAGTGAGACTCTGTCTCAAAAAAAAAAAAAAAAAAAAAAATGGCCGGGCGCGGTGGCTCACGCCTGTAATCCTAGCACTCTGGGAGGCCGAGGCGGGTGGATCGCTCGAGGTCAGGAGTTTGAGACCAGCCTAAGCAAGAGCGAGACCCCGTCTCTACTAAATATAGAAAGAAATTATATGGACAACTAAAAATCTATATTCCAAAAATTAGCCGGGCATGGTGGTGCATGCCTGTAGTCCCAGCTACTCGGGAGGCTGAGGCAGTAGGATCGCTTAAGCCGAGGAGTCTGAGGTTGCTGTGAGCTAAGCTGACGCCACGGCACTCACTCTAGCCTGGGCAACAAAGTGAGACTCTGTCTCAACAAAAAAAAAACAAAAAAAAAAAGCCATACGCATAAGAGTTTGTTTAAATACTTTTGCTAGAAATCCTGTCATGTATATGAAACAGTGATAAATGTCAATTTAGGGCATGTCTTTGTCTCAGTGACGAAAAAGATCTATTTTCAGCAAACTAAGGAAGCTATTTCAAGAATATTAGGGAGGTTGGGCACAATGGCTCACACCTGCAATCCCAGCACTTTGGGAGTCTGAGCTGGGAGGACTGCTTGAGACCAGGAGTTCAAGACCAGCCTGGGCAACAAAACGAGGCCCCATCTCTACAAAAAAATGTTTAAAAATAAAAGATGATGATTAAGGATTAATTACACTTATTAACACAAACCTGACAGCTTGAATGAAAAGATGGGCCACTTATTTATAAAAAAAATTAAAATCCTACCTTAAATCTAACATCTTCCAACAACATGATTGATATCTCTACAGCAGAACTGATAAAAAAAAAAACAGTTAAGTGGCCGACTATACACCTCAAGAAAGTTCCAGAGCATGATTCAAAGCCTACATCACCTATGGATTAAGGCTGCACCAACAGAAATGGCAGTGAGAAAATCGAGGCAAGGTATGGTCCCTGCTCATCTGCACTGTTGGGTAACATGTGAAACACTGTGGTAAGCTCTGATTATTAACTTGCAACCAGGGGAGTATGGAACCAGAAATTACAGCATATGAGTTTCACTATCTGGGAAGACGGAAATTTCCTCTCACAAAATTTTGGGGGTTTAAGAAGACAAGCATTTGGGGGAAGCATTAAAAAGAAACTTTAAAAATAAGAAGGGCTTCAAAATAGAAGACTACTAAGGATACTTCCAATTAAGCGTTTCTACTGCACAATGTCCAAAAACTAAAGAGAAGTTCTCTCACACCAGGACTAACCAAATCATTACCTTTCCTCCTGCTGTGACTGTTTCTTCATCCTGCTCATCTGCAAAATCAAAACACATAATTTATTTTAAAAACAGGTAAATGCCGTTTGGACTATGTGGAACTTTATGGTCTAAGGACTGACATAGGACAGAGAAAAGGAATAAAACAAACCACAGTTAAAGCAAAATCACCCTGAATAATTCAGTAAATTAGACTTTTACACAGAAGCACAGAGGTGATTAGAAATTCAAAGCAAAAATAATTTAAAATTTCCACCAACAGGGAATTTATAATTAATTACTGCTTTAATATTAGCCATAATCTTGCTTAATAACAGGTAAGGGACTTGATTAGAGTTCTTGTCTCCTTAGGTTTCATGAAAAAAAGTGGACATTATAGGTTGCAGAGGAAATGAGTTAAAGAATGAGCACTAAAGAAAGAGGTGATAATCCCTACAGACAAAAGTTCTAGTAAAAGTGCTAGTATCTTCTGAGAGGGCTGGGAGCGGTGGCTCACACCTATAACCCTAGCACTCTGGGAGGTCGAGGCAGGTGGATCCTTTGAGCTCAGGAGTTCGAGACCAGCCTGAGCAAGAGCGAGACTCCGTCTCTACTAAAAATAGAAAGAAATTATATGGACAACTAAAAATCCATATAGAAAAAATTAGCCAGGCATGGTGGCACATGCCTGTAGTCTCAGCTACTCAGGAGGCTGAGGAAGGAGGATTGCTTAAGCTCAGGAGTTTGAGGTTGCTGTAAGCTAGGCTGACCCCATGGCACTCTAGCCTGGGCAACAAAGTGAGACTCTTCCTCAAAAAAAAAAAAAAAAAAAAAAATCTTCTGAGAATAGGGGACTCAAAACCTAAATATTTGCTTTGCAAAAACCAAGAGAAAACCTATGTAAAATTTAAACTAGGCAGTTGATTTCCATAGTGAAAACCAAAAGTGCCACTTTCGAATGGGCAAGAGATTACCAAAAGAATAATTATATGTCAGTAACATTTAAGTTTTTTATCATTATTATGATCCTTGGTAGTCACTAAGACATGAAGGAGCTCAAAAAGAACACAGGATGCTGGGTGTGGTGGCATGGGCCTGTAGTCCCAGCTACTTGAGGATCACTTGAGCTCAGCAATTTGAGTCCAGCCTGGGCAACATGAAAATCCACCTCTTAAAAAAAAAAAAACAGGGAAATCCTCCTTTCGTTCATGTATTCATTCAATACATATTGACAAAAATCTATTTGAAAAGCAGTATTGGGAGACCAAGGCAAAAGGATTACTCAAGGCCAGGGGTTGAAGACCAGCTTGGGCAACACAAATCGCATCTCTACAAAATATTTAAAAATTAGCCAGATGTGGTGGCATGTGCCTGCCATCCTAGCTATTCGGCAGGCTGAGACAGGAGGACTGCTGAAGCCCACAAATTAGGCTGCAATAAGTAATGACTGTACCACTACACTCCAGCCTGGATGACAGAGAGACTGTGTCCCACCTATCGCCGCCAAAAAAGAAAGAAAGAAGGACAGACAGACAGACAGACAGAAAGACAGACAAAAGCTCGTTAGAAAAGCTGATTGGAAATCTACAGCTCGATGGCCAAATGTGGTCCACTGCCTGTTTATGTATGGAATCTAGAAATCCTGAACGGAATCTGGGTATTTGACTCTCCAAATATTGCTAGTGAACAGTTTACTGATAAGGATAGTTCACTGTACCTAGACTATTTATGCAAACAATATGGTATAAGATGAATATCTGCTTTCACACTGCAGGCCTGGTCAGGCATGGTGGCTTACACCTGTAATCCTAGCACTCTGGAAGGCTGAGGCAGGAAGACTGCCTGAGGCCAGGAGTTCGAGACCAGTCTGAGCAAAAGTGAGACCCTCGTCTCTACTAAAAATAGAAAAAATGGGTGGAAAAGAATCAAAAAAAGTATCTCATGATACATAAAAATTAGTTGAAAGCATCACATGTACTCACCATCAAATTGGTATTCACTGATCAACACTCAAGTGCATATATAGTAATAACATTCATGGGGTGTCAGGCAGATGGGAGGGGGGAGGAGGGGATGGGGATATACACACCTACCTAATGGGTACAGTGCACACCATCTGGGGGATGGACACACTTGAAGCTCTGACTCAGGTGGGGCAATATACATAACCTAAACATTTGTACCCCTGTAATATGCTGAAATAAAAAAAAATTTAAAAAACAAACAAACAAAAAATTTATCCACATTGGGAGGGGGGAGGAGGGGATGGGTATATTCACACCTGATGGGTGCGGTGCACACCGTGGGGGGTGGGGGGAGGAATGGACACACTTATACCTCTGACTCAGGCACAGAAAAGGCAATATATAACCTAAACATTCGTGCCCCCGTTATAAACTGAAATAAAAATAAATAAATAAATAGCTGAAAATCAAATTTCAGTGTCCATAAATGAAAGTTTTATTGGAATACTGCATAAGCATTTGATTATATATTATCTATGGCTGCTTTTGAGCTACAACGGCAAAGCTGATTAGTTATCACAGAGACCATATACCCCAGAGTGCCGAAAATATTTACTACCCAACCGTTCACAGAAAAGGTATCCCAATCCTCAGAGAATATAAAAAGATAAATAATATTTTAACAGGCAATAAGGGACTAGCATTCAAACATTCAACTAAATTTTAAAGGGTGCCTACTATGTGCCAGACACTGTCCAAATGCTAAGAACACAATAATGAACAAGGAAAAGTATCTGCCTTTATGGAGTTTACATTCCAGTTAGGAGTGGCATGGGATATAACAACAAAAATATATCAGATGCTGAAAATATTATAAAGAGAATCAAAGTAAAGTAATACATTAGAGACGGATTGGGTGGGTAGGCCCCCAGAGCAAGTAAAGAGGGAAGTCTCTCTGAAAACGTGATATTTATGCTGAAACACGAGAGATGAGAAAGACACACACAGCATGCAGTCCATAGAGAGGAAGCAACCAGATCAAAGGGGTTCAGGTGGGGATCAGCTTGGTGACTTCATAAAACTGAAAAAAAGCCACTGTGAGCATGAATAAAGGCCGAGAGAAATAAGCACAGCACAACAGCACAGTGCAGTGACACAAAGCATTGGCAATAAAGTTAAGACAGACCAGGACCTGAATCTGGGCTCTGCAACCAAATAGCCAAATACTTGGAAAGAGGTTACTGAACCTCCTGATCTCCATTTCCTCATCAATGAAACGCAGCTAACATGGTTTAATAGTGAAGTTCAAACACATGGAGAAAGATACCTAGTGTCATACAATAGAGATGGACACTGATGCTTGATGTGTAAGTTAGGAACAAATAATTACTAACAGGCACAGGGGATTCAGGGTGTGGAAAAATATGATACTAATTATCAACAAGAGTCATGCTCTGCATAGAAACTATTTTGTTTTAAGGAAGTGACTAACAAATCTAGGTACGGTTACCAAATATCAAGTTTTTGTCCTCTGGACATTGGTAAACCATAGGATGATCAATTTCTTCCTAGAAGGTGTTAGTACAACTTAAATGATCTCTCTAGTCAAAATATACAATTCATTTTTTTTTTAAGAGATGAGGTCTCATTTTGTAACCTATGCTGCAGTGCAGTGGCTTGATCATAGTTTACTGTAGCCTCTAACTCCTGAACTCCAGTGATCCTCCCTCCTGAGCATCCCGAGCAGCTGGGATGACAGGTGCATGAAACCACACCCAGCTGATTTTTTTGTAGAGACAGCATCTCACTATGTTGCCCAGGCTGGTCACGGACTCCTGGCCTCAAGAGAACCTCCCACTCAGCCTCCCAAAGTGCTGGGATTATAGGCGTGAGCCACTGTACCTAGCCACAATTTAATTTTAGTTTGACAAATTTCTGTCCTGAGATAGTCTTGGTATCTAATAGAAATACATTTCTGATAATACAAAAGTAGGAGGGACAATCTTCTTGCTGATCCTTAAATGGTAAAATTCATTAATGTTCTCTTCCTCCTCCAAGACATGAGCAAACCATACTCCTAACCGAGCCCCTAGATCTTTCAGAGACCTCAAGAATGAAAAAAGGCCTGAGTATATTTTACTAGATAACATAAAAGGCAGAATATGGATCAGTTAAAATAACAAACAGCTCTGAGAACAAGAATTTACAGTTGATGGATCACAGTGCCCTTGACATGCTTCGTATTATCACTAATGCACAAATGAAAGACCAGGACAATAATTTCAAATTTAAACACCCTAACGATCTAGCTGTGACCACTAGCGCCTTCACCAACAATAATACTGAACTTCACCTCACAAAATGTGCAAAAACACAAGCAGTTCACAAACACTAAGGGAAAATCTCTTATACATAGCACTAAAAATTTTCTTAGTGTGTCTCTACCTTTTCACTAAAATTTGCTTCAATTTGACTCCTTTGATAAAGTCTGTTATGAGCATACTCTAAATGGTTACCTCACTTTTAAAAGGACATTTGTACAATCTTGTAAAACTACATATTGCCTTTTCAGGATATGTACTCTAAAGAAATAACCAATGCAAAATTTAATTTATACCCTATCCTGTTGTTTATGAAGTTTTCATATATTTTACTTCCACATGTGACACAATCCCTACCATTCTGTTTAACACATTCTCCCAGTGTAGAGTACTATGTCTTAATCTTTTCACCATATTGCATTAATGGAAATATAAAAGACTATTTATAATCAGTTTTTGCTTTTTTTTTTTTTTCCCTAAAGTCTCACTCTGTTGCCTGGGCTAAAGTGCCATGGCATCAGTTTAGCTCACAACAACCTCAAATTCCTGAGCTCAAGCTATCCTCTTGCCTCAGCCTCCTGAGTAGATAGGAC
Organism: Eulemur rufifrons; assembly: GCF_041146395.1. Taxonomy (NCBI): domain Eukaryota; kingdom Metazoa; phylum Chordata; class Mammalia; order Primates; family Lemuridae; genus Eulemur; species Eulemur rufifrons. Next base: position 152,932,652 of record NC_090989.1, read on the forward strand.
TTTAGGCATGCGCCACCAGGCCCAGGTAATTTTTTCTATTTTTAGTTCCGCAGCTAATTTCTTTCTAGTAGAGATGGGGTCTTGCTCTTGCATGAGGCACCACGCCTGGCCAGTTTTTGCTTTCTTGGCATGGATTCAGTAGCTAAGTAACAGTTACAGAATCAGAGATATAAATTTACGGAGAATGTAAATTACTAATAATTATTCAAGATCTATATTCTATTTTATTAATGTTAATATAATTAAGATAGAAATGTTTTGACAGAATTTCTTTTTTTTTCATTTATTTTGTTGACCTAATACCTCCTTTATATTAACTAGACAGTTTTGAGCTTCTCCTTTTAATGTAAAAATAGGATCATCTGTTGATGGTTAAAGAAAGGTTGTAAGTCAGGAAACATAGGATGCTTTCAATAAAATGAAATAGAAAAATTCTCCCAAATACCCATTCATATATCCCATGAAGAATTACTGCAATTTATTCAAATATAGAATTCTCTTAACTAGAAGAAACTGAAGGCCAGGCGCAGTGGCTCATGCCTGTAATCCTTGGACTCTGGGAGCCCGAGGTGGGCGGATCGTTTGAGCTCAGGAGTTCAAGACCAGCCTGAGCAAGAGTGAGACCCCATCTCTACTAAAAAAATAGAAAGAAGGCCGGGCGCGGTGGCTCACGCCTGTAATCCTAGCACTCTGGGAGGCCGAGGCGGGTGGATCGCTCAAGGTCAGGAGTTCGAGACCAGCCTGAGCAAGAGACCCCGTCTCTACTAAAAATAGAAAGAAATTATATGGACAACTAAAATATATATATATACAAAAAAATTAGCCGGGCATGGTGGCTCATGCCTGTAGTCCCAGCTACTCGGGAGGCTGAGGCAGTAGGATCGCTTAAGCCCAGGAGTTTGAGGTTGCTGTGAGCTAGGCTGACGCCACGGCACTCACTCTAGCCCGGGCAACAAAGTGAGACTCTGTCTCAAAAAAAAAAAAAAGAAAGAAAGAAACTAGCTGGACAACTAAAAATATATAGAAAAAATTAGTCAGGCATGGTGGTGCATGCCTGTAGTCCCAGCTACACGGAAGGCGTAAAAAAAAAAAAAAAGGAAATAAATAAAAAATTAAAAAAAAAAAAAGAAGAAAGAAAGAAACTGAAGTCTCATCTTCCACATCAGACGATCTTAAAAATCTCTTTTAGGTCTAAAATTCAATAATGTCAAAAATTTAGTGTAGGGCCAGGCGCGGTGGCTCACCCTTGTAATCCTAGCACTCTGGGAGCCCGAGGTGGGCAGATCGTTTGAGCTCAGGAGTTCAAGACCAGCCAGAGCAAGAGCGAGACCCTGTCTCTTCCAAAAACAATTAGAAAGAAATTAGCTGGACAACTAAAAATATATATAAAAACTTAGCCAGGCATGGTGGCACATGCCTGTAGTCCCGGCTACTTGGGAGGCTGAGGCAGGAGGATTGCTTGAGCCCAGGAGTTTGAGGTTGCTGTGAGCCAGGCTGACGCCACAGCACTCTAGCCCGAGCAACAGAGCGAGACTCTTGTCTCAAAAAAAAAAAAAAAAAATTTAGTGTATACTGAAACCACTAGGTTCTCCTTTGATTTTTACAACTGAAGATACATAATCAAGATTATCATCCCATCTACAACTCTCAGGAACAAAGATCTTTAAAAGTACCCGAATTGTTTTTTAAGTAGAACAAATGGCTACACTCCTTTTCTCTACCCTCCGGCAAAAATCACCCAAGAATTATACCTTACTTGTGAAAATGTACTCCACGATTTGGAAATACTAAGAAAGGATGATAGTTTGGCTTACAAAGTTATAACACTCAACAGATTTTTGTTTCAAAGATGCAAAATCAATTTACACTTATGTTGTAAAACAAATATTTCAAAGCGATTTTAAAAAGTACTTCAATTAGGACTGTTTCTTTAAAATTCAGATATTCCAATTCAAGTTTAATATTACCATCTTTGCTAGTTTGTAGGAAAACACCATACTCTAAGAGGTGAAGATCACTAACTGGAAACAATGGATCGTAGCAAATTACCTTTCCTAACATGGTAGCAAACCAAATCACAATGGTACTAAAGGTAGCCACAGTTAATATCTTGTGATGGTAAGCAGAACAACAGGGTCTCGTGTGGTGGCTCCTGCCTATAAGCCCATCTACTCAGGAGGATGAGGTGAAAGGACCACTTGAGGCCAAGAGTTTGAGACAAGCCTGGGCAACATAGTCAGACCTTGTCTTCAAAAAAAAAAAAAAAAAAAATGAGGCTGGGCATGGTGGCTCATACTTGTAAACCCAGCACTTTAGGAAGCTTAGGCAGGAAGACTGCTTCAGGCCAGGAGTTTAAATACAGACTGGGCAACACAATAAAAAGTAAAAAAATTAGCTGAATGTGATGGTATGTGCCTGGAGTCCCAGCTACTTTAAGGAGGCTGAGGACCGGGGATCACAGGAGCCCAGGAGACAGAGGCTGCAGTGAGCTATGATCGTCCCAGCCTGGCCAACAGAGACAGATCCATCTCAAAAAAAAAAAGCCCATGCCTAAGCATAGTAGATTGAGGTTGCAGTGAGGTACAATCACACCACTGCATTTCGGCATGGCAAAACAGCCTGTCTCCAAAATTCAATTAAAAAAATAGAGAAACAAGTATAAAAACATAAAGCATAGCAACCGAAAGCAACAACTCTTAATAAAGAAAGGAATATCAGAAGAACTGATATATTCAAGAGAAAAACCACAGACCTGTGTATAGATTTTTTTGGTACTTACCTAAATCTGCTACAGTTCCTCCTTTAACAGGTGTATTTTCACTATCTTTCTTTGGGTTCACTAGGGAAAAAACAGAATTGTGTTTTAGGGAGAAAGTTCTGCTTGTTTTTAAGAAAAAAACAGAATGGGATATGACTAAAAAATACAAGCATCTCACTGCAACTCCAACACCATTAACTGCTCACCTCCATGTAAAAACCATAAGTTCAGCTGTGAAACATTTACACTTCACCTAAGAGATTATATCCTATAATTAATTACCTAGATATTAATATATTTTCATCACGAAAGTAAACAATACAGAAATATTCATAACAAAACATGAAAAGAACCTTTCAATCCTTTCCCAAAGTTTTCTTATTTTTTTGTGCATTTGTTTTGATTCCCATTTCTGTGCCATTAATTCATTCAGACAGACAAATTAAGGAAGAACTGCTCACTCAGATGGACATTAAAATATATCCTGCGGGTTTTACAACCCTAACTGTTACCTGTAGTGTGCTTGTGCCTTAGCACTCACTTTTTCTCATGTAACAGTGTACCTTTGTGATCTTCCCACGGAAGAACTTTGAGGAACATAACATCTCTTTCATTTTTAACAGGTCCACTCTATTCATGAGTAGACAGTAAGTTAACTGGCCCTATGCACTGATGAGAACTAAGTTTACTTTCAATATGTTAAACTGTTCCATAATAAACATTCTTTTATAATTATTTTTATGTGAGCATGTAATTATTTAAGATGGACTCTGACAATAAAAACTGCAACTGGATGTAAACTTAACACACAGTCAAACTGTATTAAGTGACTTCATTAATTTACACTCCCACTATATCATTTGATAGTATCAATTTACTCAAAACATTTACACTTCTCCTTCTACCTTTAAAGTTTTGAAAATCTGACGGATGAAAACAGTTATTTCAATAATTTACATACCCTTGGTTAAGTGAGGTTGACCATTTTTTCACACATTTATTAGCCCTATATTTCTGAAAAATTACCACTACATAATACTTTGCCCTGTACTCTATGGGATCTAAAATTTTTACACATATTTAAGATTCTAATCCTTCATTTGTTAAAAGAGTAAATAAATATCTTCTCCCAGGGTAACATCTGTTTAAACTTTAAATTTCTTATAATTTTACCTCAACTAGATTAATAGTGATTCTAAATAGATTTGGTAAGCTAAAGATAATGAATGTTTGTGTCCCCCTCAAAAATGCATATGATGAAAGCCCAATCACAATGTGATGGTATTTGGAGGTGGGGCCTTTGGAAAATGATTAGGTCATGAGAATGAGCATTTGATATATGTAGTCTCTTATTTATGACTCACCCCCATAAAGATGAATAGGGATGGAATATAAGTTAATAAAGTAAATGTCTGTGATATGACTTTTCCTTTTAGAATGTGTTGGAGCTTATTTCTCAAAATGTGACCACAGTTTCGCTGAGGACAAAAACATCTAATGGTCGATTAGGAAAAAATAAACCACTTAATGAATATTTAAAGTACATTTTAAGCTTCATTACAGTTAATAGAAGTTAGGCTTGTTGAGGTTCATCATACTTAACAGACAAAATGTATTAACAGAGTTCTTCAAATTTGCATTTACATAAACCAATGCCTAGAGATCTGAACAAGTTAAATTGTACATAGATACATATTCCACTTTTTCATATGAATATTGCTTCTGTTGAAATTTAAAATCAATAAATTTAAAATATTACTAAATTTAGAGAATGTTTTGGTTGCAGTATGTTTTCTCAATATAGGAATAAGCAAAAGTATATCAAGTTACTGACAAAGAAGAAATTTCAAAAAAGTTAACCTTAAAACAGGGAGTTTATTCATATTTGAAAGCTAAGAACTGTGGACTCACAGCAAGAAGTGAATCATCTCATGGCATTGCTAAGAATGATTAAATTATGTCTAACGCTCTCATGCAGAAGAATACAAACCATTTTTGGGAAGTACTACTTCCTCTATGTTGGGTACAGGTGTTGGGTCCTCCATATCCTTGGTGAGATCTTCTTGTTCATCTTCCTCTTTCTGACTTCTGCGCTTCCCATAAAGACTAGCTTGGCTAAAACATACAAGGTACATAAAATATAAACAAGACTGATTATAGCTACTTATAGCAAACAATTTCTGAGGCTCTACGTTCATTACTGTTAGAATCTATTCTCAGAATCACTTTAAAAGACAAAGAATAATAACATAAAATAGACACATTCCACAAATTACATTTAACCAGCCAAAAAATGAAAATGAAAGTTAAGAGACATAAGAAATCCTACTATTCAAACTGCAGACAGTCTCATAAAAGGGCTTAAATTAGTGTAAGAAAATAACGTCTCTTCTCTCAAACTACAAACAATCACTTACATAAGAAATTTTCTCAAAGAAATGTGAAACCTTATTTTCCCAGCTCTTTGTATAATTCAAACATAAGGAACTGCAAAGAATCACTTAATATGATACTAACCTTTTTTTAATAAAAATTGTCACTGCTTTCACCAAAAATTCTATCAAATTATGATGTATTTTTAAAACAAATATATCCATTACCTTGAAGAACAACAAGGGATACAGGACAAAAATCTTTACCTACCTCACATAATAGGCTGTATACCAACAGAGAAATACAATAAAATATTGTATTTCAATACAGAGAAATGAATAAAAGTACCAAGAAAATACATCACAGAGAAGGAGTTTATAGAGATTGAAGGTGACGGTTAAGCTGAACCTTGAGAATCATGTAACAATTCACTAAGAAGTAGACAATGTTTCAGGATAAAGAGTAAACAAATGAAGCCATAAGGGGAAAAAAACTCATTTTGGGAAGTAATGGGTAGTAATCTAGAGTGCACTGACAAGTACAGTGGGAACGGAGGAAGAGCTGACTGAAACAGCATGCTGGCCCAGACTGAGTCCAACACTGCAGAGAGAATGCTCAAAGATCTCTCTGAGGGACAATATATTGGTATATGTTAGGATTAGGTACATAAGGTAAAATGTTTTTTGTTCCAAATAAAAATTAGATGAGGATTTTTTATAAAGCCTATAAATGTAAAGGTGGCAGGGAGATAAAATACTTAAAAACGGAAGAAAAAATAAAGAGAAAATGAATAAAACAAAGGTTAGGAAAGCAGATTTCAACATATTTTGATTAATACATGATTCTAAGAAGAAACACAAAATGAGAAAAGGCCTGGCCATTAGAAGGCAAATATATTGAATACAGTAGTACATGCATACATCTATTTTGAGAACTTCAATCCGATAGGCTTTTTAATCAAAGCAGAGGGTAACACCACTGTGAGCCTCCTGGTGCCCCATTTTAGCTCCTGAGTGGGAACAGCAGCACATCTGATTTCAGGCATAGGGACATTTGGAAAAGGTGATATGGCTTTGCTCACAAAGATCTCAAGTAGTTCTTACATCTCTGAACATAAATCGCAAGATTCAGAATAGAAATTTAAAAATAAGGTTACTCCCAATAACATCAATGAAAAAATCTATTTTTATGGTTTTAATTTTTATATGTTACAATACATACAGCTTATTAAAATAACAAAATATTTTTATGACTATGACTGGCTAATTAATATTATATATGAAATGAAGAGGTTTTTAAGCATCCCTAAAGGCTTCTCTGAATGATTAAAAATGCTTCTAATTAACTCTACCCTTCAGAGAATGAATAACATGATTCAAGGCATATTCAGGGAAGAGAAATGCCCATTTGGCTAGAGAGGAGAGTCCATATAAGAAAGCTGTAAGACAGAAGACGCCAAGTACATCTTTATAGTCCAGGCAACAGCCAGGAATTTAACGTATCTACTATCAAATGAAAATAATCAATTTGTCAACTGTTTTATCACTAAGACTAAACTATAATCTTTGCAAAATTATATAAAAAATATTTTGAGGCCACGTGCGGTGGCTCACATCTGCAATCCTAGCATTCAGGAAGGCTGAGATGGGAGGATCACTTGAGCTCAAGGAGTTTGAGGTTGCTGTAAACTAGGTTGACTCCATGGCACTCTAGCCCAGGCAACAGTGCAAGACTCTGTCTCAAAATTAAAAAACTTGAGCTGAGCAAACCTAAAATTATTAAGTATCTAGTTAATATATAATAAATTATTAAGTACTATCTACACTTTCTTAAGTATATACTTAAGGCCGGGCACCGTGCAAAGGCTTTAAATTCTCATTTTATCACACAATGACCTATTCAGTAGAAACCATAATACTCACTCAACCAAGGCTCACTAAATACAAACGAATAGCTCTGAACAAGGCATTATGCTGTCATGCAATGAAGAATGTGAAACAGCCAAAGGTTTATCTTTCCAGTCAATTTGATTAAAATTAGACAGATGATAAAGAAAAAGACATTAACTATGGTAAATATATTTCTTAAAATTCTTGCTAACCATGCTTTTCTCTATATACTTAGATATAAAAAATGATTATATTCAGGGTAGCTTTGTATAAATACAACATAAGACATCTGTAAGATAACATCCCATAATAAAACAAGCTGCCCAAGAAAAAGATTTCCAACCAAGTCAAAGTACAACTTACTTTCAGGATAACTTTCAATTTAAATGTAAAAATCTAGAAAGCGGCCGGGCGCGGTGGCTCACCCCTGTAATCCTAGCACTCTGGGAGGCCGAGGTGGGCGGATCGTTTGAGCTCAGGAGTTCGAGACCAGCCTGAGCAAGAGCGAGACCCCATCTCTACTAAAAATAGAAAGAAATTATATGGACAGCTAAAAATATATATAGAAAAAATTAGCCGGGCATGGTGGTGCATGCCTGTAGTCCCAGCTACTCGGGAGGCTGAGACAGGAGGATCGCTTGAGCTCAGGAGTTTGAGGTTGCTGTGAGCTAGGCTGACGCCACGGCACTCACTCTAGCCTGGGCAACAGAGTAAGACTCTGTCTCAAAAAAAAAAAAAAAATCTAGAAAGCCCTTTGGAGTTTGTTTATATGCTTTTTGAATCATGTAGTTCTTACCCTTTCTTCCCACTCTTCTTGCGTGACTCTGTGGGTGTAGGAGGGGGAGGCGAAGGCGAATGTTTTCTCTTTCGTGCATTAGCTGATGCTTTTCTATCTCTTCTCTCCGGACTTCTCACTGGCTAGGAAGAAGTAAATGGAAATAAATATCAACCAGCTTTGCTGACTCCTCAGTTTCTACAAACCCTGTCCAAAGATGAGTTTCCACAAAGACAGCAAACAACCGACCAGTTCAGAGCAAATGAAAGGCACATCATTAAGCATCCGGGAGCACTGGGATTGAAAAGACTTTCCCTGACCTTTCAGGTGATACACCACCAATGGAAACATTAGCTATCCAAACGACGCTACAACACAGACATACCCAATCTCTGCATACTTATAAGCTGTTACTATTGACATGTGCTTACAGGTGGGAAAAGCATTTTCATTAATTACTGGAAAAATATGAAATACATGTTATTAAATTGATCAAACAGAAAGGCTAAATGATCCTGGGAAAATGTACCATTACAGAAATTATTCTTGAGTCAATCAGTAAAACGAATAGAAGTGATAACTTTATGGCACAAAAGACGTTAAATAAGATTGTAACATCATTTAAAAGTCAACATGGGCCGGGCGCGGTGGCTCACCCCTGTAATCCTAGCACTCTGGGAGTCTGAGGCGGGAGGATTGCTCGAGGTCAGGAGTTGAAGACCAGCCTGAGCAAGAGCGAGACCCCATCTCTACTAAAAAATAGAAAGAAATTATCTGGACAACTAAAAGTATAAAGAAACAGGCTGGGCGTGGTGGCTCACGCCTGTAATCCTAGCACTCTGGGAGGCCGAGGTGGGCGGATCGTTTGAGCTCAGGAGTTCGAGACCAGCCTGAGCAAGAGCGAGACCCCATCTCTACTAAAAATAGAAAGAAATTATATGGACAGCTAAAAATATATATAGAAAAAATTAGCCGGGCATGGTGGCGCATGCCTGTAGTCCCAGCTACTCGGGAGGCTGAGACAGGAGGATCCCTTGAGCTCAGGAGTTTGAGGTTGCTGTGAGCTAGGCTGACGCCACGGCACTCACTCTAGCCTGGGCAACAGAGTGAAACTCTGTCTCAAAAAAAAAAAAAAAAAATATATATATATATATATAAAGAAACAATTAGCCGGGCATGGTGGTGCATGCCTGTAGTCCCTGCTACTCAGGAGGCTGAGGCAGAAGGATTCCTTAAGCCCAGGAGTTTGAGGTTGCTGTGAGCTAGGCTGACGCCACGGCACTCTAGCCTGGGCAACAGAGTGAGACTCTGTCTCCAAAAAAAGAAAAAAAAAAGTCAACATGTACACTTTGGGAGGCCAAGGTGGAAGGAGTGCTTGAGGCCAGAAGTTCAAGACTACCCCTGGCAACACAGTAAGACACCATCTCTACAAAAATTTTTAAAATTAGCTGGCATAGTAGTGTGCCTCTATAGTCCCAGCTACTGAGGAGACTGAGGCAAAAAGAATGCTTAAGCCCAGGAATTCAGTGAACTGATAGTGTGCCAGTGCATTTCAGCCTGGGCAACAAAGCAAGACCTTGTCTCTTTAAAAAAAAAAAAAAAAAAATGAACCTGGAGAAGTAAAACTATCCCTATTTGCAGATAACAATCTTATACATAGAAACCCATAAGGAGCCCACAAAAAAACGACTAGATAGAACTAATAAATGAGTTCAGGGAAGTTCCATAATACCAGATGAATCTATAAAAGTCAACATGTAGATATTAACTACCAATTTAATAAAATAGACCATGGTAAAGAAAAAAACACCTAGGCCGGGCACGGTGGCTCACGCCTATAATCCTATCATTCTGGGAGACCAAGATGGGAACATCATCTGAGGTCAGGAGTTCGAGACCAGCCTGAACAAGAACGAGACTTCACCTCCACTACAAAAGGAAATAATTAGTCAGATGTGGTGGCACATGCCTGTAGTCTCAGCTACTGAGAAGGCTGAGGCAGGAGGATCGCTTGAGCTCAGGAGTTTGAAGTTGCTGTTAGCTAGGCTGATGCCCTGGCACTCTAACCCGGGCGACAGAACAAGACTCTGTCTCCAAAAAAATTAAATTAAATTAAATTAAAAAAATAAAGCATGAATTATTACATAGCATGAGTTGTTTTAAGGAAAAAAAAAAATCAACTAAACAGTAATTTTTTCTGTTACCTGGAACTACAACTATGTTTTACTTTCAGTAGCTCAGTAGCATCAAATTGGAAATCTTAACCATCTTACAGGTCTGTAACAGCGGTTTTTAAAAAAAAATCTAAACTATACACACGTTTTAGTAATACAGTAAATTTGTAGTTAAAATTTTAAATGAAAGAATTAAATCAATTTTTATATAATCCCCTAAAATAATGAATAAACAAAGTCTGAACAGGGCAGCTTACTAATGTAATATGTATATTTGAATACTGAAGATGATACAAAATATGGTTTTAATATATATTAAGGGGAAACAAATACACAAACGTATCTGCTGGGAAAGGTTAAAATAAAACAGCTTAAGGAGTCAAATTCCAAAACAAACAGGAACAAACTAAAAATGAAACGATAAAAAGGCAAAATTTTAAAATATTTTTCTTAAAAATAAAGAATATACATAATGTGACAAAGAAGTTTAGCAAAGTCATAGCTGAAAAGAGATATGAAAGAACTGTACTATCTATGTTAATAATTCAAAGATCAACGGTCTCAAAGATTTTTCAAAAAACTAAAATATAAAACCACAGTGAAAAGGATTTTAAAATCACAGGTCTCTCAAACTCCTGGCCTCTAACAATCATCTCACCTCAGTCTCCCAAAGTGCTGGGATTACATCACCCACCTGGTCTCTTTCTAAAGCTGTCACAAGCCCAACATTAAAATGCCTTCTTGTCACACGCAAGTCTTCTCCTAGCACAAATTGTGCCTTAAAAGGAATCATGGATATATATCTAAGTAGTTGAACTTCTTCAAGGATTAAGGAATATTAAATGTCAAGTTTCACACCCCTAGAAAGGAGAACTGAACTATAACTGTGAGCTTTTAAGGCCTGTACTTTGTACAAACTACTGTCTGTGCATTAACAAGTTATTGAAAACAATATTAGGTTATTAAGTATGAAATGTCCAATTTCCTTAAGTACTAAGTTTGACAGTCAATATCTCTGACATTTCACTTTGACACTGCCTGTTTTGTTTTTACTGTGAAGGTACATTCTCAGTCTTTCAAACGCATGGCCTGGCTTGTGATCGTCTTTCAAACATTTTTTTAAGAGCAATTTTTATGAAACCATGGATAAGCCAAAAATGTGAGTTATTTTCAAATATGAGTTCCATCATGGAACCAATGTGGCACAGATAGCTCGAAATATCAACAAAGTGTGTGGGAAGGACGTGGCTAATGAACACACAGTACATCTGTGATTTGAAAAGTTCCATACTGGTGACTTTAATCTTGAAAATGAGCCATGTAGGCAACCTCAGACCAAGGTGGATAATGATGAGCTGAAAGCTGTAGTGGAAGCGAATCCATCTCCACCTATGTGTGAATTAGCAGCAAGGTTTGACGTTACTATTCCAACAAGAGTGGACCATTTCAAACAAATGGGCAAGGTCAAGAAGCTGACAGATGGGTTCCATGTTAATTAAACGAGCATCAGAAGACAAATCACCTTGAAGCTTGCCTTTCTTTGCTGTCGTAACATAAAAGCAAACCATTTCTACACCTTATTGTTACATGTTGATGAAAAATGGATCCTTTCTGACAATCGCAAACATTCGGCACAATGGCTGGATAAAGATGAAGTGCCAAAACACAGTCCAAAACCAAATATTCATCAAAAAAAAAAGCTAATGGTGTCTGTCTGGCAGTCCAGCACTAGTATCATCCACCACAGCTTCATGAAACGTGGTTAATCAATTCAAGTAGATGTCTACTACAACTAACTGGACAAAATAATGAGAATGCTTGTGATTACGCAGCTGAGATTGGTCAACAGAGACAGGCCAATCCTCTTGCAAGACAATGCTCAACCACATGTCACACAAACAATGCTGCTCAAACTACAGGGGCTGGACTTGGAAACTCTCTGTCATCCACTGTATTCACCAGACTTTGAACCAACTGATTACTTCTTCCAGGATTTGGACCACTTCTTGCAAGGAAAAATATTCAATTCTCAGCAAGCTGTGCAAAATGCCTTTTGCGATTTCATTGCCACTTACTCTCCACGCTTCTTCGGTTCTGGCATAAACAAGCTACCATTAAGTGGGCAAAATTGTGCCAATAGTTTAGGTGCACACTTTCATAAATTGTATTGCTTCTTGTTTGAGATATAATAAACTTTTTATTAATGGCCTAGTATTAAACAAAATGAGCTTCCCTTAGAAAAACCAACAACTAAATTAAACTCTGCTGTGATGATATTTGGTATACATTAATACAACTAAAATTCAAATCTAGTGGACAAAATCAGCTTTACCACTTGCCATACTGCATGGGCCACTTTAAATCTTAATGACACTTTGAGATTTTCATGCCCATTTTGGAGGAGACGCCAGCTTTTTAGATGGTTGTTACTGCCACTTAGGAATTTTAAATGTACTTGATGGCTGATGCACCTGGGTTTGTATGTGACAGTTTATCGATAAAAATTCGGCAATATTTTGGTCCATAAAGAAGAAACACCTAGTAGTGAGAAACAGTGTCAAACAAAATACCTCTTCATTCTTTGTTGAAATTCGCTGACGAAAGCTCACAGGCTTCCTGTTCTCATCCACCTCATAATCCTCCTCATTCATCCATTCATTGAAAATATCAGTGTCCAAAATCCATTTTACATGAACCTAAAACCACATCAAAGGATACTGACATAAATAATAAAATCACTCAAGCTTTCCAAGTATTCAAAAGTAAAGAAGCTGATTTATTATATTCACAGGCTGAACTGTGTAAAAAAGATTAAAAATGTAATACTAGTAATGATATGTAAGTTGCAACCGTTTCTAATTTTTATTGCATATCTTTTATGGAATAGAGAGGACATAAAAGCATCACTGATTGGGCTTAGACTGAGATTTTGATAGCTAAGACCCTCAAATTTATAAATCATTTTGTGTTTGTCGTCATGGAAATTATTGATAAAAACATTCAGAAGTACACAGAAGTTAGTCATTGCTTTAGGTACAAAGTATGTCTCTAGGTACATGTAATCAACAACATTCTAGGTAATGATGAAAGAGAACATCTACAGACACCTATCACCTAGCCCCATCAAGTATTCATGGTGCTCTATGGAGACCTTTCAGGGATAACAAAGGTCGAGATGGGGGTGTGGAAGTGACAGATGCTGGGTTATTACCACACCTATAAATGGCCACTTCTCTTGTTTTAGCCAACGCTTCTGAGTAAGAAGCAACAAAATGAGGGGTTCTCTGGATGTTGTATAGATGTAGATATATAAAAATATACAGACATACAGACAGGTAGTTAAACCAAAGACCTAGCAAATACAATATTCCATTTTATCCAACACTATTCTTCAAGGGGGGCACAAATGGAATTTGGCACTAAACAGTTCTCCACTGTATGAGACTGCTGTTCTCATCTGAAGTCATGAGGGTATCTGGGTTGCAGGAGTATGCAATGAACATGAATATGCTGCATTAAGAACCAATTATAACTATGAGGCCTTCCTATAACACTGTGAAAACAAGATACGTCATGGCAATCACCAGATGACAATATGAACTGCCTAATAAAAATATTCTGTCAGCCAGGAGCAATGGCTCATAATCCTAGTACTGCCTATAATCCTAGTACTTTGGGAGGCTGAGGTGGAAGGAATGAATGAGGACAGGAGTTTGAGACCAGACCAAGCAAGAGTGAAAACCAGTCTCTACAAAAAATAGGAAAATTAGCCAGGCATGGTGGTACGTGCCCATAGTCTCAGCTACTTGGGAGGCTGAGGCAGGATGGCTTGAGCCTAGGAGTTTGAGGTTGCAGTCAGCACTGCACTGTAGTCAGGATAACAGAGTGAGATCCTGTCTCCAAACAAATATACAGTTTGTCAATCTCTGTCTCAACTGCCTTTTTTTTTTTTTTCTTATAAAAATGGGCTGCTAAATGGTTATTTGGGCTAAAGCCTTTCAGTTACCCCGATTTAAGAATGAGAGCCCTCTGACTACATACCTCCCTCTCCTTTGAAAACTACGGTTACACAGTAAAATATAAAAACACACAATTAATACCCTGTCAAAAAGACCTTCAATAATGTACCTGAAAAGATTTATGAATATACAGATTATGGAAAGATTATATAAATAGAGCACATGAGAAACCTCAAGCTAATTAGAAAAAGAAAATATGACTGTGCTAAGAAAGGGGTTAAATAACTCAGTGATAGTTTAAAAAATAAATGTCAGACAAGATAGTGTTTTCCAAAGTATGGGAAAAGTGTGTGTGTGTGTGTGTGTGTGTGTGTATATATATTTAAAATTTTTCTAAAGAGCAGAATATTCACATTGTACATCCTTTATTCAGAAATCTTTGGGAGAAATTTCTTAAGAAAGTAAAAATAGGGGGGAAAGGCGGTACATGGGCAACGTATGTAACCTGCAATTCTGTATCCCCCATAACAATAAGATGAAATAAAAAAAAAAAAAAGAAAGAAAGTAAAAATAGAATGTGACACCTATCAATTGTTTGTGCCAGGAACTGTGCTCAACACCTATCATACATGATTTCATTTAATCCTTAAATTGTTGAAATAATGCAATAACTATTCTCTCCAGCTTTCCAAATCAGCAAATTGGGGCAAACAGTTTTAGTAAGCTGCCTAGTTACACATCTAACTGGAGGCAAAGCTTGGATTTGCACTGAATTCTGTTCTTAAACCTTATGCTGTATTATCTCACTCACAAAAAATACCTAGTGTCAAAATAATATAATAAGACATGTATCCTTGAGTAAAACTAACTAACTTCGGGAGCCCAGTTTTCCTAATAAAATGATACATGATAAGCATTTACGATAAGCATTACGATCAATCCTCATTTTAAACTTCTGCCACTATGATCTTCAGGGAAATAACTTTCTAAAAATACTTCAGTGGTACATCACAATATTATATTGCTCATGAGTCATACAGTTTAATTCTTTTAATGTACATTTTCCCCCCAATTAACAACTTATTCTGTTCTGACTAGACAGATGTTGAACATACCCCATCTGATTACTGTCAAATATATTATATATGTTTGAAATTGTTAAGCCATTTTGGCAGCTGAGTAGTTCTGACAATACATAACATGGGTCACATTTTTTTCAAGTTTTCAGTAAGAGACTGGTTTGGCTGTAACCCCTTAGATTAGATTTAACAATAGTTTTTTTAAATTCTTGTTTTCAGGTTTTTTTAAACCACTGAAGGTAATGGGACAATACGTATAGAAAGGGCTGGCAAACTTTTTCTTATGAGGCAATACGTATACAAGGGATTTGGAAACATATTCTTAAAATGTTAGTAAATTTAAGAATTGCAAACCATACAATCTCTGTCTCAACTATTCAACTCTGCTGCTATACTGTAAAAGCATCAACTAATAATACATAAATCAATCAATACAGATGTGTTGCAACAAAACTTTATGTTCAAAAACAGGTGGTTGGCTCATAGGTTATAATTTGCCACCCTTTGTATGACTGTACTTTTATGCGATTGACATTCCATATGTGAAATTTAAGGCAAAAAATTCTCCAAAAAGATACCTTACTAATATGATCATTCCATAATAAACGGCAGTGTGAAGAAAATCATACAACTTTAATTATTTAATTATACAACTAAATGGGAAGATAAATCTCATCCACAAAAAGATTCAATATTAAGATTTTGTTTTTCTCAAAACTGATCTATAAACTCAATTTAATTTCAATCAAAATCTCAATGAGGCCGGGCGCGGTGGCTCACGCCTGTAATCCTAGCACTCTGGGAGGCCGAGGTGGGCGGATCGTTTGAGCTCAGGAGTTCGAGACCAGCCTGAGCAAGAGCGAGACCCCATCTCTACTAAAAATATAAAAAAGAAACTATATGGACAGCTAAAATATATATATAGAAAAAATTAGCCGGGCATGGTGGTGCATGCCTGTAGTCCCAGCTACTCGGGAGGCTGAGACAGGAGGATCACTTGAGCCCAGGAGTTTGAGGTTGCTGTGAGCTAGGCTGACGCCACGGCACTCACTCTAGCCTGGGCAACAGAGTGAGACTCTGTCTCAAAAAAAAAAAAAAAAAAAAAGAAAAAAAAAAAAAGAAAATCTCAATGAGTTTATCTGTTTCATATGGCCCTTGACAAGCTGATTCTAAAATTTATAAAAAGGGCAAAGAGCCAAGATGCCACTAAAGAAAAAAAAGCTATTATCTACACAGGAATACAATAACCAATAAAATTAATAACAGAGTCCAGGAACACGGCACTACATATATAAAAATGTGATACAGCTGACATAGATTGGTGGGGAGAGGACTCCAGCTTCAATACTTCTCCTCCTTCAAAGGACAGTTGGTAAAGCACCACTTGGAGGAAAAAATTGTTTTCCTACATACCATATGTAAAAAAAACAATGCCTGCTGGAAGTAATAGTGACATATAAAGAAAACTAATGCCACAAGGATTAAAGATCTACATATAAAAGGCAAAATTAAAAAAACTTTAGCAGATGATGTAGGAGAATATTGTGATGAGCTCAGGATTAGAAAACAAAAAGAGACACTAGGAAAACATATAAAAACAGATAAAATTTACAATGGTTAGTATCCAGAATATCTATAGAATACCTACAAGTAAAATGAAAAAGACAATGCAGTGGAAAACAGAGCAAAATATGAGAATAGGTACTTCACAGAAAAGCAAACACAAAGGTCAAAGAATTCATGAAAAAAGATGATAAAACTATAAAGTAATAATTAAAATACAAATTAAAACCACAATAAGATATGGCATACACGAAATAGGCAATTATTATAAAGACAGAAAACACCAGTCATTGGAAAGGATGTGGAATAAACAGAAAACTTACACGTTCCTAGCAAAATAAATTTTTACAACCATTTGGAAATGGTATGGCATTGTTTAGAAAAGGTGAATGTTTGGATGCTTTCTAAAACCCAGCAATTTCGTTCTGAACCTATACAATAAGAAATATGTTTAAAAACATTCATAGCAGCATTGTTTATAATAATATTCTGAAGTCGAAACCACACATTCACCCAAATTACAATGAATATACCATAGATATTCACACAAAAAATTACTTTTACTACTATATCCTGTATTACAGATGAAATCTCAGGAACATAATGCTGAACAAAAAGGCAAGTCACAAAAAATGTAACTCCACTGATATTCAAAGCTTTTAAGATATGCAAAATAGAAACAGGATTTGTGTAGTATGTCACATATGTGGTAAAATTATAGTGGAAAAAAGATAATATGAATGTTTAGAATAATGATTATCCCTGACAGGACAGGGCAGAGGTCTAACACAAGTACTGCTTCGAAGTTAGTTGTAATGTTCTACATGTTTGTTTTACAGTGATCTTGTTTTAATTATCGATATTTTATAAATATTATTAACATTCACAATTTTAAAAATTAAGTGCTATCTTTGTCACAGCAATCATAGTTCCTTTAGAAAAACAAAACAGTATTTGGGCATTGTTTTATAAAATAATACAGAAAAAGAGCGGAAGAATTCCAGTTTAAATTTTCTGACTAAAGACACGTAATTATGTCTTCTTCCCTAGGTTTCAGAGCTAAAACTTATAGGCATTAAGAAGTATTCTGTGCCAGGTACAGTAGTTCACACCAGTAATCCCACCACTTTGAGAGGCCAAGGCAGGAGGATAACCTGAAGCTAGAAGTTTGAGACCAGACTGGTCACCATACCGAGACCTCATCTCTACAAAAACTAAGAAAAATTACCTGGGTGTGGTGGCATGCACCTGTAGCCCTAGCTACTCAGGAGGCTAAGAAAGTAAGATTGCTTGAGCCCAGGAGCTCAAGGCTGCACTCCTGAACTGCACCCCTGCACTCCAGCCTGAGCCACACAGCAAGATCCTGTCTCAATAAAAAAAAAGCTAATAGAGTACTGTTCTCTTGTAAGCAAAACAAAACTATAGGTTTAAGGAGAAAAAGAAAATACATGGCACATTTGACTTCTTAAGAAGAAATTATTCATTTATTTTGAAAACAGATAATGGTGAGTATAAATTCCAAATGTATTTGGAGTTTGCGAGATACATTAAAACATAGTATTTACAATGAGATAGAAACTACATACTCAGCAACTATTTAAACTTATGAAATATGTTATATGTCAACTGACTATATGAAGCAATCGTTTTTTATTTTGCTTTCCTGACATTATACGATCAACAAAGTTTGAAACCTAATGATATAAGGCATAGTTGTTTTTATTATTGACTTGGCATTTTCAGCTACAGTGTTTATTTCCTTACTTCTTTTTTTTTTTTTTTTTTGAGACAGAGTCTCACTCTGTTGCCCAGGCTAGAGTGAGTGCCGTGGCGTCAGCCTAGCTCACAGCAACCTCAAACTCCTGAGCTCAAGCGATCCTCCTGTCTCAGCCTCCCGAGTAGCTGGGACTACAGGCATGCGCCACCATGCCCGGCTAATTTTTTCTATATATATTTTTAGCTGTCCATATAATTTCTTTCTATTTTTAGTAGAGGTGGGGTCTCGCTCTTGCTCAGGCTGGTCTCGAACTCCTGAGCTCAAATGATCCGCCCACCTCGGCCTCCCAGAGTGCTAGGATTACAGGCGTGAGCCACCACGCCCGGCCTATTTCCTTACTTCTTTCCTTTTTTTTTTTTTTTTTTTTCTTCTTTTAGTGATAGTGTCTCGCTGTGCTAACCAAGATGCAGTGAAGTGTACTGTAAACTCCAATCTGGGCTCAGCCAACCCTCTCACCTCAGCCTCCCAAGTAGCTGGATTACAGGCACGAGATACCGCACCCAGCTAATTTGTTTTTTATTTTTTGTAGAGATGGGGGTCTCTCAATGTTGCCAGGCTGGTCTTTAACACCTGGCCTCAAGTGATTCTTCGGCCTCAGCCTACCAAACTGCTGGGGAATTAGAGGCATAAGCCACCACACCTGGCCCCAGTACTTTTAAAAGTCATTCTACACCATCAAATTGGTTTCACTGATCATCACCTAAGAGCACATTTAGGAATAACATTGACTGGGTGTCGGGCAGATGTGGGTGGGGGAGGGGATGGGTGTATACATACATAATGAGTGCGATGCGCACTGTCTAGGGGATGGACACGTTTGAAGCTCTGACTCGGGGGGTGGGGGGGCAAGGGCAATATACGTAACCTAAACTTTTGTACCCCCACAATATGCTGAAATAAGAATAAAAAAATTAAAATTAAAAAAAAAGTCATTCTATGTTTCTAAAAACAAAAACAAATGACAACACTTAACTCATTCCTTAATAGCATCACTTAGAATTCTAATAAATTATATCCAGAAATCATGAGGAAAATAAATGTGTAAGTCACAGAAATGTCACAAGGGAACATTTCTCACACTGGTTCTGTAAAAGCAGGAAAAGCATTTATTTGTAAACCAAAAGCCGACTTTTATGGCTCATGGAATGATTTAAAAAAATACTCTGTCTACATATTACATAAGAATTTTCTAAACCTTTGTTAGAAACAAATTTAACATCTCCCTAATGAATAATTTAGAATATGAATATAAAGGCTTCTTTTAATAGCAGAAACACTCTGGGAGGCCGAGGCGGGTGGATTGCTCAAGGTCAGGAGTTCGAGACCAGCCTGAGCGAGACCCCGTCTCTACTAATAATAGAAAGACATTATATGGACACCTAAAAATCTATATAGAAAAAATTAGCCGGGCATAGTGGCGCATGCCTGTAGTCCCAGCTACTCGGGAGGCTGAGGCAGTAGGATCGCTTGAGCCCAGGAGTTTGAGGTTGCTGTGAGCTAAGCTGACGCCACGGCACTCACTCTAGCCTGGGCAACAAAGTGACACTCTGTCTCAACAAAAAAAAAAAAAAAATACAAAGAAATTATCTGGCCAACTAAAAATATATGTAGAAAAAATTAGCCGGGCATGGTGGCACATGCCTGTAGTCCCAGCTACTCGGGAAGCTGAGGCAGGAGCATCAACTGAGCCCAGGAATTTAAGGTTCCAGTGAGCTATGATGGTGCAACTGTACTCTAGCTTGGGCAGCACAGCAAGATCATGTCTCAAAAAAAAAAAAAAAAAAAAAAAAACCACAATAACAAAACTATATACATAATGGAGTATCTTAGAAAGTTTCATGGAGAAAAAGAAGAAATGAGAAATGAACTGTGGACTGCTTAGGAACTAAAAGTGAAAACATTACATATACAATATTGAGAGAATATGTTTAACTCAACTACATATAGAAATCTATATAATCAGCCCTCAGTATCCATTAGTGTTACACCATGGATTGAAACAACTGTAGATAAAAAATATTAGAGGGTGACAGGGGTGAGTGAATGGTTGTGTCTGCACTGAACAGGACTTTTTTTTCTTGTCATTATTCCCTAAACTACAGTATAACAACTACTTACATATCATTTACATTGTATTAGGTATTGTATGTACTCTAGAGATGACTTAAAGCAGCAGTCCCAAACCTTTTTGGCACCAAGGACCGGTTTCATAGAAGATAATTTTTTGCATGGGTGGGGGAGAAGTTATGATGGTTTTAGGATGATTCAAAGGGCATTACATTTATTGTGCACATTATTTCTATTATTATTACATTGTAACACACACTATAAGCCTGCCACCAGATGCAGCTTAATTGTCACTTGCTACCCACTGATAGGGTTTTGATATGAGTCTGCAAACAACTGATTTATTATGGTCTCTGTGCAGTCAAACCTCTCTGCTAATGATAATCTGTATTTGCAGCCGCTCCCCGCACTAGCATCACCCCCTTAGCTCCACCTTGGATCACAGGTAATAGATTCTCATAATGAGTGCCCAACCTAGATCCCTCGGATGTGCAGGATACAGTAGGGTTCGAGCTCCTATGAGAATCTAATGCCGCAGCTGATCAGACGGAAGGTGGAGCACAGGCAGTGTCGCAACCGATGGGGAGCAGCTGTTAATACAGATGAAGCTTCACTTGCTCACCTGCCGCTCACCTCCTGCTGTGCGGCCCAGTTACTAACAGGCCACCGACCAACAGCAGTCCGTGGAGTTGGGAGCCGTAGACTGAAAGTATACAGGAGAATGCACACGGGTTATATGTAAATACTACACCATTTTATAGAAAGAACTTGAGCATCTGTGGATTTTGGGATACATGGTGGGGTGGAGGAAGGTCTTGCAACCAATCCCCCATGAATATAGAGAAACAACTGTATACAGTGCAGTTGGGATGTCAAATCAGTGAGACAAAGGTGGTTTCATTAAATAAGTGGATACATAACGTATATAGTTATACATAATTGGATAGCCATCTGAAAAATCACAATGAGATCTATTCATTAAATTATACATGAGAATAAATTCAAAATAGATTAGAGGTTTAAATGTAAAAAGTGACACTATTCAAGTGCTACAAGAAAACTGGTGAATTCCTCAACAACTTGAGGCAGGGAAAGGCTTTACTACTTTGACTAAAAATTTTGATGCATTAAAGGTAAAAATGAAGAAATGTGACTGAATAAAAATAATAAATTTTGCATGGCAAAAGTCAAAATACAACTGAAAAACAAGGAGAAAATATTTCCAGGATGCATTACATATAAATGGCTAACATTCTCAACACTTAAAGAACGTTTAAAACTGAGAGAAATAAAATTAAAAAATCTTACAGAAAAATGAGAGAAAGACACAGGTCACAAAAACACATAAAAATAAATTACACAGGGCCAGGTGCAGTGGCTCACGCTTGTAATTCTAGCACCCTGGGAGGCTGAGGTGGGAGGATTGCTTGAGCTCAGGAATTGGAGACCAGCCTGAGCAAGAGCGAGACCCTGTCTCAATTAAAAGCAGATAAATTAGCTGGGCGCAGTGGTGAATCCCTGTAGTCAAAGCTACTTGGGAGGCTGAGGCAGGAGATCACTGGAGCCCAGGAGTTTGAGGTTGCAATGAGCTATGCTGACATCACTGCACTCTAGCTGGGGCAACATAGCCAAATTCAATCTCAAAAAAAATAAATAAATAAAATTAAAAAAATAAAATATAAATAAAAAAAAAAGAAGGCTTCAAAAGATATTCAACTTCACTCGCAAGAAGATAACTAAAAATTAAAACTAAACAGATACCTTTTCTCACATATCAGGACTGGCGAAAATTCAAAAGTTTGACAACATACACTCGGGATGCTATGAAGGAAGAGGGATCTCTTGCTTATGAGAATGCAAAATGGTAAAAACTGCTATGGGAGAGGCACTGTCTAACAAAACCATTTACTTTTCATTTATCCTTCAACCTAGCAAGCCCTAACTGTAGAAATTTACCTTGAAAATACACCTCCGACACTATGAAAACAGATATGTCACAAGGTTATTTATAGCAGCTTTTTAACTCCAAAATAATCCAAGCTACCCAAATTTCCAAGCATAAACAAGTGGTGGAATAAACTATACATGGGAAACTACACACAGGTATAGACAAGGATTTTCAGGAAATATTATGAAGTGTAAGAAGTATAAAAAAGAATATATAGTATGCTACCATTTGTGTAAGGAAAATAGGGTAAATAAAAAAAATACAGGCCGGGCGCGGTGGCTCACGCCTGTAATCCTAGCACTCTGGGAGGCCGAGGTGGGCGGATCGTTTGAGCTCAGGAGTTCGAGACCAGCCTGAGCAAGAGTGAGACCCCACCTCTACTAAAAATAGAAAGAAATTATATGGACAGCTAAAAATATATATAGAAAAAATTAGCCGGGCATGGTGGCGCATGCCTGTAGTCCCAGCTACTCGGGAGGCTGAGACAGGAGGATCGCTTGAGCTCAGGAGTTTGAGGTTGCTGTGAGCTAGGCTGACGCCACGGCACTCACTCTAGCCTGGGCAACAGAGTGAGACTCTGTCTCAAAAAAAAAAAAAAAATACAGACATCTGTGTATCTTGACAAAAAGATAGGACAGGGGAGGATAAACAGGGGAGGACAGGGAGGATAAACCAGAAAACAGTAAGGTTGTTGTACAAGGAATGGCAGAAGAGGACAGGAGGAATATATAGGGAAGTACACATTTTTTGGAAACATGTTAGAGTTCTACATACTCAAAATATAAAGTTAAATTAACTGGGATGGGAAGAAAGGAATAAACATTAAAACTTAAAGAATTCCTTCAGAATGAATCAGAGGAGCAAAAAATAAAAAAAATAAAAAATAAAAACTTAAAGAAATAAACTGAAGTAAATACATTGTACTTCAAATGAATAACATAAGCTCATTAGAGGCGGCGGTGGAGGGTACTGTTAATCCAAATAATTCATGAACATACTGTTTGTCTATATACTCCAGTCTTAGGTAGAGGAGAAGAGGGAGAACTGCGAATAGTATCTTGTATTATTTTTAGTAGTTTTGATAACTGCAGTGGTATAGGCGATGAAACTTTGAAATGTGTTAAAAGACTGAGTAACTGTGTTGATGTTGATGGCAGCCAGGGTTCTTACTCTGGGAGAAGACAAACAAATATAAAATGGGGTGGGGGAGGGCCAAAAAAGAATACTGTGGAGACAGATTAGAAGCAAAAGTATCTATATTGTCTATTTCTAAAATAGGTATAGTATGTATACATGCACATGTGTGAACATGGGTATATGTTTATATATACATAATAGAAATGTATTTCATCTCTCTCCCCACGGAAAGGGCCTAGAAGCAAAAACACCTGAGTAGCAATGAGCATACCTGTGCCCAGATCCTAGTCTCTAATATCTTTTCCTATAAAAGGAATGAGAGTGCTCCTTAAAAAAATGGCTAGCTCTAGGTATGAGGAATGCAAGGTCAAGATAAGCCTGGAGCATCCTTCTATGCCCTAAAAGAGGTACTCAAAAACGATGAGGTTGTCACGAAGATGCACAAGCCACCCTGAAGGGGCTCCTACCGGCCAAATATGAAACAATTTCAGCACCAAAAAAAAGGAAGGAAAGTAATGAATTATAGACCATTGAAAATTAGAAATCCACAAATCCATACTGATAGAAGAATAAATAAGAAACAGATGAAAGGAAACTCCAAAAACCAATGGTAAATGCACAGAGAGTGCTGGAAAGATTATCACTATGCAATCATCAAATTCAAGAATCATAAATGGACACTAAAGCTGGGCACAGGAGGGAGGATTTTGTTATGAAGCTATCCCTATGATTTAAAAGAATCTCCCAGAGGCTCCTTATTAATTGGGGGGAGGGGGCGACGGGAAGAGAGTAAGAGTAACTATACAATGGAGCTATCACAGAATGCCTTAACTGGTTGAATACATCACCAATGAGGAGCAGATAGGCACGACATGCCTCCCAATATGGTGGCCAGAGAAGGACACAACATTATTTATGTAGTATTCTAAGTGAAACAAACAAGCTCAATTAACCATGAGAAAAGATCAGAACTCTTAAATGAGCCATAGTCTTTTAAATAACATTTAAAAATGTCATGGCCAGGCATGCTGAGACCCTGTCTCCAAAAAGAAAAATAAAGTTTAAAAAAAAAACTCATAAAAGGCAAGGAAAAACTGTGGTAACATTACAGGTTAAAGGACACTAAAGAGACAATGACATAAATCCAATAGCTGATACTAGACAGGATTCAGTACTAAAAGAAAAAAATGCCATAAAAGACATTATTGCATCAATTGGCAAAATTAGAATAAGGACAGTAGATCAGATAAAGAATATTATGTCAAGGTTAAATTTACTGAATTTGACAACTATACTTATTTCTGATAATTCCTTATTCTTAGGAACTATAGCTTAAGTTTAGGAGGAAAGGCCCACTATACAGAAATCTTTATCTCAAATGGCTCAGGAAAAAAATAAGTTTAAGGACACAGAGAATATCAATAATAAATTGAAAGGGGGCAATATGTTAACAATAGGCAAATCTGGATAAAGAGTGTGCAGGTATTCCATGTGTTATTCTTATTCTTGAGACTTTCCTATCAGTTTGAAATTATTTCCAAATAAAAGTGTGCTTAAAAAGACTAATTTTTGGCCGGATGTGGTGGCTCACACCTGTAATTCCGGCACTTTGGGAAGCCGAGGTAGGAGAATCAATTGAGCCCAGGAGTTTGAGACCAACCTGGCAACACAGTAAGATCCACCTTCACTCACTCACACACACACACACACACACACACACACACACACACAAAATTAGTCAGGCACGATGGCATGCATCTGTAGTCCCAGATAATACTCAGAAGGCTGAGGCCAGAGGATCGCCTGAACTCAGGCATTTCAAGTTACAGTAAGCTATGATTGTGCCACTGCAATCCAGCCTGGGTGATAGAGCAAAATCCTTTATCTTTACCAAAAAATATAAAAACACCTAATTTTCCTTGATCCCATTTTCCACATAAGAAATCAAAGTTACAAAATTAGGATGAACCAGGTCAAAAGTCCAGTATTTTGTTTCGATTTAAGTGCCAATTATTCTATACAAAGCAGTCAATAAAAATCACGTATAAATACCACTACTCATGGAAAGGAACCAAAGCTCTCTGTAGAAATGGCTGATTCCAGGGCTGGGACAGGGAAAGTACAAAATGAACTTGGAACATCATTTTATCCAGAAAGAAGGAAGTATGCAAAAATGGATCAAGTAACAACAGGAGCTAGCTTTAAGGAGTTCTCATTGATCAAATGTGGGACAATTCATCAACATGAAGAGTGATACCAATGCCATTGCTCTAGGAGTACATACTGATACTACAGACACAAGTGAATGGGGAAGAGAAAGCTTACTGCCACTGCAAAATGCCACCTGTAAGTATAGATGGGACAGAGTTTAAAAAGCACCAGTAACAACTAACTCAGTCAGGCAAAAAATTATTCACGAACAATCTCTGGGACAATTTTTTTGGGGGGGGGGAGACAGAGTCTCACTTTGTTGCCGGGGTAGAGTGCAGTGGCATAGTCATAGCTCACTGCAATCTGAAACTCCTGGGCTCCCAGGATCCTCCTGCCTTGGCCTTCCAAGTAGCTGGGACTACAAGCATGTGCACCCTCACCCACATAATTTTTTCTATTTTTGGTAGAGACAAGATCTCCTTTGTGCTCAGGGGCTGGTTTTGAACTCCTGACCTCAAGCCATCCTCCTGCCTCAGCATCCCAGAGTGCTAGGATTATAGGCATGAGCCACCACACCCAGCCTGGGATAAAAATTTAATGGAAAAAAGGGTATTAACATACTCTCAAATTATCTCCCTATAAAATACATTTAATAACAATGAGAAAAATGGCAATATTACAGTGGGAAAACCTGGCAGATACTACCTTAATAAAAATAACAATAAAACTGAATATCAGAAATAATAGGGAAAATTGACAATACGTGCTTCAGAATGTGATGCACTGAGGATACAATATTACTTATATAGTATTGCAGACAAAAATGCACAACTTGAATATAATGAGGAAACATCACATAAAATCAAAACCAGAGACATCCTAAAAAACTACTAGCATATATGTTTTTTAAAATGCCATTGTCATGGAAGAAAAAAATAGGCTGTGGAAGTATTCTAGATTAAAGGAAACTAAAGAGACCTGTTAACTAAATGCAGTGTGCCATCCTGGATCAGTCAAAACATCTACTGTAAAGGGTATTACTAGGACAAGTGGTGAAAATGGAATATGGGCCTGGTATTAGGTTAACAATATTGTCTCAAGAACGAAGCCAGGCACAGTGGCTCACGCCTATAATCCTATCACTCTGGGAGGCCAAGGCGGAGGATCGCTTGAGGTCAGGAGTCCAAGACCAGCCTGAGCAAGGGCGAGACCCCATCTCCACTAAAAATAGAAAGAAATTAGCTGGACAACTAAAAATATACAGAAAAAATTAGCCAAGCATGGTGGCACATGCCTGTAGTCCCAGCTACTCGGAAGGCTGAGGCAGAAGGATCGCTTAAGCCCAGGAGTTTGAGGTTGCTGTGAGCTAGGCTAACGCCATGGCACTCACTCTAGCCCAGGCAACAAAGTGAGACTCTGTCTCCAAAAAAAAAAAAAAAAAAAAATGAATGAATTTCCTGAAATAGTTAAAAATAGGGGAGTCTGGGAGAAGAGCACAAAGTACTTTGTTTTATTCTATTCTTGTAACTTTAAAAATTATTCCCACGTCAAAAGTTGAAAAAGAAGTCAATGCATAAACTGGACTCTTATTATAATAGAAATGATTAATAAAATAAGTCTGTATCATACAAAAACTCAAGCAGGCACTGCTTCCAGGCTTCCCAAATGACATCATCAATAATGTTAAACTCTACTCCTCACACTCTTCTCTCACCTATCTCAAATCACAATCCAGCTTGCTTTGGATTTTCCTCAAACATCACTGCAGACATTTCATCTAAGACCTAGATAATGAGGTCTTCATAGCTGTGGATATCTCTTACATGAATGATAAGAAAGGGAAATCACCATTCTGTGTCTCCTTAGAAAGAACTGAGAAGAGCTAATAGATTATATAAGAATAATTTTTAAAAAATATCATTCACCTTCCATGGCTTTTCTGGAATTGGTGGATCTTCAATTTCAGCATCAACATCATTACTATGGACCCAAGTATCATAACTATGAATAAAGTGGAAAAAATGAAAAGCAGAATCAAAGTTCATTCATTATAAAGACTCTTACAAACAGTAACAATACATTTTACAAATACTATCAGGACCCAGTAATATCAAGTTATCAGACACTTTTGTCTTTACCACTCTGTCAAAAAAATCCCTCTGTAGAAGTCACCGGTAACCTTCATATCGCTAAACCCAAAGTTCAAGCCTCAGTCCAGAGAATGTTAAACAGCTGATTGCTCTTTCCTTAAGGCATTTCCCGTACTTGGCCTCTACAACAGTACTATCCCCTGGTATTCCTTCTCGTCACTAGCCTCTCCTCAGTCTCTGTCGCCAGTTTCTACTCTTTGTGCCAAACATCTTCAAACATTCAAAGAACCTGGAGCTCAGTTTTTGTGACAATCTTTTCTCAGTGATTTCATTCATTTCTATGACTTCAAATATATACTGACGACTTCAAATTTTTTATCTGTCCTCTTCTCTGAATTCTGAACTCAAATCCAACAGCCAATTCCACATCTCCTCTTGAACGCCCAGCAAGCATTCCAAACCTAACATACTCAAACCACAACTTGTGATGCTACCTCAGACCCAACAATGTACTCTAGCCAATCATTCCCATTTCAGTAAGTGACAACTCCATCTTTCTGGCTGTTCAAGCCAAAATCCTTGGAAGCATCCTTGATGTTACTTTCTATAATCAAACCATCAGCAAATTCTACCAGCTCTACCTTCAAAGTATGTCTAAAATCTATATATTTCTTACCTCTCCATTCTACTCACTGTTGTCCCCTACTTTTGCCATTGGCCCTCTCAAGAATCCATTTTTCACATGGCAACCATGGTGATCTTTTTGAAAACTAAGTTGGGCCACATCACTCCACTGCTCAAAATCTTCTAAAAGCCCCCAGCGAATCAGAGAGAAAATCAAAATCCCAGCAGTGGCTCACAAGGCATTAAGATCTGGTCCGATGACTGCAAATCTGACCCTATCTCCCAGTCTTCACTCTTTGCTCATGTTATACTTGAGCCACACAGACTATACTGACGTTATTCCCACATGTGCCACTGAGCCTGCATATACTTTACACATACTGCTTCCTACTGCCTGGAATGCTTCCCACTGCCTACACACCCATATAGCTCACTTCCTCATTTCTTCACATCTCTTTGCTCAAAGATCCTCTTACCAATGAGCCCAACTCGCTGATATAAATCACTCCACCTACCCCAACACAATGTTGAAATAAGCATAAAACTGCCTACCAAATTAAAACCTTGTTAATGTCAACATACTGACCAATAAATTATTATAAAACCAAGTAACATCTAAATGAAATGAAAATACAAAAAGTATTGGCTTTCTTTAGCCACTACTCAGAAGTCAGTTCAAAAGCATGTGAAACCAGGACAACTCTGTATCTATTATAGCACGCTGGTAAGGTTTCTAGGAACACTAAAACATGAGCCAGAAAAATAGTTCCCTTTCCAATTAATTAAGTATACCAAGTAAAAATTATAATAATGAGAAAAAAACCCGATATCCTTATATTCTTTTTTCTTTTTTTTTGACAGAGTCTTACTTTGTTGCCCAGGCTAGAGTGTCATGGCGTCAGCCTAGCTCACAGCAACCTCAAGCTCCTGGGCTCAAGCAATTCTTCTGCCTCAGCCTCCTGAGTAGCTGGGACTACAGGCATGCGCCACCATGCCCAGCTAATTTTTTATATATATTTTTAGTTGTCCAGCTAATTTCTTTCTATTTTTTTAGTAGAGACGGGATCTCGCTCTTGCTCAGGCTGGTCTCAAACTCCTGAGCTCAAACGATCCGCTCGCCTCAGTCTCCCAGAGTGCTAGGATTACAGGCGTGAGCCACCGTGCCGGATATATCCTTATATTCTTCAAGTCTTAATTAGAAAACATAAGTACAAGTCAGTGCACATGCCATAGTTAATTTTTAAAAGTGAACTAACAAAGCTCCTTGAGAAGACAAGGCCTGAGCCAGCTACTACATCTTATTTGATACAGAAGGGAAAGTTTAGTGATCAGGCTAGTATATCTTACAGTATGTCATAAAAGTTCTATCACCCCTATACATGTAGCTTATCATCATAAAGTTGAGTTTCCATCTAAGTATTTCAAAGGGCAAACTGCTTTCCCACAATAGTTGTTGTAACATTGAAAGGTTACGGACTTGAAGACTTAAGACCAGAGTGCTTTACATATAGAAAGCACTTACTCAAGTGTTGTTATTTAAAAAGTAACCTTGGCTGGGCGCGGTGGCTCACGCCTATAATCCTAGCACTCTGGGAGGCTGAGGCGGGTGGATCGCTCAAGGTCAGGAGTTCGAGACCAGCCTGAGCAAGAGCGAGACCCCGTCTCTACTAAAAATAGAAAGAAATTATCTGGCCAACTAAAATATATATAGAAAAAAAAATTAGCCGGGCATGGTGGCGCATGCCTGTAGTCCCAGCTACTCGGGAGGCTGAGGCAGGAGGATTGCTTAAGCCCAGGAGCCAGAGGATGCTGTGAGCTAGGCTGACGCCACAGCACTCACTCTAGCCCGGGCAACAAAGCAAGACTCTGTCTCAAAAAAAAAGAGAAGAAAAAAAAAAAAAAGAAAAGTAATCTGGCAGCCTGAGCAACATACTGAGGCCTCATCTCTATAAAAAAAATTTAAAAATTAGCCAGCTGTGACGGCACATGCCTACAGTCCTAGCTACTCTAGAGGCTGAGGTAGGAGAATCACTTGAGCCCAGTTCAAGGTTGCAGTGAGCTATGATGATGCCACTGCACTCTAGCCTGAGGAACAGAGAAAGACTCTGTTTCAAAAATAAATAAATAAGCTGAGCACAGTGGTGAACACCTGTAGTCTCAGCTATTCAGGAGGCGGAGGCAGCAGAATCACTTGAGTTAGTTCAATTTAAAGTTGTCAATTATGATTCAGAAGAGGCTGATTACAAAGCTGACTTAATGTAGTTGTAATTAACACAATCTGTATAAAAAGACAATATAGGCTGGGCATGCTGGCTCACGCCTACAATCCTAGCATTTTAGGAGGCTGAGGTGGGACTACTGGGCAACATCTTGAGACCCTGTCCTAATCAAAAAAAAAAAAAAAAACATTTGGCCAGGTGCAGTGGCTCACACCTGTAATCCTAACACTCTGGGAGGCCGAGGCGGGAGGATTGCTTGAGCTCAGGAGTTCGACACCAGCCTGAGCAAGGGTGAGACCCCATCTCTACTAAAAATAGAAATGATGTGGACAGCTAAAAAATATATATAGGGGAAAAAAAAATTAGCCAGGCATGGTGGCGCATGCCTGTAGTCCCAGCTACTTGGGAGGCTGAGGCAGAAGGATTGCTTAAGCCCAGGAGTTTGAGGTTGCTGTGAGCTAGGCTGACACCACGGCACTCTAGCCCAGGCAACAGAGCGAGGCTCTGTCTCCAAAAAAAAATGTTTTTAAATTAGCCAGGCATGGTGGCATGTGCCTGTAGTCCCAACTACTCAGGAGACTGAGGCAGGAGGAAGATCACTTTAGCCCAGGAGTTCAAGGCTGCAGTGAGTTATGATCACACCACTGCTCTTCTGTCTGAGCAGAACAGAGACCTCATCACTAAAAAAAACAAAGAAAAAACTCAATAAAGAACAATGACTAAATAAATCAACAAAGTTATCGCTACTCAGAAAATAAAACTATATGTAGGCCGGGCGCGGTGGCTCACGCCTGTAATCCTAGCACTCTGGGAGGCCGAGGCGGGTGGATCGCTCGAGGTCAGGAGTTCGAGACCAGCCTGAGCAAGAGTGAGACCCCGTCTCTACTAAAAATAGAAAGAAATTATATGGACAACTAAAATATATATATACAAAAAATTAGCCGGGCATGGTGGCGCATGCCTGTAGTCCCAGCTACTCGGGAGGCTGAGGCAGTAGCATCGCTTAAGCCCAGGAGTTTGAGGTTGCTGTGAGCCAGACTGACGCCACGGCACTCACTCTAGCCCGGGCAACAGAGTGAGACTCTGTCTCAAAAAAAAAAAAAATAAAAAAATAAAAAAACTATATGTAAATAAGCAAGACATGCTTTGACAAAAATCATTATATCAGATCTTATAATGTATCTATATTACCTGTCAGGGTAAAAGCCCCAGTGCACTAACACCTGCTTGTCTTTTCTCATCACTGGTCTCAACCATTCTTCTGAAAAGGAAAAAGGAAAAACAACTTTAGTCAAACTAATTTATAAATATATTTATATAGATATATTACAAAATATACATATATTACACATATACAGACAGTCGTGCACCACCATGCCCAGCTAATTTTTCTGGCTTTTTTTAAACGGGGTCTCACTATGTTGCTCAGTCTGGTCTTGAACACAGGCCTCAAATGATCCTCCCACCTCAGCCTCCCAAAGTGCTAGGATTACAGGCATGAGCCACCTTATCTGGCCAGACTGTTCATCTTCATGAGGGAAAGAAAAAAAGATATCCATCTTAATTACAGCTGACGTTGACAGAAAAAGATTTGGGCACTGACTGGTAAATTTCCCAACACCAGAAATAACTAACGGTATAAGGGATGTAAACTTACATTCTTCCTACAGGTACTAAATTTATACCTAGAATTTAATTTACAGAGGTGTGACTGAGTGACAACAGAGAAAGGCCAATCTCATTGACAGAAGAATTTATTATTACTTTTATTTCCCAAGAGCAGGAAAAACACACCATGCAGGGCGACAGGAGAAGCATCAGAATAGCCAGGAGGCAGAAGACAGGAATAAGGAAAAAGTTAGGCCAAAGCATTTACTGGGGTTCCCACAGGAAAGGCAACATAGGGCAGAGTAACAGTACAGGATGGGCTACATTGAATAATTCCGAGGGGCACTGGGGCACAGAGGTTGTATCTAATTCCCTGGTATCTGTCCCTGGGATGACTCAGGAAAGTGGAAATATTAGTTTGGTGTACGAGAGTCAGACAAAAAGATGGTTGAGGTTACATATTCAAAGTGCTTGGTATAATTATGAAAGATGTACTCCTGGGTAAGTTATTATCGTTAGGAATTAGCTAACCCTCAAAAGGGAAATATCTCCACAGGCCTCAAAATGTCAGAGCAACAAGAATACAGATAGTAAGAATATACAGTTAATATAATAACAATAATTTATTATATAATTTAAAATAGCTAGAAAAGAAAAATTAAAACGTTTCCAAAATAAAGTGTTTCAGGTGATGGATAATTCCCAAAACCCTCATTTAATCACTACACATGAATCAAAATATCACACGTACCCACCCCCTCAAAACAGGTACAATTATATACCAATAAAAAAAAATAAGGCTAAGTGTGATGGCTCACACCTATAATTCCTGGCACTTTGGGGGGTCAAGGCAGGAGGACTGCTTGAGTACAGGGATTCAAGACCAGTCTACGTCACTGATGTGTAATAGTGGTAAAACAAAACAAAACAAAACACAGCCTAAGCAATAGAGCAACACCCTGTCTTCACAAAAAATAAAAAAAGAAATAGCCAGGTATAGATGTTCACTCCTATGGTCCCAGCTACTCTGGAGGCTGAGTTACGTTTAGGCTGTTTTACTCTTCTTCTAATTAACCTTTCTCTCTCTTTTTTTTCTTTAAAGAGATAGGATCTCGCTGCATTCCCCAAGCTGGGTGCAGTGGCTATTCCCAGGTACATTCATCACACACCACTACAATCTCAAAGTCCTGGCTTCAGGCAATCCTCCCAACTCAGCCTCCAAAGTGGGAATACAGGCACACGCCACTGCACCAAGCTTTAATAACCTTACTAGTCTTTTTTAAGAACCATTTCTTACACTGCTGAGCATTCTATTGAGTGTGTGCATGCACAAGTATACACAAACCACAAGGTCTTGCTCTGTAACCCAGGATGGAGTGGAGTGGCATGACCATAGCTCACTGCAGCCTTGAACTCCTGGGCTTAAGCCATCCTCCTGAGTAGTTGGGAATACAGGTGCGTGCCACCACGTGGAGCAAATTTTTCTATTTTTTATAGAGATGGGGTCTGGAACTCCAGTGCTCAAGCAGTCTTCCCGCCTTTGACCTCCCAAATTGCTAGAATTAAAAATGTGAGCCACCATGCTCAGCCTCTCTATTTTCTACTTCATTAACATTTGCTCTTTTCTTAATTTTTTTCGTTAGGTTTTATTTGTTCTTATTTTCTATTTCTTAACAGAGTTTTGACCCATGGATTATTTAGCAATGTATTTAGAAAACATAGGGAATATCTTTTTCTTTTCTTTTTTTTGTGGAAAAAGGGTCTTTCTCTGTAACTCAGGCTGGAGTGCACTGACATAATCATAGCTCACTGCCACCTCAAACTCCTGAGCTCAAGGGATCCTCTCACCTCAGCCTGCTGAGAGCAGGGATTTTAGGCGCACCCCACCAGATTAATTTTCTAATTTTTTCTAAAAATAGGCTCTTATGTTGCCCAGGCTGGCCTTGAACTCCTGGGCTCAACCAATCCTCTGATCTCAGCCTCCCAAAGTGCTACGATTACAGGCCTGAGTTGCTGCGCCTGGCTGGGACTGTCTAGTTTCTTTTGTTTGTTTGTTTGTTTTTGTTTTTTTTGAGACAGAGTCTTGCTCTGTTGCCCTGGCTAGAGTGCCGTGGCATCACCCTATCTCACAGCAACCTCAAACTCCTGGGCTCAAGCAATCCTCCTGCCTCAGCCTCCCGAGTAGCTGAGACTACAGGTGTGTGCCACCATGCCCGGCTAATTTTTTCTATTTTCTGTAGTTGTCTGGCTAATTTCTTTTAATTTTTAGTAGAGACAGGGTCTCGTTCTTGCTCAGGCTAGTCTCAAACTCCTGACCCAAAGCAATCCTTCCGCCTCAGCCTCCCAGAGTGCTAGGATTACAGGCGTGAGCCACCACGCTCGGCCTTGCCTTTTCTTTTGATACTGATTTCTACCATAACTATGCATTGCTAGTCAGGACAAAATAATCAGTAGGAGGTAATGAGCCACTCAAATTTGATATAATTTGGCTTATCATGTAGATATCCTGCAGGGATAGGTTGTGTTTATCAGAAGATTTAATTGTTGCATCCCTATAGAAGATCTTTTCTCATTCTAAATTTGTTAATTTATATTATGCTTTTCCATTCAGTCCTTTGAAAGAATTGTTAGCCCAACTCAGTTTCTATGTGTCTGATGAACTCTGGCAAATGACAAAATTAACTTTCACAACAGCAGAGCTGAAGATCCAAAATCAAACCACATAAATTAACCAAGCTAGTAAACTGCTGTCAGGCCCTGTTTAGACAGCCAGTAAGTTGTTTTCTCCCTAAAAGATATTCATCCATGTTGTAGTGACTCTTAATTTTCATAACACAAGAAACATAGTAAACATTAACAAGGTTAATACATAAGGCATGCCTAGTCTTAACAACTGAATGACTACCAAAGAAATAAAAGTCCATACTAACAAAGTACCTTGTGTTAAAGAATTTAATAAAATGGGAAAGAAGAAAAAAAAAGAAATAGAAGTCTAAAGGTTAGAAAGGTAGCACAAAATTAGGTTGCTTAGCCCAATTAAGCAAAAAGAAAAGTGGAGGAGGTATAATTCTTCATTAAAATACATATATATTTAAATAACCTGTGTAATTTATTTAATACTTGAGTCTCTTTGAAAAAGCTAGTAAAAGGCCAGACTCACACCTGTAATCCCAGTACTTTGGAAGGCCAAGTTGAGAGGATAACTTGAGGTCGGGAGTTTGAGGTTATGGTGAGCTATGAGTGAGCCACTACATTCTAGCCTGGGCCACAGAGAAAGACACTGTCTCTTAAAAAAACAAACAAAAAACCAAAACAAAACAAAAACCCAAAAAATTGGTATAAAAAAAAAAAAAAAGAAACCTTGGTAAAACCCCTATGATATGACATATTACTTTATCAGTTCATAACTAAAAACTAACTTACCATCCTCTTGTGAGGAAGAATAAGGATAAATATGGTGGGAAGCTTTTGACTTCTCATCAGTAAATGTCCCCTGGAAAGCAAATAAACAAATTACATTAAAACAAAGCATACAGCACACAAACTATGAGATGCCAAATACAAATTCCATAAGACATATTAAAGGCACTGTTTTACTTACATTATAAAACTATAATGGTCATTTTTTGTAGTGTAAAGGAATAGTGATTACTAAGAAAATACCAAAAACAAAGGTCTACACACAGTTTATACTGCTGCATAGAAAACTTATTTATGTAACTTTTAGCTAATTCTCTATGAACCCCTGTCTGGGTATCTGTATCAATAATATGAGTACTTCAATATAATTCTTAAAATAACTCCAAAGTCACCAAATTAGCACTCAATTTTCTTCAGGAACTTTTCCTCTGCATTCACAACTTGGCTAACTGGAATAGACCAAACTTTCAGCCTATCTTGGCTTTTGACATGCCTTCTCATTAAGCTTAACTATTTCTACCTTTTGCTTTAAAGTAAAAGATGTACGACTCTTCCTTTCACTGGAAACCTCACAGGCTATTGTAGGGTTATTAACTGGCCTAATTCAATATTCATGTGTTTTTGTTTTGTTTTGTTTTTTTGGAGACAGAGTATCGCTCTGTTGCCCAGGCTAGAATGGCCTGACATCAGCCTAGCTCACAGCAACCTCAAACTCCTGGGCTCAAGCGATCCTCCTGCCTCAGACTCCCAAATAGCTAGGAATATTGGCACATGCCACCATGCCCAGCTAGTTTTTTCTATTTTAGTTGCCTGGCTAATTTATTTTTTCTCTCTCTCTCTTTTTAGTAGAAACGTGGTCTCACTCCTCCTCAGGCTCGTCTCGAACTCCTGACCTCAAGTGATCCTCCCATCTCAGCCTCCCAGAGTGCTAGGATTACAGGCGTGAGCCACCACACCTGGCCTCAATATTTTTGTATCTGAGGAAATACAGAGAGGCCAGAGGAAGTAGAGAGAGACAGGAGAATGGCCAGGCAGTGGAACAGTCAGAAAAGCAGTAAAAACATACACAACATTTATTAAGTTCACCATGTTCTATGGGCATGGTCTGTGGTAACCCAAAACAAATACAACAGTAACATCAAAGATCACTGATCATAGGTCACCATACAGATATAATAATGAAAAGGTCTGAAATATTAAGAGAATTACCAAAACATGACAAAAAGGCATAACGTGAGTACGTGCTGTTGGGGAAAATATGCCAATAGATTTGCTCAACATAGGGATTTCATAAACCTTCAATTTATTGGGGTTTTTTTTAACACAGCATCTACAAATGTCAATGAAGCAAAGTACAATAAAACAGGTATGCCTGTGTATTTACTGATTATTACATTCAGAAAAACATAATGTGCTACCTAGGAAACATTCTAGAATTTAAAAATTTAGAGCTGAAAAAAGATGAGTTAGCTGCCTCATAAGGTAAGAACTCTCATTTACTAGAACTGTTCAAGAATATTTTTGTTTTTTGGTTTTCTTTAAAGACAAGGTCTCACTGTGTTGCACAGGCTACAGTGCAGTAGAGTCATGATAGCTCACTGCAACCCCAAACTCCTGGGCTCAAGTGATCCTCCTGCCTCAGTCTCCTGAGCTGCTGGGACTACAGGTGGGTGCCAAAACACCTGGCTAATTTTTCTGTTTTTTTAGAGATGAGGTCTTCCTCTGTTGCCCAGGCTGGTCTCAAACTCCAGGCCTCAAGCCTCCTTCCTCAGCCTGCCAAAGTGCTAGGATTACAGGCAGGAGCCACCAAGCCCAGCTAAGCACATTTCTGAATAGCCTTTGAACAGGATGCAGAGAGGTATCAACATCCAGGGAGTGTGAGAAAACAGAATAGCACAGTGTCTAGGACTTTGGCCTCTGGAGTCCATCAGACAAGCCTCAGTGTGAACCTCAGCTGTGTAATTTACTACTTGCATAATATGGGACAAGTTTTTTTTACGCTTCGGTGACTTCCATGAAATGGAATAATAACGTAATGCCTCTATCATAAGAATTTTGTAGGACTGGGTTAATATTAGGTTATTAAGTATGAAATGTCCAATTTCCTTAAGTACTAGGTTTGACAACTAGTATCTCTGACATTTCACTTTCACATTTACTATTTTTTTGTTTTGTTTTTATCGTGAAGATAAATCTTCATTCTTCCAAATGCATGTTTTGGCTTGTGATTATCTTTCCAAAAAAATTTTACAGCCATTTTTGTGAAACCATGGATAAGTCAAAAATTCATGTTATTGCTGAATATGAGGTTCCATCATGGAACCAGTGCAGTGCAGAGAGCTCAAAATGTTAATGAAGTGTTTGCACTTCATGGTTAATGAACACATAGTACGTCAATGGTTTGAGAAGTTCCGCTGTGGTGATTTTAATCTAGAAAATGAGCTATGTGAGTGACCTGAGACCAAGATGGATAATGATGAGTTGAAAGCTGTAGTGGAAGCGAATCCATCTCAAACATGTGATTAGCTGCAAGGTTTGCCATTACTATTCCAGTAATACTAGGCCATTTGAAACAAATGGGCAAGGTAAAGAAGCTGGATATATGTGTACCCCATGAATTAAATGAGCATCGAAAGAGAAATCGCCTGGAAGCCTGCCTTTCCTTGCTGTCATGACATAAAGGTGAACCATTTCTACACCGTATTATTACATGGGATGAAAATGGATTTTTTGATAATCGCAAGCATTCAGCACAATGGCTGGATAAAGATGAAGCCCGAAACACAGTCCAAAACCAAATACTCATCAGAAAAAGCTAATGGTGTCTGTTTGGTCGTCCAGCACTGGTATTATCCACTACAGCTTCATGACACCTGGTCAGTCGATTATGGTGAATGTCTACTGCAACCAATTGGATGAAATGATGAGGATGCTTATGATTAAGAAGCTGAGATTAGTCAATAGACACCGGCCAATCCTCTTGCAAGACCATATGTCACAAAAGACAATGCTGATCAAACTACAGAGCCTGGACTTGGAAACTCTCTGTCATTGACCATATTAACTAGACCTTGCACCAACTGACTACCACTTCTTGCAAGGAAAAAAGTTCAATTCTCAACAAGCTGTGGAAAATGCTTTTTGTGATTTCATTGCAACTTGCTCCCTAGGCTTCTTCGGTGCTGGCATAAACAAGCTACCATGAAGATGGCAAAACTAGGTAGATAATTTAGGCACATATTTTGCTTAATTGTACTGCTTCTTGTTTAAGATATAACAAACTACACTTCTGGTTCAAAATCAGACATTTCATATTTAATGAAATATTAAAATGCAATAAACTAAGAATAGTGATAGCAACACTGTAAGTGCTCACTGTGAGCTGTTAATGTATTTAAAATGCTTAAGTAAAGGCCTGATAATCAGTACCCAATTATGGCACTATATTATTACCTCTTAAGGTCTCTTTCCTAAGATTCCATGAAACCAGTGAGACCCTTGTATCCCTGTGGAACATATCCCTAAGAAACAATCACTAAAGGCACAAAATATGACGGCTAAGGACTGCATGTGGTGGCTTACACCAATAATCCCAGAACTTTAGGAGGCCAAGGCAAGAGGATTGCTTGAGGACAGGTATTTTGAGAACAGCATGGGCAATATAGTGAGACTTCTTCTCTACAAAAAATTATTCATATAAAAATTAGCCAGGCATAGTGACACATGTCTATAATCCTAGCTACTTGGGAGGCTGAGGAAGGCCAACTGCTTGAGCCCAGGAGTTTGCTATTATAGTGTCCTTTGATCATGTCGTTGCATTCCAGTTTGGGCAATACAGGGATACTGTCTCAGAAAGAAAAAAAAAAAAATTAAAAAAAAAAAAAAGATAGCTAAATATTCAGGAAAAACCTGTAGGAAAATAAATGAACTCTTTCCAACACGATTTGATTGCAATTAGAGTAGCTAATTTCGGCTTGAAAGGAGAGTGGTGATTTATTGCATTTCTGCCCTCTTAACGTTGCACATGTAATTAAGGTACATTTGACAGTCACTCCAATAAATAGGTGCTCCAAGGGAGAAAAGAAGGTTAAGTGATATATTCAAAGTTATAAAACTTGTAAAAAAGAAAATGGATTTCAGATAACCTGATCTAACAGCATAATTAAATTACCTTTCACTTAGGCAGGGATGTCATATGTAAGTAAAACACTACTAAATCTACAATTGTAGAGAGTATTAGAAACAGTCACTTTCAGAACAAGCAAAATAATTTACTAAATGCTAAAACATAATTCAACTGGTAATCTCTTTTTGCGGCAGAAAAAAAGATATTTCATAAGACTTTTCAACTAATCCTAAGGATTGCTAAAACTATCACACAAATGAGGTTTCAGAATTACCTCCTACCTGGGTCTCCTTAGCTAGGTATGTCATGGGTTTGAGTAAAGTTTAGCCACATGTAATCATAAACCTCCATATACTAAATACCCAAAGTCTTAGCCACAGGTGAAATAAGAGGAAGGAGATTAAGATGGCAGAAGAGATTGAAAGCAGTGGCTCAGGCCTGTAACACCAGCACTTTGGGAGGCAGAGGTGGCAGGATCCCTTGAGGCCAGGAGTTCAAGACCAGCCTGGGCAATAAAGCAAGACCTCATCTCTACAAAAAATAGAAAAATCAGCCGGGTGTGGTGGCACATGCCTATAGTTCTAGCTACTCAGGAGCCTAAGGCTGGAGGATCGTTAGAGCCCAAAAGTTCAAGGCTGGAGTGAGCTATTATTATGCTACTGCACTCCACCCTGAGTGACAGACCAAGACCACGTCTCAAAAATAATTAAATAAATTTTAAAAAGTCAGCATTAGTACATATGAATAACACAGGTAAGGTTATGAGGAAGGCATATTTTTTCAATTATTTTTTTAAAAACCATATGTAAATAGAACAAATATAATTGGAGAGGGAACAGCATTAGTTAAAAGTAGTATTTGATCTCTTCCTACCAAAAATTGTGTCACCAACTCTCTCACTTTGGCATCTCTGTGATGTAGACTTCTGTGATGCAGAATACCCTGGTCTCCTTAACTCTATATAAGTGTACATCACAATAAAACTATGCCAACTTCATACCAACGAATTTAGTAAATGTTACTCCAGGCTAAAAATTGGAGGTGAGCAGACAGAAAAATACCTGCTACTTTAAGAGAGAAAATTTTCTTTTAATGCAGTTACATACTGAAATCCAAAGATATTATGGTTAATATTTATTACAGGCTTACTACTACACATTTCTGAAGTGGTCGTCTCTATTACCTGATGCCGTTTGATGATATCTTTCAATTTGCTAGCCAATTTCAGATCAATGTCTGGAATGAGGTAGATGTTCGGTCTGGACAGACAGTTGTTCTGAAGAAGAAAAAACAGACTTTGAAATTCTCTTGATTTTGAAATAATGTCACATTATTTACGTCTTACCCTAATGACAAAAGTTGGCACACAAAGCCATTCTTCTTAAAAGAGGAAGAAGCACTGTCACGAAGAATGTAAATCTATCTCAAGATAAACTTTAGGTGTTCAGCATGCCACTAAAACCATCCTCAGATCCCTTTCCTGCAACTGGTTACACCTGGACCAAAAATGTTGAAAATCATGACTTAAATTCAGCAGCTTTTTCAGTAAGGTACAATACCATATTGCCAAATTAATCCTCCTAGCCAATTTTACCTGAATTTATCTTAACAGTCTGATGTAGTGTTTTTGGCTACATCTTTTGTTTGGGAAGAATAATAACTCTTTTTTCACCTCTAATTTTATAAAGAGCAATGAGGCCAGGCACAGTGGCTGGTACCTGTAATCTTAGTACTTTTGGGAGGGTGAGGTGGGAGGATTACTTGAGGCCAGGAGGTGAAGACCAGCCTAGGCAACAAGGGTGACAAGAGTGAGACCCTGTCTCAAAAACGATAAATAAATTAAATTAAATACAATTATCGAGGTGTGGTGGCACATGCCTATGGTCCCAGGCTACTCGAGAGGCTGAGGCAGGAGGATCTCTAGCCCAGGAGTATGAGGTTGCAGTGAGCTATGATGATTTCACTGCACTCTAGCCCAGGCAACAAAGCAAGACCCTATCTCAAAAAACAAACAAACAAGCAAGCAAACAAAAAAAACCACACCAGTAGTGACAAAACATGTATATATTTTTTTTTTTTAATTTTTTTTTTTCCCTAGGGTCCAAGTCCCAGAGCACCAACGCAGTGGCCTCTCCACGAACTAGGACCAAAACATGTATATTAATTCCCCAAACCATGACCAAAACTCAACCAACAAACAAAACATATTAAATTATTTCCCTAGCTAAGAGTCTGTGGGACAAACCACATTCACACATTAAGCTAATGATAATACCTAGGTGAATTTTTACCGGCTCTAACAAGGTTAATTCAGTGATCACTATAAATTACCAACCGATAAAAATACTAGGAAACATTAAGAAGAAAATTAAACATTCTCTCTTCCACATTATAATCTAGTTAGGGAAATAAGATCTATATCTACGGCACAACCATGGAACAAACCCAAAGAAAATGACTATATAATCTAGTGGCCAATAGGATGGAAGAGTGTTTATATAAAGTGAGGGTGATTCAAATGATGGATTAGGTGAAATTAATAAAGAAAATTATCAGAAATTATTTTACCAGTAATTTAAAATCAGTAGTCTTAAAATGACAAGATTAGTCATAGCTCTAATCTCCAAATGCTTATAAAAAATAATATAGATTTCAGAACATTTTTCTTCCTTTCTCCTTCTGACAATCCAATAAATCCAATCTTAGAACTGAAAATATACTAGAGAAAAAGGTTTTAATAACCTAAGTTTCCAAGTTACCTGTACCAATGTTTTTTCAATGTTCATAAACATTTCAACGTTACGATCCATTCGGGATGGATTCTGTAGGTCGAATCTCCGCCTAAATGAAAAAAAAAATCACTAGTTAACTTGTCTCCCACCTTAAATACAAGTAAAAGCTTACTTTCAGAGTTCAATGCAAATGAGTTAGAATGATTTGGAAATGAAAATAGCTCCCCTACAAACTGTGTGAGGGTATTCTCTCAGTAATACAACAATGCACGGTGTCAACACCTGTATAAAAGAGATAACATTAAGATCCACTACAATCAAAATGAAGTACTAATTCCAGGAAGTACCCAATTTTTCTTAAATCTAAGATACTTTCTTCTATAAAAGTAGTTCACAGACCCACAGGCAGGGAACTACCATACTACAAGTATATGGAAATTTTGTCTACATATGTTTAAAAATCAGGCTAGGTACAGTGGCTTATGCCTGTAATCCTAGCACTCTGGGAGGCCAAGGCAGGAGGATCACTTGAGGCCAGGAGTTCGAGACCAGCCTGAGCAAGAGCGAGACCCCGTCTCTACTAAAAATAGAAAGAAATGACTTGGACAGCTAAAAATATATAGAAAAAAAATTAGCCGGACATGGTGGCGCATGCCTGTAGTCCCACCTACTCGGGAGGCTGAGGCAGTAGGATCGCTTGAGCCCAGGAGTTTGAGGTTGCTGTGAGCTAGGCTGACGCCACAGCACTCACTCTAGCCCAGGCAACAAAGCGAGACTCTGTCTCAAAAAAAAAAAAAAAAGAAAGAAAGAAAAGAAAA
Source organism: Eulemur rufifrons (assembly GCF_041146395.1). Taxonomy (NCBI): domain Eukaryota; kingdom Metazoa; phylum Chordata; class Mammalia; order Primates; family Lemuridae; genus Eulemur; species Eulemur rufifrons. The sequence goes on from NC_090989.1 coordinate 152,975,939, forward strand.
AGAAATAATCTGCCTAATAAATACAATATTTTGACATTTTTTATGATGTCAGAACAAAGTAAATTGCTGCTGATAAAACACAACCTACTTTATGCTTAAATCATAATGGCCTTACAGAATTCTCTAATACCATACAAAAGAACAAGATTTAAAATTAAATCAACATCACGTCAAATCGTGCAAATGAATACAAAAACTTACCATCCCTGTTCATTTTTATACTTGTAAGCAGCCCCAAGAATGTGACACAAGGTGCCTCCAGCTTTGAAATCCATGAAACATTTTGCCTGAAATGATACAAATTACACATGAGAAAAATACAGGTTTTCACAAAGTTACTCATGTCTGAATTCTAAGTTTTATGAACTCAAAGACATAAACTACTAATTTAGTAGCCTCCTTAAATACTTTCTCAAATAAACTGAGGTATAAAGAAATTGTACAAGTGGATTTAAAAAAAATTTTTTTTTTAAAGGAGACGAGGGTCTCACTCTGTCACGTAGGCTGGAGTGCAGTGGCATGATCATACCTCACTGCTGTCTCGAACCCACAGGCTCAAACGATCCTCTCACCTCAGCCTCCTGAGTCAGCTAAGTATTTTTTCATTTTTTTGGAAGACCAGGTCTTGCTATGTTGCCCAGGCTGATCTCTAACTCCTGGACTCAAGCTATCTTCCACCTCAACCCTCCTGAGTGGCTTAAAGATTTCCTTTTAAATCCCACTAACTATTACTCTTTAGTAAATAGTCTGAGAACAGCAAGATTTTACAAAAGATAAACCAAAATGACTCAAAAGTATACACTAATTGATAAAAGAATGATCTACAAATTCCACTGATAAATTTAAAACCTGATTTTTAAAGCTTATAAAATTCCAGATACACAAAATTTCCAACAATAGAAATTTCCTGTAGAATAAGAAATATTAGTGCGGCCAGGCGCAGTGGCTCACGCCTGTAATCCTAGCACTCTGGGAGGCTGAGGCGAGAGGATCGCTCGAGGTCAGGAGATCAAGACCAGTCTGAGCAAGAGTGAGACCCCATCTCTACTAAAAATAGAAAGAAATGACTTGGACAGCTAAAAATATATATAGAAAAAAAAAATTAGCCGGGCATGGTGCCACATAGAAGGATTGCTTGAGCCCAGGAGTTTGAGGTTGCTGTGAGCTAGGCTGACGCCACGGCACTCTAGCCTGGGCAAAAAAAAAAGAAAAGAAAGAAACAAAGATAGATTACTATACCAGATTTTTCCCCATTTAGATACTTAACTATAAGCTATAAAAAAATTATAACTGATCATATTGTTATTGAAATATTTTAATGACCACTAAAACATGGCATAACTATATTTAATTTATAGCTAAATCTGTACCACTATTTATTATTTAGAGACACAGTCTCACTCTGTTGTCCAGGCTAGAGTGCCATGGTGTCAGCCTAGCTCACAGCAACCTCAAACTCCTGGGCTCAAGCAATCCTACTGCCTCAGCCTCCCAAGCAGCTGGGACTATAGATATGTGTCACCACGCCCGGCTAATTTTTTATATATATAGTTTTAGTTGTCCATATAATTTCTTTCTGTTTTTAGTAGAGACGGGGTCTTGCTCTTGCTCAGGCTGGTCTCGAACTCCTGAGCTCAAACAATCCACCTGCCTCGGCTTTCCAGAGTGCTAGGATTACAGGCGTGAGCCACCGCGCCCGGCTGGTGTACCACAATTTAAAAAAGATTTGTGTTTTATGGATTATAACAATACAGGTCAAATTAAATCAAATGCTGAATGACTTCCATGATATGGAAATAAAACTTAATATAAACTGATCATCAAATACGCTAAATAAGATGAACTGTGGTCAATCACTGTGGCTCAGGCCTGTAATCCCAGTGCTTTGGGAGGCCGACATGGGAGAATCGTTTGAGGCCAGGAGTTCAAGATCACCCTGGGCAACACAGCAGGACTCCATCTCTACAAAAAATTTTTTTAGAAGTCAGCTGTGCACACAGACCTAGTTATTTGGGACCCCAGGAGTTCAAGGTTCCAGTGAACTATGATAGTATCAGTGCACTCCAGCCTGGGTGACAGAACAAGACCCTGTGTCAAAAAAAAAAAAGCTTAACAGCTTGCTCGGAAATGGATTTGGGATTATAGTTCCCATAACAAGTACCAGTATGAGAATTATCCAGATAAAAAAATAGACCAGAGCTAGGGAATGGAAAGCTAGAGACAGAGACGAGAGACTTCTCAGGAACAACTGTGCTGGTTACACCCCATTCAAAACCTACCCCAGGCACCCCTATGCTAAAGAGGCCCTGCCCTAACTCACAGTTCGTATGGTTCAAATACAAGAGCTCATGTTACCTAAATAAAAGTAGAATGTTAGAGTAAATTCTTCTTGATTAGTACTGTTAAACCTAAACAATAAAGCAGTAATAGAGTAGCAAAAATTGAGCTTTCCAAAGCCAGCAAGCTGCTGCCTTACGTAAGTATCTCAATAGCTGCATGCTTCAATGAGAGACTCTGCAGGCCAGGGTCAGTTCTAACAAGCTGCTTCAACTCCCAGCTGTGTGACCCAATTGCTTTTAATAAACTGGTCTATCCTTGGCTAACTAAATTGGAAATTTAATCTAATCTTATTCTGGGTACATATAAATGGCCTCACCCTATCTATTTATAACTACCTAAAATTCTGCTAGGCTGAAACACAGAAAAGATAAATCTACTACAATAGTGCTTTAAATGTGCGCCATGGTGTTCTTATTTCTTTATTCTTTTGACTTATTCGTTAAAGACAAGGTAGTGCTAACAGTTGGTGAAAAGGAAAAGGATGGTGTGTGTATATTTATGGGTATATGCATTTTCACTGCCAGATTTAAGTCTACTGATCAATAAATGACTATGCCAGAAAATGGATGCGAAAAACTAAATACAAAATCAGAGAATGAATATGTCAAAAAAACCAAGACATTCACAGGAAATCTCAAAGTCATCTTCACACCGTGAATATGTTTGAGGGAAAAAACACATCACACCTAGATTCCAGAACCCTTTTGCTGTCACTCAAGCTACGGTACACTTGCGTGATCATAGTTCGTAGTAGCCTCCAACTCCTAGCCTCAAGCAAGTCTCTTGCCTCAGCCTCCCTCAGTAACTGGAACTATAAGGGCACCCCACCATGCCTGGCTAATTTTTCTAAATTTTTTGTAGACAAGAGGTCTCACTATGTTGCCCAGGCTGGTCTCGAACTCCTGGCCTCAAGCAATCCTCCTACCTCAACTACCAAAGCGCTGAGATTACAGGGATGAGCCACTGTGCCCCACTCTCCAAACCCTTTTGCCTCACAAAGATGAAAATCAAATATTCCATAAATTTATTTATATATTTTACCTGCTTTGGAGTTAGTCTTATAAGTAGCACCTCTAATCCTAGGTAATCACTGCTGTAATAGTCATATTTTGGGAGAGAACAAAAAGTATTAGCATTGCTATCAATTACTGAGAACTTTCCATAAGGCCCTCTTCATACATTATCTCATTTACTCCTCACAACAATCCTATAAAGTTGACTCTTTTTAATCCCAATTTTACATATGAGAAAAGTGTTCCTGACTCCAACAACATGGCAGACTAAATGACCATAAAACCCTACCACTACAAACACAAAGAAATGTCAGATAAATGTAATAAAAATATTTTAAATGAGCAGATGACTTCCTAGAAAGAAAGCAAATCCTCAGGAGCAAAAATCAAAGGGGTGGGGGTTAGAAACAACTAAAAGTCAAGGCAGTAATCTTCTCAGATAAAAACTGCAACCCTAGCTCTAGGGTCATGGGCAGGACAAGGAGGGGACTAGATAGACCATTAATGTAGGCCGGGCGTGGTGGCTCACGCCTGTAATCCTAGCACTCTGGGAGGCCGAGGCGGGTGGATCGCTCGAGGTCAGGAGTTCGAGACCAGCCTGAGCAAAAGCGAGACCCCATCTCTACTAAAAATAGAAAGAAATTATATGGCCAACTAAAAATATATAGAGAAAAAATTAGCCGGGCATGGTGGTGCATGTCTGTAGTCCAGCCACTCGGGAGGCTGAGGCAGTAGGATCGCTTAAGCCCAGGAGTTTGAGGTTGCTGTGAGCTAGGCTGACGCCACGGTACTCACTCTAGCCCGGGCAACAAAGTGAGACTCTGTCTCAAAAAAAAAAAAAAAAAGATAGACCATTAATGTCAACTTTGATAACATAAAGGTGAGAATCTTACTGTCTATTCAACGACAGGAAATAAGAACTTGAACCAAAGCAAGGAAGGGCACTAAAACTAAAACAATCACCCACTAAATACACACATAAAGCCAGGAGTCTCAATAGGCAACACCATTACGGAAAAGATGAGCTAGAAAAAAATATCTGCCCTTCAATAACTAAGAAAGAAGAAAAGTTTCCATCTCAAGATAATCTGGGTTTGGAACTTAACACTAACCACTTAGTCTAGGAACACCTTGCCAAATTAACAAAAGATGTGGTCCTAAATTTGACAGGTCCACTTAGGTGCCTTAAAACGCTATCAGTCCAGGTCAACAGGATCATCAAATTTCTTTCTTTTCTATTCTTTTTCCTTTTTTTTTTTGAGGCAAGGTCTCCTGTTGCCCAGACTAGAGTGCAGTGGCACCATCACAGCTCACTGCAACCTCCAACTCCTGGGCTCAAGCAATCCTCCTGCCTTAGCCTCCCGAGTAGCTGGGACTACAGGTGTGCACCACTCCGCCTGGCTAATTTTTTCTATTTTAGTAGAGATGGAGTCTCACTCTTGCTCAGCCTGGTCCTGAGCACCTGAGCAAGTGATCCTCCCGCCTCGGCCTCCCAGAGTGCTAGGATTAGAGGCGTGAGCCACTGTGCCCTGCCCTAGATTACCAAATTTCAAACACACAAAGAAACAAACTGAATTCCCAAAATTCAAATACACAAAGAAACAAGACTATTAAGTGAACATCAACAGACAAAACGAGGTTAGAATCCTGAAATGTTCAGACGACAGAAAAAAAAGGCTTGGAAAATTAGTCATATATAAAACGATTAAAGACATTAAAAAAGAGAAATATTTGAGGCCAGGTCCGGTTGCTCCCGCCTATAATCCTAGCATTGTGTGAGGCCAAGGCAGGAAGATTGCTAGAGGCTAGAAGTTTGAGACTAGCCTGGGCAACATAGGAAGACTCTGTCTCTACAAAAAAGACTAAAGAGAAACATAACTAAATAAAATGTCTAACCTTGGTTTAAATCTTATAAAAGACATTTTTGAAACAACTGCTGAAATGTGAAGGCAGACTTATGGTAAATAATGATACTGTATCAATTTTCCTAAATTTGATCCTCGTATTTGATGAGAATGCCCTTGTTCTAAGGCCATCCATGTCTCAATCTTAAATCTCTACAGCTATCCCCTCCCTGCTAGACTGAATACCAAGATGCTGACAACTTCTCAAATGATTTCAAAAAAGTGCAATATTAACCTCTGTGGTGACTAAGACTGGTCATTCTTCTCTGTAAGTCCTTTTGTTCTTGCTTCCCAGACCCATATGCTAATCTTTGCTTTCTCCCTCACCCATTCCAAAGAGTCCCAGAATTAGCATCATTTTGATGAAACAGTATCATTTTCAGATACATATCATAAAATATTCAGAACTGGAGAGATCATGATATTCATCAAATTTGACAGTTTTCTAATGCTTCTTTGCCACAGAACCCTTTCAGGAACAGAAAGCTCAAACAGAAGGCTAGGAGGAAAAATTGTTCAAAGTGAAACTTGAAGACAACAGATTCCTCATAGACCTCTCCATTTACTCCTCCCCTCCCTCTTCTCAGCTGCTGCAACTAATCCCCAGGGAACAATGATAAAACCAACAATCAGGTCCAACTCCTTTTCTGACAACTGTGAGCCCCTTCTTATTAACTTTATTTTCCAAATGGTTCTTTTAATCAAATGAGGAAAACAGACCGTCGAACTGACAGTCCTCCAGCTCCCACTCTTTCCATGATACTAGACTCAGTTCATGAGAATCCCTGGCATGAAGTCAGTCACACTTACTGGGGAGAAATTCCAAAGTGTCAGAGAGAGATAGCCCATGGACTGTGACTCATCTAAAATGTCTCAAAATAATACTACCCACTTGAGTCACACAACCTCATTTGTTAGAACTGGCTTTAACAACATATTTTACTCTTAAACTATTTATATGTATTCTACCAAAGATGCACATAAAAGTCTGACATAAGTTCCCATGACAATTTGAAAATAAAATTCAAAAACTTTGAATAGTCCCCTTAAAATGGGTGTATCATCTCAATATTTCTCCTTTTGAAGAGTAGTAATTATTTCAGTAAGTTCTAATAGCTGCTTTAAAATAAGTCAGTATTGCACTTTACATTTTTGTAGACACATTAAGAAAAGTTCAATTTCACAAAGTAAATATGGTTCAGTTCTCTAGGCTATTTCATTAATAGCTTTCCACACTTCCTGCCTTTGAGACAGTTATTAATACTAGCATGACAGCAAAGAGACATCAATCAATAAATACATCTAAAACACTTCCAGTGAGTCAGACCAAAGAAGGTAAAGCAAGTCCTATCAATGTTCAACTGATAAAACATGGCTTCAATTAGGGGGGCACTGAAACGTTTTGTTGGTCCTCAAGTTCAATCACTATTGTTTACACAACGTACACTGGTTCTCAGACATGAATTGAGGAGAAACAGAAGACACAGCTCTTCAGGGCCTTCCTGAAGAGCTGGAGGTGATGGCAAACTAGTAAATGTTTAAAGAAAGACTGAAACAGGTCAGGGGTGGTGGCTCAAGCCTGTAATCCCAGAACTTTGGAAGGCTGAGGCAGGACAATTGTCTGAGGCCAGGAATTCAAGACCAGCCTGGGCAATATAATAAGACCTCGTCTCTACGCTGGTCATGGTGCCGCACACCTGCAGTCCCAGCTACTTGGGGGGCTGAGGCAGAAGGATCACTCGAGTCTGGGAATTTGAGGTTGTAGTGAACTGTGATACCACTGCACTCTAGCCTGGGCAAGTGAGCAAGATCCTCCCTCAAAAAAAAAAAAAAAAAAAAAAAAAGCTGAGGAAGGAGGATCGCTTGAGACCAGAAGTTTAAGACTCAATCTGGGCAACAACAGAGTGAGACTCCCACCTCAAAGAAAAGAAAAGAAAAGAGAAGAGAAGAGAGAGGGGAGGGGAGGGGAGGGGAGGGGAGGGGAGGGGAGGGGAGGCCGGGCGCAGTGGCTCACGCCTGTAATCCTAGCACTCTGGGAGGCCGAGGCGGGTGGATTGCTCGAAGTCAGGAGTTCGAGACCAGCCTGAGCAAGAGCAAGACCCCGTCTCTAATAAAAATAGAAAGAAATTATCTGTTAAAAAGTAATTGTGGGAAAAAAAAAAAAAAAAGAAAAGAAATGAAATTATGTTAATAATGTATCTATCTTTCTACATTTATCAGAAAATTTTTCAGTGAAGTAGAAAAAGCCAGCAACCTATTTTTCATGTCTGTAAGATCACCTCAATTTATGATTGGGTATTATCTTGATAAACCTATTGTAAATGGAAAATATTGTCTAAAATGCACTGAATGTATCTGATCTATTGAACATAACTAGCCTATCCTATCTTAACTTGCTCAGAACACTTACATTAGCCTACTGTTGGGTAAAATCACCTAACACAAAGCCTGTTTTACAATAAAATATTGAATATCTTATGTAATTTATTGAATATTACACAAAAAGTGAAAAACAAAGTAATTATATGAGTATTTGACATATGGTCTGTACTGAATGCACATTGCTTTCCCAACATCTGTAAGAGACTGTCTGTACTACATACTACTACTTTTTTTTTTTTTGAGACAGAGTCTCACTCTGTTGCCCAGGCTAGAGTACCATGGCGTCAGCCTAGCTCACAGCAACCTCAAACTCCTGGGCTCAAGCAATCCTCCTGCCTCAGCCTCCCAAGTAGCTGAGACTACAGGCATCCGCCACCATGCCCGGCTAATTTTTTCTATATATTTTTAGTTGTCCATATAATTTCTTTCTATTTTTAGTAGAGACAGGGTCTCGCTCTTGCTCAGGCTGGTCTCGAACTCTTGAGCTCAAAGGATCCGCCCGCCTCGGCCTTCCTGAGTGCTACAATTACAGGCGTGAGCCACCTCGCCCGGCTTACATACTACTGGTTTACATATTACTTCTCAGTTAGATTTTCCAAAAATCTTTCATTATCACACATCTTGTGATTCTCAAATACTTCCATGGGATCAGTAGGGCAAGGAACACATTCTACAAATAGAAGCACAGGTCAAGTGCCTTCTCACAAGGTCACTGTGCTAGGACATGACAATGAGCTCCTAGCAGGGCTCTTCCCATAACACCTGGTCCCCAGATATTGACTGGGAGTGATTCAATATGTTAAATTATTTCAGCTTAAGAAATGAATGAGCAGGCTGGGCACACCTGTAATCCCAGCACTCTGAGAGGCCCAGGAAGGAGGATCATGAGCTCAGGAGTTCGAGACTAGCCTAAGGAAGAGCGAGATCCTATCTCTATGAAAAATAGAAAAATTGGCTGGGTGCAGTGGCGCATGCCTGTAGTCCCAGCTATTAGGGAAGTGAGGCAAGAGGATGGCTTAAGCCCAGGAGTTTGAGGTTGCAGTGGGCTATAATCACACCACTGCACTCTAACCACTCTAGGGGCAACAGAGTGAGACCCTGTCTCAAATAAAAAGAAAAAAGAGGCCAGGTATGGTGGCTCACGCCTGTAATCCTAGCACTCTGGGAGGTCGAGGCAGGATAGCTCGAGGTCAGGAGTTCGAGACCAGCCTGAGCAAAAGTGAGACCCTGTCTCTACTTAAAATAGAAAGAAATGATCTGGACAGCTAAAAACATATAGAAAAAAATTAGCCGGGCATGGTGGTGCATGCCTGTAGTCCCAGCTACTTGGGAGGCTGAGGCAGGAGGATTGCTTAAGCCCAGGAGTTTGAGGTTACTGTGAGCTAGGCTGACGCCATGGCACTCTAGCCCGGGCAACAGAGTGAGAGTGTCTCAAAAAACAAAACAAAACAAACAAACAAAAAAAACACAATGCCAGTGAACTCAGGTTTCTACTTGTAAATCCATATGCTATGTAATGGACTACAGGTCTGCCATTAACACTGATCATAGAGCTTTCTAGTGCCCTGGTCAACACCTGGTCCAGCATGCTCTCTACATGGCATACCGGTCCACGCCTTCAACATAGCAGCCCATACTCTGCATGCTCATGCTAGATCATCTAGGCTCATTGCCCTTTCAGGTGAATTACAAAGGCCAGAAGCTGATTAGATTTTTCAGAGACTTAACTCTTTTTTTCTTCAGAAATTTGTTTTATCTACAGGTATATGGCTGAGAAATTCATTTGGACTATTTGTTTTTTCATATTTGCAAATATTTCCTCCACAGCCCAAGACACAAAAGACTGTATTAATGTATGAGCCCACATATATAAAATTCAAAAACAAACAAAACCATATTATTCAGGGATACATACAAACCATGGTGATAACTATAAAGCAAAGCAAGGAAAAAATTATCTCTGGGGGGAAAGAGGGGGTTTATGATTGGGGAAAGGATACATCAGAGTTTCTAGATTGTTGGCAATGTTCTATTTCTGACCTGAACTGCGGTTAAATGAGTGTTTTCTTTATAATTATTTAAGTCAAAATTTGTTTTACTCATTTTCTGTATATTCCACAATAAGAAGTTATAAAGAAATAAAACTGAATTATTGCTCCACAAAATAAACTTTCCACACCATTTCACTTAAATGGATGCTTATATTCCACTTTCTTCAAAGTTCTAAGTTACAAATGCTCATTTCTAATACATACACAACACTTATATTCTTTCTTGTCCCACATTCCCAAAGATAGTCTCTCTATTCTAAAATTCATACACTGGCAGAGTTAAGCCAGGTCAGGAATATAATACATTTTTCCTCTGGTTACAAATTAAATGATTAATTTTTTTAAGTACAATGACAAGTCTACAGTGTCAGACATTTATAAACACATTTAAAATCCCTAGTTATTAGCTGGACTTGGTGGCACAAGCCTCTAGTCCCAACTACTCGAGAGGCTGAAGCGGGAGGATCACTTGAGCCCAGGAGTTTGAGACTGCAGTGAGCTGTGATCACGCCACAGAACTTCAGCCTGGGAAACAGCGAGACCTTGTTTTTAATATAAGAAAATAATAAACAAATAAATAAAACCTTCAGTTACTTTAGATTCTCACTTGACCTAGTTTTCTAGGTCTTATAGCTTTCTTGTTTTTTAAACATGGATGTTTATGAGTCATTTTAAAAGGCAGAGTAGAAAAATGGCTCTATCCTATTAAAATATTTATGTTATGTATGTACATATACTGAAGCCTTAAAGAGATTACAGAAAAATGAGAAATTTTACTTGTTGTGGAGGTGAAAATATTTTTTCTTGTTTCAATTGATATTATATTTGTTTATGCAACACACTTTAAGTTTTATGAAATTCTTTTTTCCTTCCAAATCTTTCTAACTTCTCATTAGGATTTGATAGAACATACCCTATGAGCCAGCTGTTTGATATCCAGAAATACTTGGGAAGTTAGTATATAAAGTTCCACTCTGATTTTAACAAAAAGATAAGCCCAAATAACGAACTCTTATAACATATTGTTTATTCAGGCAAAAAACTTTTTATGGTAAATAGCTTACATGTTTCACTAAAATATTCTTTGCTTTGTTAATTGTCTCTTTGATCTGGTTTTGTTTAGCACCATTACACATTATATCAATATCTTTTATTTGGGAAAATGCTGAACACTATTTTGAGAGAAAGAGAAGTACATCTGGTCCCAGTGGCACTAAGCCATGAATTATTTTTAATTATGGCCTACACCTAAAAATATTCTTCTCTAATCTTTTAAAATCTGGAAGTAAATAATGGGTTAGGTCCCAGGAGTTAAATATCCCACGAATAATGCCCTATGTAAATACCATTTTTGAAGAACTCATACATTCCTGAATAGAAATACCAATATAATGTGAATCAGGCCGGGCGCGGTGGCTCACGCCTGTAATCCTAGCACTCTGGGAGGCCGAGGTGGGCGGATCGTTTGAGCTCAGGAGTTCGAGACCAGCCTGAGCAAGAGCGAGACCCCACCTCTACTAAAAATAGAAAGAAATTAGATGGACAGCTAAAAATATATATAGAAAAAATTAGCCGGGCATGGTGGCGCATGCCTGTAGTCCCAGCTACTCGGGAGGCTGAGACAGGAGGATCGCTTGAGCTCAGGAGTTTGAGGTTGCTGTGAGCTAGGCTGACGCCACGGCACTCACTCTAGCCTGGGCAACAGAGTGAGACTCTGTCTCAAAAAAAAAAAAAAAATGTGAATCATATTATATACTTTATATAATGTTATATGTAATTTTATTCTAAATACACATTCTACTTAATAAAGTACAATCAATATGTACTATATGACAGTGTTTTAAACAAAACTTCAACCAGTTTCTAATTTGACAATTTTAATCAAATTCATAATGTAAGAGAACAGGAAATAGGACAGGGTGCAGTGGCTCACGCCTGTAACCCCACCACTTTGGGAGGCTGAGGCAGGAAGAACGCTTGAGGCCAGGAGTTTGACACCAGCCTAAGCACAAGCAAGATCCTGTCTTTACAAAAAATACAAAAAAAAAAAAAAAAAAAACCTAGGCAGGCATGGTGGTGCATGCTTGTAGCCCCAGCTACTTGGGAGGTTGAGACAAGAAGATCATTTGAGCCCAGGAGTTTGAGGTTGCAGTGAGCTATGATGATACTACTGCACTCTAGTCCTAGCAACACAGTGAGACCCTGCCTCAGAAACAAAAACAAAAAAAACAAAACAAAGCAACAACAGTCTATGACTAAAATTCTGTTGAAGTTCTTTTAAAAAAAAAAAAAAAAAAAAATTCTACATGTTAGCAGCAGCAGCAAAGGAAACAGCTGGAGGATGCACCCAAGAGTGCAGAAATAAAGTATTATAATAAGTTGATGTACTTACAGGGAGTTTGGTGAAGGCTGGGTTGGTGACATGTTTCCCAAAGGCATCTTCCTGGAACTGGAGAAGCTGCACCACCAGCCCAGCCAGCGTTTTATTGGTAGGAGCATCGGCATGAACATACTGCAAGATAAACACATGGACTCAAAACTTGGTACAATCGTTATAGGAGAAAATGCTGGCTTACTTCCTATCACCTGCTAAGCACCAGCATTATGGTAGATTTGCGAAGTCTGAGAAATGCTCTCTGCTATAAAGGAGCTTACAAAAACAAATACATATGTGTCCTTAAAAATGATCAAGACAGTAAAGTTTCTGTAATGTGTTTGTAACCAAAAAAAGAAAAAAAGTTATCCACATGGATGTAGAGAACGTGAAAGTCCAAAACAGTGAAAGACAGGCTAGGTAGCTTCCACAGCAAGGAAAGATAATAGGTAACGTGACAGAGAAAGCATAATTAGTGAGTTAAATTAAAAGTAAAAATTTAATTTGGCATTAAATGTTCAATATCACTTTGAGAAGCCAATACAGTCAATAAAAAAATTTTTAAAACTCCAATTTGATCAAGAAAAACATCTATACTTCCCCCTCAGTATCAAAAAAGATAATAAACAACTAAAATTTTCTTGTTGGAGCAAACCTCTTTCCAAGTATTATCCAACATTTCAAGGTTAATGTGGTACGTTTCTATTACAAGAAATATTTTTTAAGTGAGTGGCATATAGCAAAAATGACATCAGCTGCAAAGTCTATAACCACTATACAGTAAGTTGAATGGCTCACAATAATATAATAGGACAATCACTTTTAAAACATAGTATCCTCTCAAATTATTATTTGTTGAAGTGCATTAGCTTTCCACTGTTAAATAAACAGCATGCACCTAACTAATGACGATTGGTATTTTGTTGGAATGCTCTGTTTACATGGAATCTTTTTTTTAAATTTTTAATATGCTAACCTTCTTCTCTGTATGTTCCAATTTTAGTATATGTGCTGCCGAAGCGAGCACTACATGAAATCTTTTAGATTAGAGGTAGGCAAAATCCAGTCAGCTGCTTGTTTTTGTGTGGTCTACAAGCTGAGAATGGTTTTACATTCTTAAATGGTTAGGGAGAAATTTTTTTTTTTTTTTTTGAGACAGAGTCTCGCTCTGTTGCTCTGGCTAGAGTGAGTGTCATGGCGTCAGCCTAGCTCACAGCAACCTCAAACTGCTGGGCTCAAGCGATCCTACTGCCTCAGCCTCCCAAGTAACTGGGACTACAGGCATGCACCGCCATGCCCAGCTAATTTTTTCTATATATATTTTAGTTGGCCAGATAATTTCTTTCTATTTTTAGTAGAGACGGGGTCTCTCTCTTGCTCAGGCTGGTCTCGAACTCCTGACCTCGAGCGATCCACCCGCCTCGGCCTCCCAGAGTGCTAGGATTACAGGCGTGAGCCACCGCACCCGGCCTAGGGAGAAAAATTTTTTAAAGAATAAATATTTCAGGCCGGGCGCGGTGGCTCACGCCTGTAATCCTAGCACTCTGGGAGGCCGAGGCGGGTGGATCGCTCGAGGTCAGGAGTTCGAGACCAGCCTGAGCAAGAGCGAGACCCCATCTCTACTAAAAATAGAAAGAAATTATATGGACAGCCAAAAATATATATAGAAAAAATCAGCAGGGCATGGCGGTGCATGCCTGTAGTCCCAGCTACTCGGGAGGCTGAGACAGGAGGATCGCTTGAGCTCAGGAATTTGAGGTTGCTGTGAGCTAGGCTGACGCCACGGCACTCACTCTAGCCTGGGCAACAGAGTGAGACTCTGTCTCACAAAAAAAAAAAAAAAAGAGAAGAAAAATTTTGCCTATCCCTTTCTAGACCACTCCTTTTTATCCTTATAAAAAGTTTTCTTTGGCCGGGCAAGGTGGCTCACACCTGTAATCCCAGCACTTTGGGAGGCTGAGGTAGGAGGATCACTTGAGGCCAGGAGTTCCTGATGAGCCTGGGCAACAAACAGAAATCCCGTCTCTACAAAAATAAAAATAATTAGCCAGGCAGGATGGCACAGGCCTGTAGTCCCAGCTACTTGGGAGGCTGAGGTGGGAGAATCACTTGAGCCCAGAAGTCTCTCAAAAAAAATAAACAGCTTCCTTTTATAATATTGTAAGGGTGTTCCATAAAAACATATTTTCAGAGGGCCGTAAGTGACACATATATGCCAGGCATGAATCAAACACTGGAGACAAATTTTGTACAATCAAGCATATTAAGATATCAATTCTGTCAGTCTATAACAGTGGTTCTCAAATTTTAGCATACAACAGAATCACCTGATTTGTCAGCTCCATCCCCACAGTTCCTAATTCAATAGGTCAGGCCCAAGAATCTGCATTTCTAACTATCTAGTAAGTCCCTAGGTGACACTACAGGTCTGGGAACCACAGGTTAAGAACCAGGCCGGGCGCGGTGGCTCACGCCTGTAATCCTAGCACTCTGGGAGGCCGAGGTGGGCGGATCGTTTGAGCTCAGGAGTTCGAGACCAGCCTGAGCAAGAGCGAGACCCCATCTCTACTAAAAATAGAAAGAAATTATATGGACAACTAAAAATATACACAGAAAAATTAGCCATGGTGGCACATGCCTGTAGTCCCAGCTACTCGGGAGGCTGAGGCAGGAGGTTCGCTTGAGCCCAGGAGTCTGAGGTTGCTGTGAGCGAGGCTGATGCCACGGCACTCACTCTAGCCTGGGCAACAGAGTGAGACGCTGTCTCAAAAAAAAAAATTTCAAAATAGTAACATTCTGTTTAACCAATAAGAATGCAGCAGACTGACCATGCGCTATATGGCATAAATGTCACTACCATCTCCATTTTATATAATCCCGCTCATCTTTAAGGACTACTTCGTTTGATTCTAACAATAGTCCTATGTGAATCACACTCCCAACTTACTAATGAAAAATTAAAACAGGTAGAAAACAAGTGATCTTCTCAAGGACACCACCAAGTATCAGCCAAGAGTACTGAACTCACATCTTCCAAGCAAATATAATGTTCATTCCACTATCTCATACTAATGTAAGAGAATTCATTCCAAGGCTTCCAAAAACATCACTTAACAGATACAAAGTTCTTAATAGCTTTCAAAACACTAGTTAAGGAATTCTAATTAAGGAAAATGTAATCCCAGCACTATGGAACGCCAAGGCGAGATCACTGAAGGCCAGTAGTTCAGAGACCAGCCTGAGCACCACAGTGAGACCTCGACTCTACAAAAAATAAATAAAATTTTTTAAAATAAAAAATTATCTGGGCATGGTAGCATGCATCTGTAGTACCTGCTACTTGGGAGGCTGAGGCAGGAGGATCACTGGAGCCCAGAAGTTTAGGGTAGCAGTGAGCTATGATCACACCACTGCACTCCAGCCTAGGCTATAGATCGAGACCCTGTCTCCAAAAAAAGAAAGTCCAATGCCATGTCTCATTTAAGAAAACAAAAATTAGTCTCAAAAATTTCAATTAATAAAATCAGGAAGATATGTTGACAAAGTTTTATCAATAAAACTGTTTTATATTATCTGTGGCATTAATAAAGCAACAAAAGTTTAACTTGGCCAACTAAAATATATATATAGAAAAAATTAGCCGAGCATAGTGGCGCATTCCTGTAGTCCCAGCTACTCGGGAGGCTGAGGCAGTAGGATCGTTTAAGCCAAGGAGTTTGAGGTTGCTGTGAGCTAGGCTGACGTCACGGCACTCTAGCCCGGGCAACACAGTGAGACTCTGTCTCAAAAAAAAAAAAAAAACCAAGATACTACTCTCAAATTCAGGTGAAAAGAAATACCAAAATTCTGTTATATTACTATTCACTTGATATGACAGTGAGTCACGTTCCTCACAGGACAGCCGTTAACGATATGAGGTATTTAAAGGTGAGATAATTTTTAGTTTGACACTTTGAAAAAAGAAGGTGTGAAAAAGGGAGGACGAGTAGAATGTGTGTGATTGAAGTCTTTAAGGTTTTTTTTTTTAAATGAATCATTTTTCCATGATCTTCCCAGAATGACAACAGTGAGGTTAACATGTTATTAATGTCAGTTTAAAACAGCATTTAATTCTTCCTTGTTCTGTGTTATGAGAAGTTGTAAACACGTGAGAGGTTGTTTTTAACATATACTTTCTTACTCGTTGATTTTCCAAATCTAATTTTTTGTGTTCCTTGCTTATCCCAAAAATGGCTGTTATAGACATCATTGCATTAAAGACACAAGGTTCCCACTGGCATTATTTATTCTGCAGGTTCTTGGTATTTCTTGTGGTAGGTGCTATAGAGATTGTAAAAGATAAAAAAGGTATCGTTCTTGCCCTCAAGATGTTTACAGAAAGTTTAGACATTTATGTGTTAATGTGTGATCTCTTGGTTAGTTTGTTGATGCCAGCACCACTATCTAAAATATTACTTGTTAATAACATGTTAAAATAACTTAACAAAACCTTTTTAGGCTTAATTTTTCAATTAAATATGTTTGTATTTCCTTCATTTTAAAAAAAAAAAAAAAAAAAAGTTCAACTTGCCCCTAAACAATCCTTTGGCAGCGAATGTCCCATTAAAAACAAAGTCGGCCGGGCGCGGTGGCTCACGCCTGTAATCCTAGCAATCTGGGAGACCGAGGCGGGTGGATCGCTCGAGGTCAGGAGTTCGAGACCAGCCTGAGCAAGAGTGAGACCCCGTCTCTACTAAAAAATAGAAAGAAATTATCTGGACAACTAAAAATATAAAAATTAGCCGGGCATGGTGGCGCATGCCTGTAGTCCCAGCTACTCGGGAGGCTGAGGCAGTAGGATCGCTTAAGCCCAGGAGTTTGAGGTTGCTGTGAGCGAGGCTGATGCCACGGCACTCACTCTAGCCAGGGCAACAAAGTGACACTCTGTCTCAAAAAAAAAAAAAAGAAAAAAACAAAGTCACCATTTAACTGTCAAATAATTTATGTAAAGGATTACACAAATTATGCCTTTCCTAGGCAATCTAGTCTAATTTTAGTGAACATCCGGAAACTCTAAAACTTTATTTCAGGAATAAGCCAAACGTTGGGATGAAACTTACCAAGGAGCTTAATGGCTTACAGATACACTTTCACCTCCAAGGTACCTGAGTTGGTTCAATCAGTATGAGATCAGCAGTAGTAAGGTTTTATTATCTGAAAACCACTCAGAAGCTACGGACAGAAGTACAGCTTTCATCTTTATCAAATTTAGGATGAGGATGTGTAAACAATAATGCAAAGAAGGCAGCTTAGGTCAGAGATGAACAAACTTCTGCACTGCTACAGGACTTAAAATGTAATCTCAGGCAAACAGTTAACCTCCCTGTGCTTCAGTTTCCTATTACCTAAGGTAGTCTCACCTCTGTACTCCTCTGGTCCAATTGAGGCTCATCCCAGTCACCCAAACCAATACTGTGTTGCTAAACAAAATCAAATTTATCAACAAAGCCTAAATGTCCCTAGCATAGTTAATCAGTTCATTCATTTAACAAATATTTACTGAGCATCTACTAAGGGCCCTCTCTTTCTTGATATTCAAAAGAACTTGCCTCCTGAATATGTTTTCTTTGTTAAAGTTTCACTGAATTTAAGACCCAAAGCAATGGCTGAAGGGAACAATGATAAAAAAAGTAACACATATTTTCATAACATCACTTAACCACTTCCAGAGCTCTACTGCCTACACAAAAAACTGACCAATTTATCACTTTATAGGGAGGGCAATATTCTTATTCACTTACATGTAGATGAGAAAAATCCACAGTCCCAAGTGTGACTGGGAAAGGAGAGGTCAAGGCATCTAAAAATATCATTATTGTCTCTCACTTCCTCAAACTTCAGATAAGAAGTGGTCATTCCTAAAAGCACCACAGGGTAATGTCAAAGGAACCCAAGACCCCTGACCATGCCTAACAACTACCAAACACTGACAGGCTTCACTGAGCTGCAGACCTCAAAATGAATACGTTTCTACACTAGTCTTATCTTTTCATTCATTCAACAAATATTTAGTAAGCAACTACTAAGGGTGAGGCACTCAGTACCAACCATATTCTAGGACACACTGTAATGAACAGGCTTGACAAAGCCTTTGCCCTAGTACTATGGTCCTCAATCAGGGAAAGTACAGAACTGAAGAGTGTGCTCCAAAAATCTGGGGGGCAAGGCAAGTGTTTTTGGCTGTCCGTTTCCTTACAACTTCTAAGGGAGTCAGTCCTCAATATTTACATAAAGGGGAAGTTAAAATAGATTTATTATAAACAAGTAGTTACATCGAAACTTTGAAAACCAATGACTCAGCAGAACTTAAATTCCAAAAGTAGGGGGAACAAGTAGATGAAAATTTAATTTCAAAATATGGTAAACACTACGAAGAAAATAAAGGTGGTATGAAGTAGGATGTTCTAATACAAATTGGGTTCTCAAGGGAAGGCCTCACTGAAAAACACATTACGTACAAGTGAACATTAATTGTTGTTCTCAAACCATACATAACCAAAAGTACAATAAAGTAAAAATTATTTTTTTGATAATAATTCTGATCAATACTATAATTCATGATATTAACCTGCTGTTAACTAACGAATACAATTGTCTGTAGTCCCTTAGGAAATCAACAGGTAGCAAAACCTTAGTTACCACAAGACTAGTCTCTAAACAAAACTTGAAGCTGCCTTTACCAGGCTGGCTCAGTCTTTAGTGATCACTGTTCACAAAACTAACGCAGCTAACAAAAGAGAAAGATTCACACCCCCCGGGTGCTGAGCTCGACCTGCTCTGGCACACTAGAGTAAGCAGGGGCTTCTGCCAGGGGTGCGTGGGCTCCGGAGCGAGGCCCGGGACCCCAGTCAGGCCCCGGGCGCGCGGGCGCCTAGGGGAGACGCCGGGGGCGTGGCGGGCCAGGAGCCTGCCTTTGTTGTCCCTCGTGGCGCGCGGAGGGGGAGGGGCGGCCCGAGGCCCGCGAGGCCAGCAGCCGTCTCCGGCCCCTGTCGCGTGGGCTCCCTGCTCCCGCGGGCGCGCGAACCCACCTTCTTATAGTGCTTGCCCAGCCAAACCCGCACCGAATCCAGCTGGGACACCGTCTCCGGGCTCTCCCAAAACTTGCTGGCCGGGCCACCGTCCTTCCGCCGATAAACCGCCAGGCCCGCGGCTGCCGCCGCAGCCCCCGAGCCCGCGGCACCCCCTGCCGCTCCCGGCCCGCCGCCGCCCGCTGCCGCGGCCATCGTCGCCGCCCGTCGTCCCCACCGCCTGGCCTGCCCCGGCCCTCGCGGCGTTTCCCGTTCGCACCCGCGCACTCGCGCGTGCAGCCGCCACCGCCGCCTCCCAGCCCCGCCCAGCCAACCCCCTTCCGGCGCGGATGCCCGGCCCCGCCCCATCTCGGGACCGGCGCCGTAACCGACACGCGCCCGCGTACACGCATGCGCAGCTCTCGCACCGGCGTGCCACGGCCGAGCACCTCTACCCGCCTCTTCCGCCCGTCGCCGCAGGCTGCGTGCCCTACCGGCTACTTAGCGCTTGCATCTGCGCTTCTGGCTCATCGCGGGTTTCCTGCGTCCGGTCGTTATCCGGTCAACAGCGGCAAGCAGGTTCTGTGTGATCGCTGCCACCACCGGAGAGAAAAGGCATGGTGTGAGAAGTGCTGAGGGGAAAGCCCGTTTAGGGTGTCTAGAGCTGGCCGAGGCACCCACACGCGGGGTGGGACTCTGCGCCCGCCCGTTTTCCCTCAGATCCTCTACCCGAAGTGGCCGCGTCGGCCTTTGTAAACGTCCATCTGCGACGCCGGTACCTCGGAGCTACTTCCGCTTCACAGATGTTCGGTCCTCTCAGGGCTCCAGCCACAGGAGCTCATTCCTGCCGCAGGGCCCGTGCGCCGGCTGTTCCTTGAGACAGTAACAGGGCTTCTCTTTGGATTTTCACTTACGAAAATAAAATGAATCATTCAGATTCATTACTTAAAAGCCGATTCCTGATCATACGGTGTTGACCATCTAATGACACCCACTCGACATTTTCTGCTTAGCACTCACCATGACCTGGTATTTTTCTTGTTTATTTTCGTACTTAATCTTCCACATAAATTACGTGAGAACCTAATCTTTCCAGGTATTAATATATCCTCAGCACCGGAAACAGGGCCTATTATCTAGTAGATGTTCAATAAATAATGATGAGTGAATGAATGGCCTACAAAGAGGTAGAAAGGTTTTAAATTATTAACAAAGTATGTTGGCCATATGGAGTTAGGAACATAATGCTTAAATGATCTGAGAGCAGCAAGGGACTAAATTGCTTGTGAGAAAGTCTGGTGAGTTTTTGAGACCTTTTAAAAATGAATAGAATGTGATCATGGAGTGCTGTAGTTTGAATGTGTCCTCCAAAGTTCATGTGTTGGAAACTTCTTCCCCAATACAACAGTGTTGACAGGTGGGACCTTTAAGAGATGATGACATCATGAATGCCCTTATCACAGGAGTGGTTTAGTTATCACAGGAGTGGGTTCCTGATAAAAGGATGAGTTCAGTCCCCTTCCCCCTTCTCTATCCCCCCATCTCTCTCTCCGCCTCCCCATCTCTTCCCTTCCACCTTCTGCTATGAGATGTCACAGCATGAAGTTCTTCACAAGATGCTAGCACCTTGATATTGGACTTCCAGCTTCTAGAATTGTGAGAAATAAATTTCTTTTCTTTGTAAATTACCCAGCCTCCTGGTATTCTGTTACAGCAACAGAAAACAGACTAAGACTGTGAGAAATAAATTTTTCTTTGTAAATGACCCAGTCTTTGAAAAACAGACTAAGACAGAGAGGAAAGGAAGTTCCAGACAGAGGTATGAAAACAACTGAACAAAGGCATTGAACTGTGTGAAAGCATGTTTGCTGAAACTCCTTAAGCCCATGCAGTAGAAGCAGAAATTGGCAGTGAATTTTGACATTACCTGTAAGCCCTGGGAAACCAGCTTTAACAGAGGGAATGACATGATCAGACTTGTATATTAGGAAGATAATGATTACAGCAGTGTGAACAATAGATTACAGAAAAAAGACTAGAGAAAGATGACATGATAAACAGTCTAGGGCACAGATGATGACAATAAAATATGAGTAAAATATGAATCATGCCCTCTAAGAACTTATGCTTTAGAAATAATGGTAATAGCAGGTGTTTATGGAGCACGTGTTATGTGCCATGCACTGTGCTAAGTACACCTACATTACTGCACATAGGGAAAATGAGGCACAGAGAGGTTAAATAACTTGCTAGCAAGTATTAGAGTCAGGTTTTTGAACACAGGAATCAGACCCGGGGGTACTTCTCCCCCAACCCATTCCCAAGTCAATAACGTGAATAAAGCTGAGAAAATGCACTGGTTGCCAGGTACAGTGACTTCTGCCTATACTCCCAGCTACCCTGCAGGCTGAGGCAGGAGGATCACTTGAGCCCAGGAGTTCGAGGCTGCAGTGAGCTATGATCACACTGCACTCTAGCCCAGGCAACAGAGTGAGACCCTGTCTCAAAAAAAAAATTTTTTTTTTAGTGTATATTTCCTACAGACAAGTATACTGTTCCTGTTAATGTGGTGTGGGGAAAAAAAGTAAATTGCATACTCTCTTACATAATCACAATATAATCTAGGAAATTAATATTGATACCATCCTCAAACTCCATTCAAGTTTTTCCTGTTGCCTCATAAGGATCCTTTATGGCAAAAGTTTCCAGTTCAGAATCATGGATTACATTGAATCAAATTTCAAGTCTTCTTCAATCTAGAACAGTTCCTTTAGTCTTTCTTTTACTTTTACAACATTGATACTTTTCCCCCTACAGGCTTGTTATCTGAATGATACTTCTAAATATTACAAGCCAATTATTTTGTAAAATGTTTCTCAATTTGGGTTTGTCTAATGTTTCTTCACATTGTTTTCTTGTTTTGTTTTTTTGTGGGGTTTTTTGAGACAGTCTTGCTCTGTTGCCTGAGGCAGCAGAATGAGACCCTTTCTCTAAAAAAATAAAATAATAAATTTAAAAAAATTTTTTAAACCTACCCACAAGGAAAAGCCTAAGCCACATGGCTTTACCACTGAATTCTACCAACCATTTAAAGAAAAATTAATGCCAATTCTTTACAAACTCTTCAAAAATAGGAGGGAACTCAATTGTGAGGCCAGTATTACCCTAATACTAAAACCAGACACACAAGAAATCACACACAAAGAAAAATATAGATTAATATCACCTACAAGTATGGATACAAAAATCCTGAACAGAATGCTAACAACAAAATCTAGGAACATATAAAAAGAATTATACACCATAACCAAATTAGATTTATCCCAGAGCCTCAGAGTTGGTTTAACATTTGAAAATCAACTGATGTCATTGTTTTTGGTTTTTTTGAGACAGAATCTCGCTCTGTTGCCCGGGCTAAAGTGAGTGCTGTGGCGTCAGCGTAGCTCACAGCAACCTCAAACTCCTGGGCTTAAGCAAGCCTTCTGCCTCAGCCTCCCAAGTAGCTGGGACTACAGGCATGTGCCACCATGCCCGGTTAATTTTTTCTATATATATTTTTAGTTGTCCATATAATTTCTTTCTATTTTTAGTAGAGACGGGGTCTCACTCTTGCTCAGGCTGGTCTCGAACTCCTGAGCTCGAGCGATCCACCCGCCTCGGCCTCCCAGAGTGGTAGGATTACAGGCGTGAGCCACTGCGCCTGGCCGATGTCATTGTTTTAAGAATACCCGGGATTTGTTTCATTCAGGTACAGTAAGACACACAGACACAGAAATTACTGTCATGAGGGAGAAGTCTGTTACACTCACAGATTACTAGAAAGGGGAAGCCTGGCAAACCACACAAGGCCACACAGGGAAGCACCAAGGTCAGTCAGGAGTCTAAGGATAGTGACAGGAAACATGGCTCAAGAGCCTTTATTATGGTTTCTTCGGGAAGAACTGGCAGGGTAAAAGGAGACTTAGGATGGGCTGGTGTGAATAATTTAAGCAAGCTCTAGGGCATGGGGGCTTTCCCTAGTTGTCTGGTTGTCTGGGCAGGAGCATAGTGGCCCAGACAGTGAGAGCCTGATAAAGGAGGTAGTTGAAAGTATGGGTTCTGGATTGGTTGGTTTGCATATGAAAGGAAGCCTCACTAGCAAGTCTATAGCTATCCCTAGGAATTGGCTAGCCCTGTGTGGACAGTCCTTTCAGGGTCAGCAAGGCCCCAAGATGTCAAAACATCAAAATACAGAAAATAGGCTGAGTATCCTGGCTCACGCCGAGGCTGAGACAGGAGGATCAGTTGGGATCAGGAGTTGGAGACCAACCTGAGCAAAAACAAGACCGTGTCTCTGGCCGGGCGAGGTGGCTCACGCCTGTAATCCTACCACTCTGGGAGGCCGAGGTGGGCGGATCGTTTGAGCTCAGGAGTTCGAGACCAGCCTGAGCAAGAGCGAGACCCCATCTCTACTAAAAATAGAAAGAAATTATATGGACAGCTAAAAATTATATAGAAAAAATTAGCCGGGCATGGTGGTGCATGCCTGTAGTCCCAGCTACTCGGGAGGCTGAGACAGGAGGATCGCTTGAGCCCAGGAGTTTGAGGTTGCTGTGAGCTAGGCTGACGCCACGGCACTCACTCTAGCCTGGGCAACAGAGTGAGACTCTGTCTCAAAAAAAAAAAAGACCGTGTCTCTCCAAGAAATAGAAAAATTAGCTGGGTGTCAAGGCATGTGCCTGTACTTCCAGCTACCTGGGAGGTTGAGGCAGGAGGATCTCGTGAGCCCAGAAGTTTGAGGTTGCAGTGAGCTATGATGATGCCACTGCAGTCTACCCAGGGCCACAGAGTGAGACTCTGTCTCAAAAAAAAAGAAAGAAAAGAAAAGACAATGAGTGGGTTGTGGCAAAATCCAGCCTGGGCAACATAGTAAGGCCCTGTAACTTAAAAAAAAAAAAAAAAGAAAGAAAGAAAAGAAATTAAGTTCCTGGGGTTGTCCAACATTTCATGGTCATGGAGATGAGGAAAAACTTAAAAAAAAAAAAAACAGAAGAAGAGGGGTCAGAAAGAAGCAAAAAGAGAAAAATCAGGTAAATATGGTGTTCTTGAAGCAAAGACAAAATTTCAAGGAGAAAGTCTATGTATTGGTATTACATATATGAACAGTCAAATAAAATGAGGACTGAGAAATGACCATTGGCTTTAGCAACATGGAAGTCATTGGTGCCCTTGAGAAGGGCAGTCCCAGTGGTATAGTGGAAGCAAAGTATTATTGGTCAATCTGATAAAAACTCTGAATCTTCTTCCCTCCAAATTACCTGTGTGTATGTACCCACAATTTTACACATAATTTCACAAGGGTTTCATGGACCCCAGAGGCCTATTTGTGGCATTAGGAGCCATCCACCTCAGTCTAAAAATTCCTGGAAAACAGCCAAGCCTGGTGGTTCTGGGGCCTGTAATCCTGGTGTCCTGGGAGGCTGAGTCTAGAGGATTGCTTGAGCCCAGGAGTTTGAGGCTGCAGTGAGCTACGACTGCACCACTGCACTCCAGCCTGGGTGACAGAGCAAGACTCTGCCTTTAAAAAAAAAAAAAGAAAAGAAAAAAAAATCCCTGGAAACAGTTGAGGGAATAGAGTGAGAGATTAGAAAACTGGGTGGGAGGGTAGGCCACTGACAGGAGAGAAAAATTTTCAACTTATGCCCTTAGACTATTCAAATATTTTAAACATCTGCACATCTTACTTTTCAACAAAAAGTTAATTAAAACAAAACTTACTGAAGTTTCTGTCAATATTCCTTTAATCCTTAACTCTGCATGTGTGTAAAAATTCCTCCAACACAAAACTCTTTAGTGCCTTAGAGTCTTTGCATATTTTTTTTTTCTGTCTGCCTGGAATGTTTCTCCCCACCCGCATGCTAATTCTTTTTCCTTTAGGTCACAAGTGTCACCATGTTAGAGAGGTTTCCCTGTCACATACTCTTGTCCACATTCCCAATAGCCATTCTCTGCTTGTCCAATAACAGGACATTAATTTTATTGGTCAGAAAGCTTAGGAAGTACTTCCTGTCCCCTAGCCCCAGGAGATAAACCTTCATTATTTTAAGACTGTCCTGGTACAGTAATTCCCTAGCATTGGGTAAGGGACAGCCATGTGACCCAGTTCTGATCAGTGAGAAGTTGAAGGAAGTATGATGGGGTTTCTGGGGAAAACAATTCTCCCTGACAAAAAGGGGCAGCAGGGAGAAGACCTCCATGTGGTTGAGTTAGCTTAGGATGTCTGGAGTTGCAGCAGTCATCTATGAACCAGGGGGGGAAGGCTAGAGAATTGCAGAGGGGCCACACTATGGTTCTGACTTCCTCATGTTACTTAACTGATCCAAACCCCACTACCATGTATGTCCAGGCATTTTTTAGATGAGTTAATAAATGTCTTCCCTGTTTATGTCATCTTTGGTTGGTGCTTTGTGATTTCGAGCTGAAAGCTCCTAGAGATAAACTCTCCCTGATTATCCAGTCTAAAGGAGGTTATGTCTTGTCCCCCCTCTTCTCTCCCACAATCCCTGCAGCTGGTCCCCTCTCTGCCCCTTATCTTTTTTTTGTTTGTTGGTTTCTTTGTTTTAGAAATGAGGTCTCCCCATGTTGCCCAGGCTGGAGTGCCATGGCTATTCACAGGTGTTATATCATAGTGCACTGAAGCCTTGCGGGCTGGAGCTCACACAATCCTCTGGCCTCAGGCTCCCGAGGAGCTGGGACTACAGGTGCATGGCATCATACCTGGCTAATTAAAAAAATTTTTTTCTTTTAGAGACAGGCTGGTCTCTATGTTGCCCAGTTACCCTTGAACTCCTGGCCTCAAGCGATCCTCCCATCTCAGCCTCCTGAGTAGCTGGGATTACAATTGTGTGCCACTGTGACCAGCTCCTTATCTGTTTCTTCTGTGACACATATCATAACTTGCAATTTATATATTGTAGATTGTATTTTTCTGCCTTTCTCTTGTCTCTTTTTCAAAGAATACAAGTTCTTTGAGGATAGGAACTTCCTGTCTTCTTCACCATTGTACTACTGCCTGGCACAATAAATATCTGTTTAAAATAACGAAAAAATGAATGAATGATGGAATGAATGAACAAACATAGCAGTCTCCACCCTGCTAATTGAATAATCCTTGAGAATGATGTATATGTCCTATATCCTCAAAATATAACCCAGGACCAGGCACTTAACCTATAAATAGTAAATAGTTGTCCAATTAGTTAATGCTGTCCAGCTGAATCTCAGCCTGTCAACAGTATCTCTGTACTATGAAGGATTCTGGCCTAAATAAGGATTAGAAGGGAAAGTTTTTAAAAAAGAAAACCAAAAATACATAATTTCTGGACCTATTTCTGTTCCATGCAGCTGTTGTCTTTTATTCCATTGGGATGTATGTATCTGTGGCCTTAAACTAACTCATACAAGCTTAGGTAATTGGAGTACACTATACTATTACATGCAAGAAAAAAATAAATTATTTGTAGTTGCGCATAGTCTCTTATTCTTCATTTTAGTACCTCTTTTTGTTTTTCTTTCTGAGACAAGGTGTCACTCTGTTGCTCAGGCTAGAGTGCAATGGTGTCAGCATAGCTCAAAACAACCTCAATCTCGAACTCATGGCCTCAAGGGATCCTCCCACCTCAGCCTCTCAAAGCACCAGGATTATAGGTATAAACCACTGTGCCTGGCCCCTTTCTTTCTTTCTTTCTTTTTTTTTTTTTTTTGAGACAGTCTTCCTCTGCCGCCCCAAATAGAATGCAGTGTCATCATCATAGCTCACTGCAACCACCAACTCCTGGGCTCAAGGAATCCTCCCGCCTCAGCCTCCCAAAGCACTAGGATTACAGGTGTGAGCCACAGACCCGGGCAAAACTTTTTATACAAAATGAGAAACACAGCCGCCCCTCCCTTGGCCCTCTCTACAAAAAATACAAAAAACTAGCCAGGCATGACGGGACACACCTGTAATCCCAGCTTTTTTGGAGGCTGAGGCAGGAGCAGCACTTGAGCCCAGGAGTTTGAGGTTGCAGTGAGCTATAATGCACTCCAGCCTTTTAAGAGACAGAATGAAACCCTGTCTCTTAAAAAAAAAAAAAAAAAAGAAAAGAGAAAAAAGAAAAAATTATTATTTTTTTTGAGACAGAGTCTCGCCCTGTTGCCCAAGATAAAGTGCCATAGAGTCAGCCTAGCTCACAGCAACCTCAAACTCCTAGGCTCAAGCAATCCTGCCTCAGCCTCCCAGTAGCTGGGACTATAGGCATGCGCCACCATGCCCGGCTAATTTTTTCTCTATATATTTTTAGTTGTCCATATAATTTCTCTCTATTTTTTTAGTAGAGATGGAGTCTCGCTCTTGCTCAGGCTGGTTCTTGAACTCCTGAGCTCAAACAATCCACCCGCCTTGGTCTCCCAGAGTGCTAGGATTACAGGCATGAGCCACCGCACTCAGCTTCTCAATAAACTTTTAAGAAAATTAAAAGTTGGGGGTCAGGCCGGGCGTGGTGGCTCACGCCTGTAATCCTAGCACTCTGGGAGGCCGAGGCGGGTGGATCGCTCAAGGTCAGGAGTTCGAGAGCAGCCTGAAAAATAGCGAGACCCCGTCTCTACTAAAAATAGAAAGAAATTATCTGGCCAACTAAAATATATATAGAAAAAAATTAGCTGGGCATGGTGGCGCATGCCTGTAGTCCCAGCTACTCGGGAGGCTGAGGCAGTAGGATCCCTTAAGCCCAGGAGTTTGAGGTTGCTGTGAGCTAGGCTGACGCCACGGCACTCACTCTAGCCCGGGCAACAAAGCGAGACTGTCTCACAAAAAAAAGTTGGGGGTCGAAAAAAGAATCCTATTTGGACACCTCCAAGGGTGTGAATCAGCCATATGGTTTTCCAAAGTTAACTGTTAGCCAGAAATATCCATAACAGTCTTTCAACAACAGTAAAGACATTAACTTGTATAAATTTAGGCGTCCTAAGATCCCCTGAAAGCTCTTTCAATTTCTATCAATTAAGAACTGCATTCCCAGTGGACTCTGGAGATGAAATGCAGAAATGGCACCTTGAAAGGGGAAGGAAAAGAAGGAAGAACAGGTCATAAGCCTTGGACCTCAGGTGGCTGAACGAGAGAATGTATTTGGTGTGTGCCACATCTTTGCATCCTTCAATGACACCTTTGTTCATGTCAGTCATCTTTCTGGCAAGGAAACCATCTGCTGAGTGACTGGTGGGAAGAAGGTGAAGGCTGACCGGGATGAATCCTCACCATGCGCTGCCATGTTGGCTGCCCAGGATGTGGCCCAGAGGTACAAAGAACTGAGCATCACTGTCCTGCACATCAAATTCTGGGCCACCAGAGGAAATAGGACCAAAACCCCTGCACCTGGGGCCCAGTCAGCCCTCGGAGCCCTGGCCCTGGGGTGAATTGAGGACGTCACCCCCATCCCCTCCGACAGCACCCGCAGGAAGGAGGGTGGCCGTGGTCCAGTCCATCTGTGAACTGGACTCCTCACAATACTTTCTGTTAATAAATTGAATTCGTGTAAAAAAAAAAAAAAAAAAAGGCCGGGCGCGGTGGCTCACGCCTGTAATCCTAGCACTCTGGGAGACCGAGGTGGGCGGATCGTTTGAGCTCAGGAGTTCGAGACCAGCCTGAGCAAGAGCGAGACCCCCATCTCTACTAAAAATAGAAAGAAATTATATGGACAGCTAAAAATATATATAGAAAAAATTAGCCGGGCATGGTGGTGCATGCCTGTAGTCCCAGCTACTCGGGAGGCTGAGACAGGAGGATCGCTTGAGCTCAGGAGTTTGAGGTTGCTGTGAGCTAGGCTAACGCCACGGCACTCACTCTAGCCTGGGCAACAGAGTGAGACTCTGTCTCAAAAAAAAAAAAAATATATATATATATATAGAAAAAAAAAATTAGCCGGGCATGGTGGTGCATGCCTGTAGTCCCAGCTACTCGGGAGGCTGAGACAGGAGGATCCCTTGAGCTCAGGAGTTTGAGGTTGCTGTGAGCTAGGCTGACGCCACGGCACTCACTCTAGCCTGGGCAACAGAGTGAGACTCTGTCTCAAAAAAAAAAAAAAAAAAAAGAATTGCATTCCCTAAAACATCTGGCCTCCAAGTCCTTCCTAGATCTATCAGGCAGTGAAGTACATCCTTGGCAACTATTTTGGGTAGCTGAAGTTTTAAGTGCCATAAAATTGTTTTTAAAAATTTGGTTTGTGTACATTAAAATATGGGAAAAATATTTTGGGAATAAGCCTTAGATGAAAGATCAAATGTCACCTCTAACATGAACGGGTTGGTTCTCATTTGTATGGTTCTTAGTAAAAAAAAAGAAAAAGAAAAAGAAAGAAAGAAGGAAAAAAAGAAAGAAAGAGAGGGGGGGAGAGAGAGAGAGAGAGAGAGAGAGAGAGAATGCTGTCCTCATGAGACGGAAAAAAAAAAATAAAAAACTGGGGTTGGTGATTGCAGAGCTCTGACAGACGTGCGGCAAGCACTATGGGGAAAGAAATACGCTGCTGACCTCTAGTGCTCAAAAGAAGAATTACAGGCCGGGCGCCGTGGCTCACACCTGTATTCCTAGCACTTCTAGAGGCCGAGGTGGGAGGATTGCTGGAGTTCAGGAGTTCACGACCAGCCAGAGCAAGAGTGAGACATCCCCATCCCACCCCAAGCCACGTCTCTACTAAAAATAGTAAAAATTAGGCAGGCGTGGTGGCGAGCGCCTGTAGTCTCAACTGGTCAGGAGGCTGAGACAGGAGGGTTGCTTGAGCCCAGGAGTTTGAGGTTGCTGTGACTAGGCTGATGGCACAGCAC
Organism: Eulemur rufifrons; assembly: GCF_041146395.1. NCBI lineage: Eukaryota > Metazoa > Chordata > Mammalia > Primates > Lemuridae > Eulemur > Eulemur rufifrons. The sequence goes on from NC_090989.1 coordinate 153,005,885, forward strand.
TCTACTCAGGGCAATGGAGTGAGACTCTGCCACAAAAAAAAAAAAAAAAGAAAAAAAAAAGAAAAAGAAGAAGTAGAATTACATTTCCCACTCAGACCCAAAGTGAAAGGACTGTCACTGAATACCACTGGCAGGCTGGTCACTGATTTCGCTGGTATAAGGAGAATACCCAGTCAAGTTTAAACCCTTTACATTCGTTATGATCATAGATATATTTTGATGTACTGCTATCATCTTATAAGCATTTTATCTTTTTTGTTTGTTTGTTTACCATGTTTTCTCTTTGCTTTGCTTTTCTCCTCCACTGCCTTCTGTTCAATTAATTTTATTAATATTTTCCCTTGACTGGCTCAGAAGCTATGACTTATATCTCAATTATTTTATTTTTTATTGTTTAGTGAAAGGGTCTCACTCTGTCGCCCGAGCTAGAGTGCAGTGGCATCATCATAGCTCACTGCAACCTCAAACTCCAGGGTTCAAGGGATCCTCCTGCCTCAGCCTCCCTGGGCATGGTGGCCCAGCTACTTTTTCTATTTTTTTGTAGAGACTGGCTCTTTTTTGCAGGTCTCTCTCTTGCTCAGACTAGTCTCAAGCTCCTGGCCTCAAGCAATCCTCCTGTCTTGGCCTCCCAAAGTGATAGGATTATGAGCGTGACCCACCACACCCTCCCAGCCAATTGTTTTTTGTTTGTTTGTTTTTTTGAGACAGAGTCTCACTCTGTTGCCAGGGGTAGAGTGCCCTGGCGTCAGCCTAGCTCACAGCAACCTCAAACTCCTGGGCTCAAGCAATCCTCCTGCCTCAGCCTCCCAAGTAGCTGGGACTACAGGCATGTGCCACCATGCCCGGCTAATTTTTTCTATATATATTTTTAGTTGTCCATATAATTTCTTTCTATTTTTAGTAGAGACGGGGTCTCACTCTTGCTCAGGCTGAGCTCGAGCGATCCACCCACCTCAGCCTCCCAGAGTGCTAGGATTACAGGCGTGAGCCACCGTGCTCGGCCAGAAATCTCTTTTCTTTCTTTTTTTTTTTTTTTAGGATACATTTTTATTCTTTTTTTTTTTTTAAGAGATGGGGTCTTGCTATGTCTCAAACTCCTGGCTTCAAGGGATCCTCCCACTTTTTTCCTCTTTGCATCTAGCAGGCAATCTGAGGGAAGATGTTTGGTCAACATTAGACTATCCAGTTTTATGGATAGTGAGACTGTTCAGTTCAAGAATCATCAACTGATGATTCTTGTCTGAAATGGTTATTTCATTAGGAATTTCAAAGTGGTGATTTTTCTATCAACCTTTCAACATTTGTTGGCTGGCATTTCCCTTCCCCTCCCCTTCTCCCCCCTCCTCTCTCTTTCCCTTCTTTTCTGACAGAGTCTTGCTTTGTTGGCTAGGCTAGAGTGCCATGGCATCAGCTTAACTCACGGCAAACCTCAAACTCCTGAGCTCATGCGATCCTCCTGCCTCAGTCGAGTAGCTGGGACTACAGGCCTGTGCCACCATGCCTGGCTAATTTTATATATTTTTAGTTGCCTGGCTGATTTTTTCTATTTTTAGTAGAGGCAGGGTCTTGCTCTTGCTCAGGTTGGTCTCCAACTGCAGACCTCAAGTGATTCTCTGGCCTCAGCCTCAGAGATTTATTTTCTTATTAGCTGTTAGTAAGACCTTTCTTTCAAAAGGACAGGGATGAGATTTAAATTTATCCAAGAGTTCATAGTTAGGAATCATGCAATGATATTAAGGATTTATTGGCTTTTGTTTTTGTTTTGTTTTTCTGAGACAGAGTCTCACTCTGTTTCCCTGGCTAGAGTGCCGTGGCGTCAGCCTAGCTCACTGCAACCTCAAACTCCTGGGCTCAAGCAATCCTTCTGCCTCAGTCTCCCGAGTAGCTGGGACTACAGGCATGTGCCACCATGCCCAGCAAATTTTTTCTATATATTTTTAGTTGTCCAGCTAATTTCTATTTTTGTTTTTTTTTAGTGGAGACGGGGGTCTTGCTCTTGCTCAGGCTGGTCTCGAACTCCTGAGCTCAGACGATCTGCCCGCCTCGGCCTCCCAAGTGCTAGGAGGCATGAGCCACCATGCCTGGGTGGATTTATTGGCTTTTGAAAGTATGATATTAGTTTTGTGGTTATGCTGAATAAAAGAAATCTTATACAGATGCATCCTGATGTACTTACAGATGAAGGGGTGTGATTTGGTTTTTAAAATCTGTCCCGCTGGGCATTAGAGAATAGGGACCTACAGATGAAGCAAGATTGGCCTTCAGTTGATAACTGTTGAAGCTAGGTGATGGGCATGGGTGTTCATTATACATTATACTGTCAGGAATTATACAGATGCAGGTTTAGAATTTTACCCTATTTACAAGCTAAACTGTTAGTGAGCCTGTTATTATTTCACGGATGCTGGCAGAAGACACAAGATTTCTGGTTCAGAGACAAAAAACCTTAATCACAGCAAAAGGAGCAGCCAGCACTTCATGTTGGTTTGCAACAGTTTTCCATCCCCTAAATCCCCCAGGTGGGTGATACTTTAAAGGGTCCATATGGCTGCCTGCTTACACCGTGGCTTACATTACCAGAGAGGGACACTGAGTGTGGGAGATTCAGTTTTTAAAGCAAGTAGAAGCTAAGTCTGCTCTTAGTCCTGGAGGAGACAGTACTTTATCCCTCAAAGTTGCTTGCTGAAAACACAACTCTGAAAAATAGCGGAGGTAGGAGTAGCTAGGGCCTAGAACTTTTGATATACCCAACAAGAACTTGCAGGGATGCTCAGCGTCCATGAGAAATTGCCTCTCCTAACATACATGATCTCTTTATTTTGTGTTTGTTTGAAATTATTCCTAGCAGAATGTAAATTTTAAAAAGAAATGTCAATCTGAGTTTAATGTATTTAACAATGTTTACCCAGCTAGCACAGATGTGTTAATGGCTACCATTATAATCAAATCTCTTTCTCAGGAGCCCCACGTATTCCAAATGCTTCATTTTTATTAGTTTTATTATCATATAAGGATTACACATTTTTGGCCCCCCAAAATGCAAAAATATAGAAGAGTATAAAGTGAAAACTAAAGACCCTGCTCTAGCTGCCTTGTTAACAGTTGTAATACATTCTTTCAGAATATTCTAGACTTACATAAACATATGTATAAACACATGGCATTTAAAAAAATGCAGTTGAGATTACAAACATACTGGATATAGAAGTTGCCTTTGTTACTTAACATTTCCTGGATATTTTTCCATGTCTGCACAGTAGATCTAACTCATTCTTTATAATTGCTGCATACTATTTCATTAAATTGATGCTGCTATGGACTGAATTATATCCACCAAAATTCATATATTGAAACTCTAACCCCCAATGTGACTGTATTCAGAGATAGGTTATAAGGGTGGGGCTCTAATCAGACAAAACTGTGTCCTTCTAAGAAGGTGAAGAGACACCAGAGACCTCTCTCTGCGAGCAAAGAGGAAAGGCTATGTAAGGACACAGTGAAAATGCAGCTGTTGACAAACAAGGAAGAGATGCCTTGGCCGGGCGCGGTGGCTCACGCCTGTAATCCTAGCACTCTGGGAGGCCGAGGCGGGTGGATCGCTCAAGGTCAGGAGTTCGAGACCAGCCTAAGCAAGAGCGAGACCCCGTCTCTACTAAGAATAGAAAGAAATTATATGGACAACTAAAATATATATAGAAAAAATTAGCCGGGCATGGTGGCACATGCCTGTAGTCCCAGCTACTCGGGAGGCTGAGGCAGTAGGATCGCTTAAGCCCAGGAGTTTGAGGTTGCTGTGAGCTAGGCTGATGCCACGGCACTCACTCTAGCCAGGGCAACAAAGCAAGACTCTGTTTCAAAAAAAAAAAAAAGAGATGCCTCACCAGAAACCAACCTTCACAGCACCTTGATCTTTGACTTCTAGCCTCCAGAACTGTGAGAAAATAAATTTCTCTTGTTTAACCCACCCAGTCCGTAGTATTTTGTTATAGCAGCCTGAGCAGACTAATACAGATTAGATTTTATTTAATTCAATTAGTCCCCTAATAAGGGGTATGTAGGTTTTGTTTTTTTCTAACATTACAAATAATGCTGGAATGAATTTCCTTACACATTGAGGGGTATGGGTAGATAAATTCCTAGGAGTGTAGTGGCAAGATCATAGCTCACTGCAGCTTAGACTCCTAGCCTCAAGTGATCCATCTCAGCCTCCTCACTCCCTGGGATTCCAGGTGTGAGCCTCCATGCCCGGCACACTTACATCTTAAATCTGATAGATACTGCCAAACCACCCTCTAAAAAAAGGACTACCAATTTATAGTCCCCCGAATAGTGCATGAGCGCTTGTTTCCCTAAACTGGAGCCAGGGTCAAAGTGTTTACTCATTCAACATTTACTCAGTACTTACTTTTGAACAGTGCCAGGAACTATGCAAGGTGCTGAGGATACAGCGGTGAACAAAGGATTAAATCCCTGCCTTCATGGATCTTTCATTCTCAGGGGGAAATAGGTCATAAGAAGGAATGCAAAAATAAATACACAGCTGGTCTGGGAAGCTGTCAGAGATGACATTTGAGCAGAGACTTAGATGGAGAAAGAAAACAAATCTTACCAATACTTGAGGGAAGAAAGCTAAGATTGTTTCATAGTTTGAATTGTCTTTTAAAAATAAGCAAGGTTGTAATTTTACTCCAAGGTATATACCTAAAAGAATTGTAAACAGGTGTTCAAACAAAAACTTGTATGCAGTGTTCACAGCACTACTTCCAATAGCCGAAAGGTGGAACTAACCCAAATGCCCATCAACAGATGAATGGATAAACAAAATATGGTATATCAATAAAACGGAATATTATTCATAAAAAGGAATGAAGTACTGAAACATTCTATAACATGGATGAACCCTGAAAATATGTTAAAGAAGCCGGATATAAAAGGCCACATGCTGTATGATTCCATTTATATAAAATATCCAGAGTAGGTAAATCCATAGAAATGGAAAGCACATTAGTGGTCCACAGGGGTTGTTCAGAGGGAATGGCGAGTGACTGATTAATGAGTACATACAGAGTTTCCTTTTGGAGGTAATGAAAATGTTCTGGAACTAGATAATAATGGTTGCACATGTACATGTACCAAATGTCATTGAATTGTATACTTTAAAATGGTTAAAATAAGCCAAGTGCAGTAGTGTGTGCCTGTAATCCCAGTGACTCAGGAAGCCGAAGTGCGAGGATCACTTGAGCCCACGAGTTCAAGACCAGCCTGGGCAACATGGCAAGACCCTGTCTCTATAAAATAAATAAAATGGTTAAAATAGTGAATTTTATGTTACATGTATTTTGCCACAAAAAAGCACAGTAAAAGAA